>NC_133662.1:27939279-28263151 GCF_037893015.1 Macrotis lagotis | reverse complement strand
TTTTTTTCTGAGACAGTTTAGTTTACTCTTCTACTAAGCTTATAAAGAATGAAAGGCTTATTAGGTTGGTTATATTATTACTTTGATAGATTGATAGACAGACAGACAGATAGATAGATAGATAGATAGATAGATAGATAGATAGATAGATAGATAGATAGATAGATAGATAGAGGACCAAGCAATCCAGAGTGTGAATTTATATGTTCAATAAAAAAGGAAATGTATCTATTTCTAATAACTTGTAGTAATACTTTAAAAAGTTGATATAATACTGCATCAGTGCTATGACTAATAAAGGCTATTGTTATGCATCTGATGACATGATAATCATACTATCTATAAAAAAGGTTAAGGAATTGTGACCATTCTCTTAATACATATAATATAGTATATAATTTATTTTCTATTATTGCATATATACTTGGATCTACAGGCTTTGAACAAGGTCCATCACATTGTTTAAAACTTTCAGGAAACCCAGAGGGTCATAACTTCTGATATTTTACCTCATCTCTATAAAGCAGTCAATTATTAATCCTAGGCTTAGAGATTGTTACAATAAAATAGCTTATATAGACAAAACTAGATCACATAACTTTGTCAACATCTTGCTCATCACTAAGTTATCTAACTATAGATTACATAATTTTCAATTTCCCAATCATTTTTCAAAATCTCTCATATATTCAACATTATTGGAAATAATTGCAGTTAAGATATACTTCCCAATCTCTTATAAATGCTTCTGAATTCACCATTTTGCTTCTTTAAAGAGAATACCATCTGTATCCTGAGAAAGAATTGTGGAGTTTGAATAAAGACCAAGGACTATTACCTTTAATTTTTTAAAAATGGTATCTTATTATATAATTCTGCTATATCTCATACTATATATTTCTTCCTTAAGGATATGATTTCTTCCTCATCATATTCCACTTAGATCAATGCATGCCATGTGAATGATGTAAAGACTAGCAAACTGCCTTCTGTGGGGAATGGGGGGAGGGAAATAAGATGGGGGGGAAACTATAAAACTCAAAATAAATAAAACCTTCCTAAAATTTAAAAAAAAATGGACATTTAACTCTTAACCTTTGTGAAACAAGATTTCCAGGCTGATATCTCATTCTCTTAAAGCAAAAACAAAACAAGTTCTCTTGAAGTTAACCTCAGATCTGAATATCTTTTGCACAATTTCTTTTTCATCTCTTTATGATAAGCTTATTTTCCTCTTATTCCAAATACACTATTTTCAAAAAGAAAATAGGATTCTCTATGAATTTAGTTTCATGTATATATATTTCAAAAATGCCAATGTAATTTTTACCAAAGCCAGTGTTACAAATACATATATAATTTCTAATATGTGTATATATATATATGTATATAAAATTTCATAAACATGATATGGAAAAACAAAGCTTTACACAAATTCTCTGGGCTAAAAAAGACCTTGAGAGATATAACCTGTTGGTAAGATATTCTCTAATTTTCTTATGACAAGGTTTTACAAATGCAATGGATGACAATTTAATTCATTCATATTTTGTTCTTGTAACACAGTTTAAAATTTTCAAAAAAAATTGTTTGAATCTGTTTTTATACAAAGTTTACTAATTATACATAACACATTTCCATTTAAACTATATTTTCTTCATTCCCTAAAAATTTGCAATAAAAAAATTCTTAAGACCAGATGTTACTAAAAATTTTTATGATTGCAAGATTGTATTTATAGCACTCTTAATTATCTTATAAATTCCAAAACTCATATTCAGAATTACCTTACATTATTTTCCTTTTCAAATTATAAAAGTTTGAAAATTCTTCTTATCTGTATCAATGCTATTCTAATTTCTCAGTACTCTAACTTAATAAGAGCTTTCTTTCCTCACTGACAAAATGTTGTTCTGGGAATTGGAGATTCCCCACATTTTGAGATATCAAGGTAGTATGTACTAATTCCTTACCTTTACTGTTTATCATTCCTCTGTCACCCCAAGTTCTTCAAATATATAAACTATACCCCATTTTTAGCAATTATAAAGCCTGAATAAGAGCACATAACTCAGAAGTCTATGCTAACAAAGGTTTTGGCAGAGTCCCAGCCTCTATCAAGACCATTCTAATCCTTTCTATTTTAGCATTCCCATTAGTTCCTTTTCCTCCTATGATTCTGGAGGAGCCAAAAATATTATAAAAAAACAAAATCAATACTATTTTTACAAACCCCTATATTCTGTGACATGTATATACAGATAACTTTGTGTACAGGATTACACATTATAAATTTACTGAATTTGAAGAAACAGTTAACATTTACTTAGCAATTGCTTTCATATAAAACTTTTCACTTTGTGGAGTTTACTACTTTTCCAATCAACTCACTGCTAGATATTGCAAAAGTGGCAGTTTAATGCAATTTTCAGATTACCCCAACCTCATTTAAACACATATCTACATATAGACTTATAGCTGTCTATACTTTCTTCTCTCACTACATGGATTTGTAATCTTTTCAAAGTTCCTAAAATCCATCTTTTATTTATACAAAGACAAACCTCTCATTTTTTACTTTCTACATTCCACATGCTTTACCAACTTCCATACTTCACAAAGGGTTAAAAAAAACCAATAGCCTCTATGTGACTTTTCATTTTTCCTTGCAACCCCATTTTCTTAATACAAATCTTTTCAGAACCCATTATTCAGACTGAACTACTTCTATTTTCCCGTAATATCTTGTTTCATTCTTCTTTTCCATAAACTCTTTTATTGGTCAGTCAAGAAAAATAATTTTAGGGACAATTTCAATTTCTATTATAAGTATAATTTGCCAGATCAGTAAGTAAAAAACTCTTTTAGACAATCAGACCAGAAAAGAATAGAAAATAAGATAAAATAATAGATAAAATTAGAAAATAAGATAAAATTAATAGGACCCCTTTGTTCCCCAGAACAACACTATTTTCAGGAAAATCTCCTGTGGCATATATCATGAGTTTTTGGAAAAAGAAAAATATCCAATTTTGAAAAGAGAGAAAGGAAAGAGGATTGGCCAATCAGAACACAAAGATGTGACAATAGGTCTGACCATGAAGAGATGGCTAAGAGCTTTCCTCTGCCTGTGTTCTAAAACAAACACATAAAAACCACAACAAACAAAATCAGAAACTTTGAACCAGAGAGGCCCTGAACTCTGGGGGAAACCCCACCTTGCTCTCATACTAGAGAAAACACAGAGAACGTTCCATTTATCACAATTTATTTTCCATACAAGGGTATTAATATTTAACACTTCTGGATTATAACTAGCATAACTCTTAGGAAGGCATACAGTCACTCAAAAAATCTCTCAGCCTAATTGGAATATTCCCTGTTCCCCTTCTTCAAATAGAGTAAACCAAATAAATTCTTTTTAAGGGGACAAATCTTAAGTCTTTTCTTGGGTGTGGTGGAATCTTCTGTTTTTAAATATTCATTAGACCCATAATTTTCTGTAATAACTAACACCATCAAAATCTATATTGATAAACTCCTAAAGTTATAATGTTATAATATTATTCTGATAAAAGATTAACTATTTAGTTTCCCTTTATTTCTTTTATTTATTTATGACATTACATAGCACCCAAATTATGTACTTTGGAATTAACCTGACTCTCTTGTCTTTTTGAAATATATTTCCCCAAAACTTTCAAATTAAAAATAACATTTCTTCTTATAATTTCTCTATATAACATATTTGGTAATAGACACTGTCTCTTTCCTGATTCTTTTAGCTCCAAATAAATTTCCTTTTTGACACACTTGTTTATCCAAATCTTCATGAAGTAATTCTTTCTCTCTGGCTAGTCCTTTTTCTAAAAAAATATTCTTTCTGCTAAACTTCAAGGTCAAAAGATAAGAGCCAGAACTGAAAACGGACAAGCCATGGAGAGGGTGAAGGTGGGGGGTGGGGAACAGTCTGGCAGAATCACAGCAAAAAAGTGGGGAAGAGAAAAGGTTAACAGCATTTTCTCATATTGATATTCATTTTGCTGTTCACACACTGTTCTCCCAACAATATAGATTAAAAGTACCTTCCAAGCCCAATTCTCCTTTCCTTGGGAACCATGGAAAATATCATAAACAGTCCGTAAAGACTTATTTGTTTTTTTGTAATTTATAAGCCCTTCTCTTTAGCCAGTTTCTTCAAAATATTTATATTCTTCCCTGGCTTCTTCAGTTCTATAAAATGTTTGTTTCCTGTTACATCTTCTGTATCTGCTTGGAAAAAGAAAGCAAAACGCTGATGCTGCTTATCAGCTCTCATCAAGCCATCCCCTCACCTGAATCATCCCACTTTTACGATGGCCTTACCAGGGGGTTTTCTTCTCCTGAAAGATTATCTCAGCCTCCAGACAGCTTCAAATCCCCTGTATCTGCCCCATATAAGGGCACCAAATGTTGAGTTCCCCTGTCCACCAGTGGATTCATTCAGTTCATGAGTGAAAAAGAAACAGGCATACACTAGGGTTAGGGTGCTAGAAGGACAACTAGCAGAGCCCCTTATTCAAAGGATCAAACAGTTCTTAGCAGGAAAACCACAAAATTAACATACAGGATAAAAACAATGATGTAACTCTAATTTGGGCAGGATGTATCCAGGAAGGATGTAATCTAGGTCAAGAATTTCGGAAACAGGGCTATCAACAAGTGAGGCCACAAATGACACAGCTGTGTTATCAAACCTGAGTTCTATGGAAAGCCTTCAGTTTGAGGGTTACCAGAGCTCAGGTTTTTTAGTCATAACTCACCTTCTAACCCAAACTTGCTCAAGCGACCATCAACAATTTTTGTCTCAGTTTCCCCAACTGTGAGATGAATTGACAAAGGACACAGCAAACCACTCCAGTATCTTTGCCAATAAAACCCTAAATGGGGTTCCTGAAATTACTTAAAAACAACAAAAAGAGGTAATTTGACTGACTGGGAGGTACTGTGATAGTACACACTAAGGATTTGAAGACAAAAATTAAAAAAAAAGCTCCTGGTTTGGAAGAGTTTGCATTCTAATGAGAAAGGAAACAATATCCATATAAAGTTAAATTTAAATGAATTTCTCAGAACAGATCAGGACAGCCTTCTTGTGTCCTTGAGCTATCTACTAAGTATGAAAGGAACCTAGGAATATTATGAAGTGGAAGTAAGAAAGAAATAAATTTCAGGAAGTGATAAGCTTTTACAAAGATATAGAGAAAGATAGAAAATGGCATATACTTGCATGAAGGTCAATTTGACTAGGATGAAAATTTGTGGAGGAGGGTATAATAGAGTCTGAAAAAGTGCATTAGAATTTGTGAAAATTGTGGAGATCATGAAAGTCCCTAAGTAGTAAGTCCCTAAGGAGTAAGAGGGAGCCCCTGAGAGTTTTTCCATCAAGAGAATATTATTATCTTTCTTTTACAGTTAAGGAAACTGAGACTCAGAAAGGTAAATGACTTGCCCATAATCACAAAGGAATCATATCCCAATTTACTTTCTAGTCTACTTTACTGTTGTGTACAAATATAGTGGGATTAGAGGAGATACAAAGTTTGAATCACATTGAGCTCCTGTACTCAGAGAATAAAATGTCCTAATAGAGCTTTTATAACTGTTATAATATTAAGCATACATTCTTCATCATTAATATTTAATTTTATCAAAAATAACTTAATTTTTGGAAAATAACTTCATGTATTTGATATACCTATTCTTAAACAATTCATGTAGTTAATGCTTTACAATAATTTGGCATTTCATTAAATGATAGGATCACTGAATTATATATTTGGAAATTGATGCACACAAGAATTATCTAGTCCACTCTTCTCATTTAAAAATTTTTATTTTATAGGAAACTGAGGTCTAGAGAGCATAACTTACTTATCCCCAAGTCACACAAGTAATAAGGGCCTGAGGACAGGAATCTAATCATGTCTTCTTTCTTCAGAGACAATATTCTTTCTGATGAAAATTCTCTTACCCTCCCAACTAGTTGAGTAAGATTGTAATTCACTCATGTCCAACTCTTTGTGACTACAAAGATTTGTCCATGGGATTTTTTTTTTAGATTTTTGCAAGGCAAATAGGGTTAAGTGGCTTGCCCAAAGCCACACAGCTAGGTCATTATTAAGTGTCTGAGACCGGATTTGAACCCAGGTACTCCTGACTCCTGGGCCGGTGCTTCATGGGTTTTTCTTGACAAAAATACTGGAGTGGCTTGCCATTTCCTTCTCCAGTGTCTCCCTTTTATAGATGAGAAACTGAGGCAAATGATTTTGTTAACACTTTTATGAGGCATTGAAGGCTATGTATGGGTAAAAGACACATTGCATCTCAACTGCTCAGTACTGTTGTATCCATATTGATTAATGATAGGAACGTGATCCTAGAGAGAACAACTTAACACTTCCATAGTATTCTTAACAGACCATTATCAAATGATGCAGAAGTCATTGACCATTTATCTCAAGTTGAAGTCAGTCCATCCCTAGCTGAAGTTCCAACTGAAGAAGTTTTGAATGCCTTTAGGCTGCTTTCTTGTGATATAAAAGCTGGTGTTGATTTTATTCCAGCTGACATATCTCCATTGTCCATCTTTATAAAAGAAAAGGGTAAAGATAGTCCTGTGACAATCACAGGGGTTTTACTCTTTAAATCATTGCTGGTAAGATTCTTGCCAGAATCCTACTTAATAGACTGATCCTTCTCTTGGAAGATGGTCACTACCTGAGAGCCAGTGTAGCTTCAGAAACAGTCAAGGAATGGTCAGGTTGATATGGTTTTTGCTGCCTAACAACTCAAAGAAAAATGCCAAGAGCAGAACAGCGATCTATTATAGCATGTTTATATATCTGACCAAGGCCTTTAATACTATCAGACATGAGGGCTTATGGAAAATTATGTCAAAATTTGGTTTCCCAAAGAAGTTCATGACAGCATGCTTGCCTGGGTTCTAGATAATGGATGATGCTCTTGTGATTTCCCAGTCACCAGTGGAGTGAAACGAAACTATGTCCTTACTCCCTTGCTATTTAGCATGATGTTTGCAGCCATGTTATCACATTCCTTCACTGAGGATGAACATGGCCTCAACGTCAGCTACTGCACTACCAGTAAATTCTTCCACTTGAATAGATTACAAGCCAAGACCAAAGCAGAGGGAGTGTTGGTGCATGATCTTCTGTTTGCAGATGATTGTGCACCTAATGCAACTTCTCAAGCTGGGATGCAATAAAATATCACTTCAATTCTCTCCTGCTTGTGCTAATTTTGGCCTAACAATTAACAATAAGAAAACACAGCTACTCCATCAATCTGCACCACACCATCCATATGTGATAGTATTGATTGCAGCAAATGAGAAGTTTTAAATACTGTGAATAAGTTCAATTATCTTGGCCAGGTACTTTCCAAGGAATATACATTGGTAATGAGGTTGATATATGCATTGTCAGAAGGTTCTGAAAGAAAGTGTGGATGAGAAGAGGTATTAGACTGACTACCAAACTGAAGGCCCATAGAACTGTTATGCTAACCTCATTGTTGTATAGCTGTGACACCTGGACAATTTACCAGTTCCATGCCAGGAAACTGAATCACTAGCATTTAAATTATTTCAGGAAGAGTCTATCACCTGGCATGACAAGTTACCAGACATTGAGGTGCTTTCTCTATCTAAACTGCCAAGCAGTTTGAGAACACAACTATAATGGGTTTTCCACATTGTTACAATGCCAAATGTCCACTTACCAAAAAGATCATTTTATGGAAACTCACACAGGGCAAGTAATCACAAGGGGGTCAGAAGAAGCAGTACTGGGGAAACCTGAAAGTCTCTCTTAAGAATTTTAGAATTAATTGTACAGCATGGGAGACACTGAATAGGACTATTCAGTGCTGCTCTATGAGCAAGGCAGACTTGAAGCAGCTCAAAGGAAATATCTCACATGAAAGATGCAAGTTTACAGTACCCACCCCAGGTGTTTACATGGACCATTTGTACCCAACCTGCGGTGGAGCATTCCAAGCAAGTATTAATCTGATCAGCCACAGTCAGATACACGATATCTCATCTCTCACATAATGATGTCATTTTGTAATTCTTTGATTAAAAAGGGTAAGAAGCAACCAACAAGATAAAGATTCACTCACATCCAACACTTTGAGGTCCCATGGACTTGTCCATAGGCTTTTCTTGACAAAATTGCCATTTCCTTCTCTAGTGTGTCTCCCTTATACAAATGAGAAACTAATGCAAGTTATTTTTTTTTCATTTTCTTCTCTAGTTCTTTTTACAGATGAAGAAAGTGAAACAAACAAGGTTAAGTGACTTTCCCAGGGTCACACAGCTAATAAGTGTCTGATCACATTTGAACGCAGATGTTCCTGACTCCAAGTCCAGTACTCTATTAATTGTACCATCTGATTTTTATTCCCCATTTAAGAGGGGTATGGAATAATAAAATGAATTTTCTAAGGCAAAATAATGAATAAGTATAAAAAATTATATGGAATAATATTTATAATGGAAAAGCCCTCTCAGATTCACTACTTCTTTCTCTTAATATGAATTCAAATAAAACTGTTTACTCAAACTGTAACTATGAATTTGAGTTTAAACCAATAAGACAAACTACTCTAATTACCATCTTGTGCTTTCAGTTCCTTTCTAGTATTGTAGCATCATGAATGTATCTTGGGTAGGCAAACCAAAGACTTATGTGAGTATAAAACTATACCCAAAATTGTGATTTCAGTTGATTCAATGAATAAAAAAAGACCCAAACTTATCATAGTCATGACTATGGAAATAATGAAAAGAATACTGATGTCATAGGATTGGCTCTACCATGGAATATGTGTGACCTTGGTCAAGTGATTTAGGTTCTCTTGGCTTCAGTTTCATAATATGCAAAATGAAAGCAATGATAAATATACATATAATTTATTTATGGCTCCTTATGGACGAAATCATTTTAAATTATCATCTTTTTTATTTATTATATTATTATATCATCATTCTCATAATTTAATCTTTCCCCAAACAGATCATTTACCTCCCCCCATTTGAGACTCATCCCTCAGGGTTGGGGGAATATTTTAATAAAATGGTGATGATTCAAAAACTAAAATTGCTAATAAAGTGACTGGGTCATAGTCATAGCAGAACTGTATGGGATGGTTAGGTTACAGTCACTGACAATAAAGACTACATGAACATGTAGCTAAACCAATATCTTTAACTGAACAAATATATATATATATATATATATATATATATATATATATAATCACTTTAATTTTAAGTCTCAACTCAGGTTCCACCTGCTATTGGATATTAGATACCTGTCCTGACCCTTTATTCACTATTAATTCTCATTCCCCCTATTTTTTTATCTTCCTCTCTTCTCTTCCCCACCTCTCTCTCTCTCTCTCTCTCTCTCTCTCTCTCTCTCTCTCTCTCTCTCTCTCTCTCTCTCTCTCTCTCACCCCTCATGAAAGTTTTCTTTCTCTATTGCACATTGATAACTCATTTGCAACTTTGATTCTTAAATATACCTGGGAACCTGGGACAATGCAAAACTATGTGACTTGCCTGTGGTCAGGAAGCTAATTTCTATCAAGGCAAATCTTGAACCCAAATCTTCCTCACTCAGAGGTTGACTATTCTGTCCAATATGTCTGAATGCCTCTCAGGATTTTCTTGCTCTTCAAATTACAATATATATAACTTGACTCTTTACCAACTCTAGGGCAGTTTGCATACCTTGGAAATCTGATTCCTAAATGTAGTGAAAATGCTGAGGTTACTAGTGGACCTATGTTATGTAAGTGGCAAGTTTGATCCTAGAAATATTTGGGAAATGAATTCTTTAAAGACACACATGGAAAGGAAAAAGAATTAGGAAGCTGAAGATATAAAAGGGAGTCTGGCTCCTCAACATATCCCTGATTTCCTCTTTAAGGACTTAAGAAGGAGAATTTCTTTTTGGGTTGTATCAAGATCTTTGTCTTGGTTGAGCAAGAACTCTCATTTAGAAAGGTCATTCAATTTTGTATATTTTCTGATATATATATATATATATATATATATATGACTCCTTCAATTTTTGTTAGTCATTTTTTCTATTATAAATGCTTGTTTACTAACAATTAAATGATCGTGATGATTTTTTTAATAAAAGTAACATTCGCTGGGAAATGGTTAACATTGACGGCAAGGTGACAGTCACATCCTTTTGAACAGTTATTAGGAAAATGACTTTCCTTCTAAACCCCCACAAATTATCACACCCATAGATCACAGATATTAAAAAGTGGCAACTGGATATAAATCTAGGCTGACATCATTTTTAGTAATAGGTAAGAGAAGGATTAAGTGCCTTTCTCCTGTCTTACTCAAGATAGAATTTGCAGTCTCTTGAAGAGGAATGGATCACATTTCAGAGATCTGAATACCAACCTGAGGCACTTCTATACATTTAGAAACTCGCATGCATTTAGTACACAAGAATACACACATCTTTCATATATATAAAATCATTAATCTCGAGGCAAAAGGAGTCCCATTGATCTAACCCAAATCCCCATTTTTATGTGAAGAAACTGAGTTCTAGAATATTAAATGATTTGCCCAAGGTAGCATCAAAGATATGATTTGGGAAGAGATCCTCTGATTTTGTTCTTTCCGTGTTTTCCTCCTGCATGTTGTAAACCCCAATAGAATGTAAACTCTTTTAGAGCAGGGATTCTTCCTCAACTTGTCTTCCTCAACAGCTATTTCATTGTACATATGAGGTGCTGATATATATTCAATTCAATTATTTTTATGCTATGTACAGAGTATTGTAGTAGATTGCTCAGTAGGTAGAATGCTGAACCTGAAGTCAGGAAGACCTGAATTCAAATCTAGCTTCAGACACTTCCTAGAGACTATGAGACCTGGACAAGTCCCTTAATCTCTATTTGCCTTAATTTACTAGAGAAGGAAATAGCAAACCATTCCAGTATCTTTGCCAAGAAATTTGCATGTACAGTATTGGCATAATATGATCCATGGGGTCATGAAGAATGGACATGACTGGATAAACGAACATCAACAACAGAGCATTGCATTTAGCACCAGTAGAGATGGAGACTATAAATCTCCCTGCTATGATCTCCATGACAGCAATCTAGTAAGTTGATAGGACACATGTGTGAGTAACTACAAACTATAAGATGACTAGAATATGAGTGTGTATGTGTATATATACACATACACACACATAAACAGATATGTCTTTATATATATATTCATATGTATAAATAAATGTAATATATATGTATACTTATTTACTTTCTCTATATAGAATATTTACATATTTGATAAGTAGATTGTAAATACACACGTATATATGTGTATACATGTATGTGTCTTTTTTCCACTAAGAATTTTTAATGTTTTCTGTCTCTCATAAATAAGACTCAAAAACAACAACAATAACAAAAGAATATGCATTTTAGTGTGTGCTGCAGCAATTCCAGATAACATTTCTTAAGCTACCTATACAGAAGCAGGATCCATCCACACTCCCCTCTCCCCACCCCAATAGCCTGTCTTTGTGAATTTAAATTGTCACTGGCCATGTATCTTCCCAAGTCTGTTTTTCTAAAGAAATACATTAGTATTTCCTATAGTCACTGTCACCTGCATCACAGTTGTCTTTTTGTTCTGTCCCTTGTCTTTCACCTTTTCCCCTTCCCCTGCTCCCTCCTCCCCCCAGTTCCAGACCAGTTTATAATTTATTTGATTCTTTGGGCTTATCAACCTGTCCAAACCCACTGTATTGAGAAGAGATGAGTGGAAGAGGAGGAGCAGTATATATGCATGGTACAGTATGTATGTGTGTAACATATATGTATATTCATGCATAGAGAAGCATGGATGTGATAGAGATACAAGTACTGTAGGTGAGATCTGAAGAGGAAAAGATATTCCAACAAGCATAGGCAATTACAGAACAAATTGGTTCTGTTCTGAACTTCATTTGGTACTATGGACTTTTTCTAGGTTATTTCTTTCTTTCTCTGGCTCTATTCCACACTGAATAAGGATTCACTCAAGGGGCTACTTACAGTTAGTGTGATGTCTGCCTTTATGAGATTAGATTAGACTGCACAGACTTTATCAGTTGTTGTAAATCTTGTTTGATGATTTCATAACAGGTCTGTGTTAGTCTCCTACTTAAATGTTGCATTTTACTCTTAAACTCTGTCTACATAATAGCAGCTGACTGGAGGAAGTAATCACTAGCAAGGGGAAGAAAGAACTAGCATTTAATATACCCCTACTATTTGCAAGCACTGTGAATTAAGTATTGTTTATATTGGGGGGCAGCTAGGTGGCACAGTGGATAGAGCACTGTCCCTGGAGTCAGGACAACCTAAGTTCAAATCCTGCTTCAGATGCTTAATAATTACCTAGTTGTGTGATCTTGGCAAGTCACTTAACCCTACTGCCTTGCAAAAAAGCAAAAAAACAAAAGCACTGCTTATATAATGGTTATTTTCATTTGCATAATGCTCTATATATTTGTTCAGTAGTTTCAGCTATGTTGAATTCTTCATGATCCCTTTTGGAGTTTTCTTGAAAAGACATATTGGGGGGTTTGACATTTCCTTCTCCAGCTCAATTGACAAATGAAGAAACCGAGGCAAACAAGATTAAGTGACTTGCCCAGGGTCACACAGTTTACCTAAGTATCTGAGGCTAGAATTGAAAGATAAAAAAAAGTCTTCCTGACTCTAGACTCGTACCCTATTCACTTCATCACCTACTTGCTCTGTTTTATAGAATGCAAAGGGCTTTCCAGTAGTCACTACTTTGATTCTCTCAATGGACCTGTGAGACAAACAAGGAAAGTATTCATATCAATGATTTACAAATACGGAAACAGATCTAAAGAATGATTTGTACCAAGCTGTAATGATAGAAAGTAGAATGCATGAGACTTAAATCCAGGCCTGATCCTACCTCTGTCACTTACTTTCCTATGTGAACTTGGACAAGTTAATTAACCTCTAAGGTGTTCAGTATCCTCATCTGTAAAATGAGAGGGTGAATTAGCTCATGGATTCTTAACTTTGAGTCCACAATTTCATGGATTTTATTGATTTAGAAGAATCAATACAGTAAAAAGAAAGAAACATGAATACACCTTTGTTTCAATATGATTGAATTAAAAAAAATGCTCATAAATTGAGAAATAGTTAAGCAAATTGCAGTACACCAATATAATACAATCTAATTGTGCTGTAAGAAATAAAAGATTCTGAATTCATAAAAGTATGGAAAGATTTACATGTGATACAGTTGAGTCAAGGAAAAATGTACTATAATAGTAACAAAAAATGTAAATGGAAAGAAGAATACCTAAAATGATCAAAATTCCAAAGAACAAACTTGATACCAAAGAAGAAATATGAGTAGATCTCAATTCTTTACAGAAACAGGAGACCCTTGGGTGTGAAATACTCAAATTACTTCTAGACATTTTGAGGTATTGATCTACTTTGCTGATGTTTTTTTCTTTAAAAAAATATTTCCTTTGGGCTAGTTCTCTTGGGAAGGGAAGGGATATTGGAAGAAATTCTGGTGTTGTAAAAAATACACGTAAATTTATTTTAAAAATAAATGGTTTCTTTTTAATCTTTTGGTATTTTGTATTTATGCATTTAAAACATTATTTTAAAAAGAGGATGATAGGTTTGTCAAACTGTGTAGATGGCACCAAAAAAAATTTAAGAACCCCTTGAACTAGATATGTGAGTTTTTTAATTCTATATAAGTTATATTACAGATTTTGAATAGTTCTTTATCTTTTACATTACTTTTGTTTAATGAAATATTTTATTTCCCCAAATTACATATTAAAACAATTTTTAAACATTTTTACGCTATGAATTCCAAATTCTATCCTTCACTCAATTCTTCCTTTGCTGCCTTCTTTCCTTCTCTCCCCCTCCCCTTCCAATCCCAAATGGTAAGCAATCCAATATGAACTAGGAATTCTGAAAGAATTCTTCCAGCTCTAAATCTGTGATCCTTTGACTTTAAGTCCAGTGTGATGTTTTTTTTGGGGGGGGAGGGGTTAATTAGTATTCTAAAGTTCAGTGTTATATTGAAAAATTCCAGAGTATTCAAAGCCATCCCTCCCCCATTTTATCCTGATGATTCACAATTAACATCCACTTTGAACCATTAGCCTGTCTGCCAAACAACAAATTTTATGGAACATATACTCTATATGAACCATGTGTCTCAAATTACCATTTTAAATGTCTTTCAATCTGGTCTGGGAACATTTTTAGTTATGTGACTTTTTGCTTATTATTTTGGTAGCTGACAAAGCTCCCCAATCTGGTCAGGGCAGTTCATTCTAGGCAACCCAGGGGACACCTGTAACTTTTCAATGAAACCACAGTTTCATTTTCCTATCTTCTATTTAGTAAGCTCCCAAAAGTCAATCTTCCTATCATCTGCAAATTTTGCATCAAAACTGAATTGTAATGTTGAAGAGTGAGGATTCGCCCAGGATATAATTTCACTCTTAGAATCCTGTCCCTTGGTAGATTCCCTCTACAAAATATATACAGTCTTTTTTCTAGTAATTTCTAATATTGAATTCAATTCAATTCTCTTCAACAAGCATTTATTAATCATTTAGTATGTTTAAGATGTTGAGGTTTAGTTAATCCAGGGTAGAACTCTGAATCTGGAAAACCTAGGTCAAATCTCATCTCTAACACATACTATATTACCACAAGCAAGTCTTTATCCGTTCTATGCACTTGGAAAATCTTTCATACTACATGTTGCAGGATTTATAGGGAAATATTTTAAACATGATTATTCAGGAATAAACTAGATCATATTACTCACTGTCATGAGGTTTGGGGATAGACGGAAGAGAGGTAGAAAAATGAAACTCAAAAGCTTAAAAAAGTGAATGTTTAAAACTATCTTTATATGTAATTGAAAAAAATAGCATTTTAAAAACCCAAAAGCAACAAAAGAAAAACTACATGTTGCAGAACAGTTGTACATCTGCATGGTTACAAAAAAATTTCCTTGTTCTAAGATTCCACATACTTTTGAAATCAAAGGTCTGCACCTGCCAGGTACCAAGATATAATAACATAAAATGAAAAGCTATCCTTGCCCTCATTAAACTTACACTCTCCTTGATGATGTTACTGTAAAAAAAATGTCTTTTTTCTTTATCTGATAGTCTCAAAGGAATACAAATTCTCATAGAACATAGAGGTATTTATTCACCTGTGTTATAGTAATTCAAATATTTTCAAATATTTCCTGAGGCATATACATAACTTGTCCTAAGATCTCGTCTTGGGACACTGTAAGGATGGAATCAATGTAGTCTCTTTTCCAAGGGGCATTTGATGTGTTTTCTGCATTGTGAAATGAGTGTAAGAAGTAATTGCTTTGGGGTCAGAGAACCTGGGTTGAAATACTGGCTCTGCTATTTTTACCTGTGTGACATTTAGCAGGTCACTACAAATGCCTGGATCTCTCTTTCCTAATTTATAGAATGAATCATATAGATGATCTATGAAATTCCTTTGAGTTATTGATTCTCAGAACCTGTCAGACTCTGGGCAAGTCATTTACTTCTTATTGCCATTTGGGAGTCTTTCTTGTGAGATAAAGGCAGGTTTAAAAAGACTCATGGAGGTTGAAAAGGAATTAAACTGGGGGCGGCTAGGTGACATAGTGGATAAAGCACAGGCCTTGGAGTCAGCAGTACCTGGGTTCAAATCTAGTCTCAGACACTTAATAATTACCTAGCTGTGTGGCCTTGGGCAAGCCACTTAACCCCATTTGCCTTGCAAAAACCTAAAAAAAAAAAAAGAAAAGAAAAGGAATTAAACTGCACGATGAAGAAAAAAAAGCATGTTTCCTGCTGAAATAAGGAAATAATTGAGGCAAAACCAAGGTGCAGATTGTTTTAGAATCCAATTTGCTTGAATTTCTCTGGTCTTTTCACCACCAGGTAGGCTTCCTAGGGAGATGAGGGATAAAGATAACATGCTTTGAAATTGAGGAGACAGTGATGAGAGAGAGACAGAGACAGAGACAGACAGAAACAGAGACAGACAGAGACACAGAGACAAAAACAAGAAACAGATGAAAGGCACAAAAGGGAAAGATAAAAAACAGAGAATATGGAGGGAGAGAGAGAAGAGGAGAGGAGAGGAGAGGAGAGGAGAGGAGAGGAGAGGAGAGGAGAGGAGAGGAGAGGAGAGGAGAGGAGAGGAGAGGAGACACAGGAACATAGCAATAGAGGGAAAAAAGAAGAGACAGAGAATGGAGAAGAAATGAGAAAGAAGAAAAGAGAAAAAGAGGAGAGAGAGGAGAAGACAGTGAAAGAACAGAAAGAGAAAAGAAAAGGAGGGTAGAGAGAAAAAGGGAGGCAAGGGGAAAACATAAGGTTGGAGAAAAACCAAGAAGTTATGGATATATCTGCAGGAAAAGGAAACACTGATTGGCAGTTGAGGTTTTTCTGGGTTTTATATTTTAATTTATAAATATAAAAAATTCTGTTCTTCCAAGTCCCCCATGAGAATTCTCTGTACATTCCTTCTCCTTTCCTTTCACCAAGATCACCTGCACTCTTCTCTTTCTGCATTATTTCATAAAGTCCTTCCATATTTCTTTTACTCATTACTCCTTATTGTATTATAAAGCTCTATTATATGGATATGATGCAATTTACTTAATCATTTCCCCATTGTTGTAGAATTTAAAGTTGCTTCCAAGATATGGTTTTTTTTTCAATTAAGTATAATGCTATTGTGCAAAGCTTTGAACAGATGGTTCTCTTTGTTGTTTTTGATAGCACTTTCAGGGTTTATTCCCAAAGACTGTCACTTTTAAACAAGCCCATTTGCTTTAAAATGTAAAACAAAGTCTTGCTGGATTATTCTTTCTAGAGTACTACTTTAATCATGTCCTTTCACTGACGAAAAAAGAAAAACCTTCAATGTATCCCATTATGTATAAGATAAAAATTCCTCTGCTGGCATTCAAGACCCTTCACAAATTTACCCCAGACTTGCCTTAACAGCTCTACCCCTAAAAATGCTCATGGCATTTTCCCTACCCAAATTATCCCTCACCTCCTCCTCTCTGCCTATTCCTAGTTGACCCATCTATCAAGGCTCAGTCCACCTACTTCAGGAAGGCTGTGCTTATTTCCTAAACCCTCACTCTTCTCTCCATTCTCAGCACTCTGAAACCAGTTGTCTGAATTATTCTTGTCAGGCATTTAATCATGTCTTATGCATTTCTATTTCCTCAATGCATGCCTTATCTCATCACTGAGACTATAAATTTTACAAGGATAGCAAGTGTTTCATTTTTCTGTATCTCCTCTACTAGAGCTAAACCTGGAGTAGGTTGTTTTGTGTTTAAGGGGAAGTATTTTCATCCCTTGTCAGTTATTGTTTGATCTTGTGCAGCATAGTTTAACTATCACAACTCCCGCACTTGGGCCATGCCAGAAGCTGTCCTTCGGCCATAAACCATCTCTTCTTGGAACTGCCTTCCTTGCCACCACATATTCCCAGATGATGTTTTTCTCTCCACTTCCTACCCCTCCAAGAGGATAAGTTCTTCAGGCAGGACCCTTAAGGAAAGGATTCCCCTTACCTACTAATTGAATTTGCCTGTTAGAATTTCCAGTTTTTCCTCTGCCTTCCACTGTTCTGTAGGAAGCCAGTGATAGAATGCAACAACCTTTTATACCCTAACCTGTCTCTCGATGTACTATTCATCAGTACAGTCTTTCCTCTCATACCTTCCACCTTTGAACTATTCATTAGGATGATACAGCAGAATGCAATAATCCAATACATCTAAACCTTTGTATATGGACCCTTCTTCTCAGACATTCCATCTTTTTTTATAATTATATAGTTTAATTGTTTTTCCAACTATATACAATAGTAATTTTTACCTGACATTCCACCTTTAAGCTACTTATCAGTATGACACAATTGGCACCCACTTGAACACCAGGACAATGTCAGCTTGTCATTCATAGGTCTATGCTGCTCTTCTCTGTTATTATACTCCATGGAGCACAAGCTCAGCAGATGCTATTGGAACCTCAAACCTTTCCAAGAGCAGCCAAGAAAAGCCAAGGAAAGTATGAGAAGAAAGACAAAACTGTTGATTAGTCCATCAAGAGACAAGTTAGGATATACCAGGTTATCACATTCTGTTGCCAAATATCACATGCTGGTACTTGTCTATGGTACCACGTGAATACAGGAGGAAAATCAAAACTATCTTAAAGCCATGATACTCCCACAGCAGCCAGACCATCTCAATTGGTCCTGTTTCCTATCAGATCATAGGATAGAAAAATTCTGATTAAGATAAGTGAGAAGGATGCCTTGCATAGCATACCCTTCACTATTGCAACTCTCACTACCAATGACTTAGTTGACTGGTGTGGTCCTCTTTGATACCAATGGACTCTAGCAGTAGGAAGCTGGAACATAGTAATTGCTCAAAAGAAAAAAATCAAGAATTGAATTGAATTGAAGTACCTGAAATTAACTTTAAAAATTCAAACAGACGTGGGCACTTTTGGAATAACTAAATCATGAAACTGAGTGGATCTGAGAAGGGTCTAATTTTCTTTTTATTTTCACAATGATAGTACAGTTGCCAGCATAGGGTGGCATTTCATAGATGCATATTTATTGATTGACTGACATCATTAAAGATTTTATCATTGAGGAGCTTCCTTTCCTTCTCCTCCATCTCATTCCCCTCCTCCTCCTCCTTGTTCTTCCCTATTTTACTTCCTAAACTAAAAGACTTACTCTCGTTATAACCCCAGTTTGTTCTTGGTATATTTGAATACTGTAATGATTTTCATGTGATAAATTTCTCCTTGTTAATTTTATCTGAAGAATAACTTTAAATTTAGGTCTTAAAAAACATTGAAAGGAAGGGGGAAAAGAGAAAAATAAGCAGCAACATTTTGAAGGTCTGACCTGAAGACTCCTTAGAAGGGAAAAAAGAATAGGTGATAAACAAAAAAAAAAAGCAAAATATAAAATATCTCGTTCTTATCCTTGTAGAAGAAACTAGGTTGGTACTCCTGAAAGGTTAAAAATTCATTCTCACTCTCTTAATGTTTTCGAACTTCATGGCTTAGAATATTCTCATGAACTCTCTCCTGGATTCTCCTTGGGGAAATCTGAATTGGTTTAGATCATGTGGGAGCTTTATAAATGCTGTTTAATGATGATGAATTAGTTTAAATCAGATAGGTGCTTCATAAGTACTGTTTGATTATGAAGTTTAGATGGGTTGTAATTTATGAATAAAATTGAAGAGGTGGAAGGGTGAGACATCAGAGGCAGGAGAGTTCTTCCAGGTCTGCAAATACTTTGAAATGAAGAACTGTACCTCTTTATATTTATTTATTATTTTACTTTTCTGACTTCCCTTAGTATTACACTGACTTAGGAACTGAGGACTACTGCTGTGTAGGAACCAATCCTCTCTGATCCATTAAATCTGATCCTTCTTTTCCATTGATGGAATCCAAAGGCCAGAGAGAGAAGATTATTATTAACATTTAAACATTTATAAATCACTTCATAGTTTTTAGAAGGTTTTGGACTTAAGGTCATAGATTTAGAACAGGAAGCAACTATAAATCAACTAAATGTAACCCCCTCATTTTTACAAAGGAAGATATTAAGATTCAGAGAAATTAAACAAATTTGCCCACATTCACACAGATAGTAAAGATAGAAGGCTCTGAATACATTTCCACTAACTCCAGAGTGTACTGCAGGGGTCATTCTATATACATATATAACTTTTTTTTCACATATATAGCCCCAAAATATCAAGAACAATAATACTGGAATTGAAGATTGAAAACCTTGGACACTTACTAGAAAGTTTCTTAACTCCTCTTAGGCTCAATTTCTAACTGTAAATTGGGATCGATAGGTTCTATCTATTCTACCTTCCTCACATGTTTGTTGGAAACATCATGTAATTCTTTTTTTTCCTAATTTTTTTGTTCTCATTTCATACAAATGTTTTTTTTACATTAATAAAATATACTTGTTTAAAAGTAAACAAAATACCCCTCCCCCCCATGAATATAGATAGACTTGCTTGGGCGAAAAAGTAAAGGGGAGAGAAAAAAAATTAAAATTAAAAAAAAATAATAGTAATAATTGTAGGTATGGCCAGGTGGCGCAATGGACGAAGCACCAGCCCTGGAGCCACGAGCATCCGAGTCCATATCTAGCCTCATAAACCCAACAATCACCCAGCCATGTGACATGCAAGCCACCCGATCCCCACTGCCCTGCAAAAAGCAAAAAGAAGAAAGAAAAAAAAAGACCCAAAATAAAATAAAATAGTAATAATAGTAGGGGTGACTGGGTGGCAGACAGAGCATTGGCCCTTGAGCCAGGAGCACCTGGGTCCGAATCCAGCCTCAGACACCCAAAGATCATTCTGTTATGTGGCTCCAGGCAGGCCACCCAGCCCCACTTGGCCTGCACCCTCCCCCAAATAATAATAACAAAAAATGTGCTTCAGTCTTTGTTCCAACACCATCAACTCTGTCCTGAGTGGATCACATTCTGTATGGTAAGTCCATCACAAAAGTTTTCCAACGGTGCCATTGCTGATCGCAACTCCCTCCTTTCTTATTTCTCCACTACCGTGTACTATATTTTCTCTCTCCTTTCACTCTGACTCTGCTGTAGGGTCGCTGATTGCCTCAGCAGACAGATCCCTGGTACTGGGGCCAAGAAGCCCTGAGACCCCATATCACCCCTTAGGCCCAGAATCCACCTGGCCCTATGGTCCTGGGCAGGCCATCCAATCCCAGCCCCTTGCAAGAAGTAAAAAAGAAAATGTGTTATATCTGAACACTGTCCCCCCCCCCATGGTCCATCCTCTCCTTCTTTATTCACATCCCCACCCCTTCCCCCTGCTCCCCCCTCCTTCCTACTCCAGATGTCTATACCCCATGGAGTATATTTGCTGTTTCCTCTCCTAGCCATCTCTGATGAGAGCAAAGGTTCCCTCATTCACCCTTGCCTCCCCCCTTCCATATCATTGCAATAGCTCATTGTAATAAAAAAATTTTATTATGTGAAATATCTTGGACTATTCCCCCTCTCCTTTTTCTTTCTCCCTTTCCATTTCCCTTTTTTTCCTATTGACTCCATTTTACACCATATATTATCTTCAAATTCAGCTTTCTCCTGTGCTTCAACTATAAAAGCTCCCTCTACCTGCTCTGTTAACTGAGATGGTTCATATGAATATTATCAGTATCATTTTTCTATACATGCAGTTCATCCTCATTAAGTCCCTCATATTTCCCCCCACTCCTCCAATCTCCATGCTTCACCTGAGTCCTGTATCTGAAGATCAAACCTTCTGTTCAGCTCTGGCCATTCCAAAAGGAACCTTTGAAATTCCCCTGGTTCATTGAAAGTCCATCTTTTTCCCTGGAAGAGGACATTCAGCCTTGCTGGGTAGTTCATTCTTGGCTGCATTCTAAGCTCTTTTGCCTTCCGGTATATTGTATTCCAAGCCCTACGAGCTTCCAATGTAGATGCTGCTAAGTCCTGAGTGATCCTGACTGCAGTTCCACAATATTTGAACTGTGTCCTTCTGGCTGCTTGTAATATTTTCTCTTTGACTTGGGAGTTCTGGAAGTTGGCTATAATATTCCTGGGGGTTGGATTTTTGGGATCTCTTTCTCTGGGGGATCGGTGGATTCTCTCCATTTCTATTTTGCCCTCTGCTTCTAGAATATCAGGGCAATTTTCCTGTAGTAATTCTTTGAAAATGATGTCAAGGCTCTTTTCCTGATCATGACTTTCAGGTATTCCAATAATTTTCAAATTATCTTTCCCAAGTCTGTTTTCCATATCAGTTGTGTTTTCAATGAGATATTTCACATTTTCTTCTAATTTTTCATTTTTTTGGTTTTGAAGTATTGATTCCTGATTTCTGGTAAATTCATCAATCTCCCTGAATTCTATTCTTTGTCTGAAGGATTTATTCTCCTCAGAGAGTTTTCTTATCTCTTTTTCCAACTGGCCAATTTTGCTTTTCAAAGCATTCTTCTCCTCAATAACTTTTTGAACTGTTTTATCCATTTGACCTAAGCTGTTCTTTAGCATGCTATTTTCTTCAGCATTTTTTTGGACTTCCTTGACTAAGCTGCTGACTTCATTTTCATGTTTTTCCTGCATCTCTCTCATTTCTTTTCCCAGTTTTTCTTCTAACTCCCTCATTTGATTTTCAAAGTCTTTTTTGAGCTCTATCATAGCCTGAGCCCAATTTCTGTTTTTCTTGGAGTCTTTAGATGTAGGAGCTTGTGCTTCCTCATCTTCAGACTGAGTATTTTGATCCTTCTTGGGCTCATTTGCAAAATATTTCTCAATGGTCTTCCTCTTATTTCTTTGCTTGTTCATTTTCCCAGCCTAAGCCTGTTTTTTGGGGTGCTTCCTGAGCTTTTGGGACACTCCCACAGGGGTCTCAGTGTGTGAGGTTCTGTCCTTCCTCCTGGTCTGTGAATGACCATAAGCGCTCCCTGCTGCCACGGGGCCGAGGTGGGGGGCCCCTGTTGTTCTTTGGGGGGGCCTAGACTGGGATCAGGATATGAATGTGGTCAGAGCCCCAGAGTCCTGTTCCAGAGGCAGAGGACAGAGCTCGGCAGTCTCTCTCTCTCTCTTCGCTCCCCTCCCTCAGCTCAATGGGCTCATGCCTTGGGGGCTCCTGCTTACCCGCTCTGCCTGCTTCTGTTTCCTGGATTGGGGCTGCCGAAAGACCAAGCTGCTGGCTGTGTGCCCTGAGGGCTGGGCTCCACTTGCTCGCTCTGGCAGAGGTCCCCCGCTGTTCCCTCACTTTGTGCTGGTGCTCCCTGGGGTGCAGCTCAGGAGACTCCCCAGCTGCTGTGAGCCGCAGCTCCCAGCACCCTGGGGCTGCCTCTTGGAGGCTGAAGTTCTTTGGCTCTGGTGGGCCACCCCTCTGGCGGGCCACCCCTCCAACCCCGGGGAGCAGAGCCTTTCTGTTCTTTTCCAGGTTACCTTGAGTAGGAGAACTTCCTCACTGGGTCCCTTTGTGGGTTCTGTCTCTCGAAAGTTTAGTTAGAGTCCTTAGTTTATGAGTTTTTATCAGAGAGCTCCTAAGACTCGATCCCTTCATGTCGCCATCTTGGCTCCGCCCCTCTTCCCATCATGTAATTCTTAAGAGCTTTGTAGAGATGCTGGAATGGGTGATAGAGAGGGAATTGAATCACTAAATATTTTTGAATATATGCTATGTGCAAAGTACTCAGGGAGTGAAGGGCACTCTGGGAATCTGAATCGTGACATTATCTAGTCCATCTCTGCCATTTTACAAATGAGGAAGTGGCATGATCAATGCCACATAGATCATAAATGGTAGTTTCTAACCCCTTACCCACAAAATATTCTAAAACTACTATCACACAAACTGCTATGCTCATACATATATTATATTTCATTAAACACATTTATTTTCCTCAAATACCCTATCTTTTTTGGCTTCTCAGTCTACCCAACCACAATGGCCTACTCTATTCCAGCTCAGCAGCATAAAGGGATGGCCATAAACTGGATCTTGCCATTACCCACACACATATTCTACTTCCTTATTCATGAATCAAAAAATTCCTTTATCCAATAATGTTTTATCAATTTATCTTTCCCTAATCTTGTATTTATTCTTCATTATGCCTCAAATTCCTCTATCCAACAACAGTTCCCAATTTATCACTCCCATATTGTATACATTTTTCCTCCTTTCTAATCTTAACACCTTGGAATGGTGTAATTTTTCACTATCTCCTACTTGTAAATTCTTGCCTTTTTTCCAATCTTTGATCATGTCTTATCAAACGCCAACCTTATATTCATCATTTGCCTCCTTAGGTCCTATTCTTACAGCTGAACAGAACTATAGGAAATCATGAAACCATGGTGGTTGAATTGATTATATTTTTTAATCTACTCTCAGTTGGACAGTCATAATAGCAGGTCAATCAATTCTAATGCTCTTCGCTTTAACTGAGCCTCATTCCCCCCACAACAATTTGTTCTCTTCTAAAGCACTGTCACCCTAACTTCCCACATTCTTGGCTAAAGGTATCTCCTCAAACACTAACAGAAAATGAAACAATATGCTAAGAACTCTCTTTTCTCTCCTCTTTTCCATTTTATATTATTGACATCATTTTCCTCTTTCTCTTCTTTCTCTCTGAAATGGAATGAAGGATGACTCCCCTTTGCAAGATCAACCTCTCTATAAGCATCCTTGATCTCTTCTTCTTCTATCTTCTCTAGTATATTCCTTATTATCTTTAGTCTTTAATCTTGACTTATGAGTGATTCATTCACAGTTACCTACATTTGCTTCATTATAAAAAAATAAAAACAAAAACCTTATTAGATCTTACTATCCTAACAGGTTGGTATCTACTATCCTTCCTCATCAACTCAGCCAAATTTTTGGGAAAAGATAGTTTCATCTCCTTTTTCTATATATGTTGTCCACCTTATTAGAATGGAATCTTCTTGAGATCAGGTATTGTTTTTGAATTTTTTTTCAAATTCTCAATATTAAGCACAATGCATGTACACATATATTTGTTCATCAGTAGTATTCCTTTTATTCAATACACTTTGCTAGGCAGTAATGAAAATGCAAATGTTAAAAAATACAGAGTCCATATATGATGCTTATGTGAAATAATACTAATAGCAACAAGAATATTAATATTTATATATCATCTATGAAGTGCTAGGTACTATGCTAAGTGATTTACAACTATTACCTCATTTGATTCCCATAACAATC
This sequence comes from Macrotis lagotis, assembly GCF_037893015.1. Classification (NCBI taxonomy): domain Eukaryota; kingdom Metazoa; phylum Chordata; class Mammalia; order Peramelemorphia; family Peramelidae; genus Macrotis; species Macrotis lagotis. The sequence continues at coordinate 28,238,166 of NC_133662.1, read as the reverse complement.
TTGAGAAGTTTTATTGTTATTCCCATTTTACACAATGATTACATAACCCTGAGAAGATAACTGTGCATTAAACAGCTCTCTTAAGTTACAAATTATAGAGAAAATTTCAAAATGCATTGTTGAAGGACTCTTCATTTAAGAATTTCCTGTACCATTAAAATCATAGGTCCCTATTGCTGTGGAGGAAGAGGAGATAAGGAAATATCCCTGTAGGCAAGGCCATAAGTTAAATGGTTTAAAAAAAAAGTAAGGGATTATTAGTGGCAGAAATGCAGTGATAGAGATTTCTAGATATGTGGACCAATGACCTTGTTATTCACTACCTTGTGTCCCATAGCAAGTCATCTGCCCTCTAGGGATCTCCGAATCTCCCTTATAACATGAGATTTAAAATATATGATCACCAATGTCTCATACAGTTCTAAATTCCATGCTAAACATCATTTTTCTGAAGATTTGGAAACAGGAGATTTTGAAATAGGAACGGAAAGACCTAATACATTGCCTAACATTTAATGATATGGAAAAAGAAACTCTAGACCTAACTCAGACTAAATGACTCAAGGATATCCTCAATTCATGTATAAATACTTCTGATTACATTTTTATAGATGGGGAAATAGACAAATAGATCAGTGATTAATGTTTTCTCATTTCTTTCTGGTGTTAATAAAGCCTGAGAGTATTTCCCCAGTTGCTTTGACATTTCTTCCCTCAGACACATTATGAATCTGTCTTTCAACACCCTCACAGTAATACAGTCTGTAGGACAGAACTCTGAAAACTAAGCATAATCTCTCTACTTTTCTCATCATTATTGTCTTTCATGCCATATCCCCGAAATATGTGTATCCAGGACTGATATTTGAGTCTAAGTGTGTTGGCTCTATTGTCCTAAAGTGATTGTCAAAATGTTTAAAAAAAACTTTTAGGATCATTTTCCTTTTTCTTATATTTCTTGTTCTCCCTTTACTTTTGAATTATTTTGCTTTGTTAGATCTCATACTGAGTTTTCTTTAAACTGTTTTTACCATTTAATGTTTCTCTTTGCTTTATGGGACAATGCTGTTCATTATTCATCATACTTCGTTTTTACAAACAAGTTAATATTCTAATTGTCTTTGGCTGCCATCTCTTTCTTGGCAAGTACATCAAGTCTTTTATGACTCAGGCACTTTTAAGGCCTTTTAATCCTCTTGTGACAAACCATTTTTGTGGGTTAAACTTCTCCATACAATTACTATAATTGATGTCAATGGTATTTCTGTGATATATTACTCATGTTTCACTATCAATTATTTGTATAATTCAGTATTGTCATTTCAACTATATGCCACATCTTTTTTTTCATTCTTTTAGCTTCATTTATTTTGACTAAATCTTATCTTTGTCCCTCACTGTGTATGAGAAATGGGGCAAGAGGGACTGAGGAAGGGAAAAAAGAAAGAAACACACAAACAAGATAAATGGGAAAGAAGAAAGAAAAGGATGAAAGAGAGCGGGAGTTAAAGAATCACAGAGAAATAGACAGAAAAAGAGGGTAGAAGAGAAAGAAAAGCAGAAACAAAGAGATAATTAAATTCTATTCAGCAAGCATATGTATATGTGTGTGTGTGTGTGTGTGTGTGTGTGTGTGTGTGTGTTGATTAATTGTTCAAGGCAATTTGTTAGGCAGTGGAATATAAGATAAATAGTCCCTGCCCTCACATAAGTTAAGTTCTGCTGGTTAATTTATTTTTTCACAAGTCTTATTTCTACATAAATTTTTAATGTTTTTAAGCAAAATTGCTATATAGGGAAAACATTTTTTCCTCATTTCCGTTTTCTTCTTTCTCTGCCTTACCCTACTCATCCCTGTTACTTTTATCACTCTATCATTCTCACACCATATCCTAACTTCATACTCTACACTCTCTATTACATGTACTATTACATACTACTACTACATTACAAAACCTACTCTCCAGAAAAGATTTTATACTAATATACTAAATTTTAAATATATTATAAGGTTTAATGTGTCATTGGAGGTGGTAGGGGTTATTCTTTAAATTGCCAATGCTTTTATTATGTGCTTACTATGTAATAGGCTCTGTGAAGTACATGTGATCCAAATACAAGCAAATACAATAATCCCTTCACTTAATTAGCTTACATTCTATGAGAGAGGGGAGATGATAAAGGATAACTGGAAAAGGAGAAATCAAAGTAGAAGTGACAATGATAAAATGCTTAAGCCAAAGGAATATATATATTGGTGATCCCAAGCGTCAGTAACTAGATGTCTAGAATGAAGGAGTACCTTGACCCATTGAAATCATTCTACATGATTAGATGTTTAATCCATCCATTTGCAAGAGTCAACTTGAACCTCAGACCAAGGGCATTAAAGAAAAACTGTGATTTTTTTCTAAATCATTTTTCTAAATCATTCTAAATCATTAATTATTCACATTATTGAAGTAGGTTTCTATATTTGGAGGAAAGAGTGTGTAATTTGAAGTCACTGTGCTGTGCAAGTTTGAACAAGTGAATTTACCTCTTTAGACCTCAGCTCCTACATTTACATTATTAGGGACTTGGCAAAGAGTATCTGTAACATTGTGTGATGCTGTAACATTTTGCCAAATGATGAAACTTCCGTAGAAGATCTCACCTTAATGTGAGGAGCAACAGGAAGTGGCACTTCCTAGTCCAACTGCCCCAAATATTGGTAATTATACCCTGAAATCATTTTTTGTGAATTTAATGACAGATTTAAAAGTTAACTCTAGTGGATAGTTTTCCATGGATAAAGAAAACCTGAATTTTCTACCTTTGACATATATTACCTTTAAGACTCTGGACAAATCAATAAATATTTTGGTGCTCTCACATAATTCTATCAATTATGGAGCAAATGTTTGACTGAATTGTTGTAGTGAATTATTTATTAAGATCAATCATTGGGGATGAAATCATAATCCCAGTTTAAAAATGAACAGTAAAAAGAAAAAAAGTCCAGCATCAGTTTAAATAAAATTGACAGAGCAGCTTTAAACTTTTTTAACTCAATAAAATAGGAATTGTTTCATTCTTTGTATTTGTATCCCCAGAATCTAGCACAGAATAGATACTTAATAAATGTTTATTGATCAATAGTATATCTACTTATCAACCGATATAATATGAAAAACTAAACAAAAATATGGAAGCATAACCAAGAGGTGCTACTAAAGTTATAGTCCCTGTTCTACCACTCAGTTACTTTGTTCAAGCAAATTATTTCCCTTTCTGGATCTCATTTTCCCCCATTAAAAAATGATGATGTTGGCCTAAGATCATTTCCAATATTAACATTCCATATGCTTGTAAATCTATCTGTTCCTCTAAAATGCCTTTGTCTATTTCTGAGACCATCAAGATCGTCAGCCTGGTGTTTAATCATCATTTAAAATGGATTTCTATACTGAGATTTAACAGAACATTACTTATAACAGTTCAATGCCTTTATGCTAGAGGCATTTGTTATCTGGTCTAGCTGAGTATTAAAATAGGGAGAATAAGAGGATGAATGCATGAGGTGCAATGGGAATGCACACAAAATACTTACGAACCTATTCTCAGCCCTGAGGACAGTTCCTCAACTATTTCTTCATAATAATGACTGACATTTTTATGGTACTTTATGGTTACAAAGTACTTACATATATATTAACAAATTTTAGCATTTATCTCACTTTATCTTCACAACAATCCTTCAAGGGAAATAGTGCCAATGTCTTTAGTGATATTTTTTAGTGTCAAAGAATTAGTAGATGATTTAGCTCAGATTTGAAAAGAAATCTTCTAATGGAGTTGAAGTTCATACTTTTCCACTGAGTTATGCTATCTTTCTCATATATGTTACATAAGGTTAGGATAAAGAGATGTCAGGGACAATTCAATAATAAGGAGAATATAAAAAGTATAATAGATAGAGAGATGGAACTAGTGTAAAAAAAATTGAGCGCAAATTCTGCCACTTATTTTTGCTATCTTTGAGCATCAACTTCCACTAACCCCAGTTAGCTTATCCGTTAAAAAAGGGATAACAATAGCACCAATTCAGAGTTGTTTTGAGAATGTAGTAAAATATTATATGCAAAGTAAATCTCAAAATACTATATATGTGCTAACTGCTATTATTATCATCATTATTATAGCACATATTAATTCAGAATTAAGATTCTGAAGATCACTTTCATTTCCTTGAGATAAATCATGCAATATTATTATCCCAATTTTTAAAGGAAGAAGCAGATTCAAAAAGATGACATTTCTTGCTTAAGAACACAAAGCTAACCAGTAGATTCCAAAACTAGGATCTAACCAAAGTTGTACAACAAAGTTTCGGTCATTACTTTGAGGGCATATGGTAGAGCAATTTCTTCTTCAGGGTTGAACCAGATAATTTCTCAAATCCTAACTCAGAAATTCTGTAATTCCATAGAAAATCTGGTGATCATTTTGCTTCCCCAGATTATCATGATAGAGTATGACTTAATGGTCTTCCAGAAATTGAATGAGCATTATTAGGATGAGTCTGAGCTATGAGAATGTAATTCCAGCTTTCAGCACATTTTTCTTCTTTTCTTATCTTCTAGAAAGTTATGTTTAACCTGAAGTCTTATTTCATCATTATAATGGATATGAAGACAGTAGTCTCTATCTCTTGCCTTTATCAGTGACCCATATTGTAGAAGCTATTAGTTATATTTTATTAGAATCACAAAGTTCAGCTCTGAAATTAATTTAGTAATATTTCAGTGTTTTTGTAATGCTTGTTTAAATTGTTCCATTTTCAGAGGTAAGCCTTTTCATTCATAAGTAAGTTCAAAATGTTTCATGGAAATCTACCAACAACTTTTTTTTTTAGGTTTTTTTGTGGGGTTTTTTTGCAAGGTAACAGGGTTAAGTGGCTTGACCAAGGCCACACAGCTAGGTAATTATTATTAAGTTGTCTGAGGTCAGATCTGAACTCAGGTACTCTTGACTTCAGGGCTAGTGCTCTATCTACTTCACCACCTAGCCACACCCCCAAAAAAAACTTTTAACACTAGAATTTTTGAAAACACTTAAACATTTACATTAACTTTATTTTCTTTTGTTGTTGTGTTACTGTGTTGCTAGACTTGTAGATATGGGGAATGCTAGAGAAATAGGAGGAAAAAACCTAAATTACCCAAAGAGTGCTTTCTATTCTTCCTGCTTTGTCCCATAACACTTTTCCATCTTTCCCTACTATGCCTGACTTTAGCCCATCTTTCTTGAAGATGTGGCATTTCTTCTTGCCAAGGTATACCGTCTTTACAGGCATCCTTGATCTAATTCATTCCCATATTCTTCAGCAAATTGGTCCCGATATCTTCCTCCAAACTCAATAATTTTTAATCCCTCTTTATTGATTGACTATTTCTTTGCTACCTAAAAAGATGTCACCAGTTCTCTAGTTTTAGAAATTTAACCTATAATCTATCTTCCCCTTTTCTGCTAAACTTGAAAAAAGTTCTTTATTATCAGTACCTCCACTTTCTCTCCTCTAATTTTCTTTTAAACACTCTGAAAAGTGGTTTGAGAGCTTTTATTTGACAGAACAGCTCTCTTCAAACTCACTAATGATCTCTAAATTGTGCAACCTGATTGACTTTTCTTAAACCTAATCTTTCTTGAAGACTCTGCAGCCATTGGCCCTAGTAATCACCTTCTTCTGATTCTGTCTCCTGATTCTACTCCTATCCATCTGAACATTCCTTTCCTTTCCTGAATCTTCATTCAGGTCAAGCCCATTAATCATGGGTATCACTCATACTCTCTGGTAGGCTCTCTTCTCTTTTTCCAGTATATAAATTCCACTTGGTGATGTCATCAGTTCCCATGGATTTAGTTATCAAATATCTGCAAATGATTCCCCACTCTTCATATCCACTCTAACCATTCTCCTGACCTTACTTCTTGAATCAACTTTCTCCTGAATGTCTTGAAATGAGTGACCTTTAGATATATCAAATTCATTAGAAATCATTATCTTTCCCCTCAACACTCCCTTGCCTAATTTTCCTAACACTGTTAAGAGGACAACTAATTTTTCAATTACCAAAGTTCACAATTTTGGTATCATCCTCAATTCTATTCCAAGTTTTTTCATATCTACTTTCACAAAATCTCTCCCATACAATTCTCTCCACTTATATAGTCTAATTCTTATAATCACCCTAAACTTGAGTATTACAAGAGCGTTTTTGTTGATCTCCCTGACAGTACATCCCATTTTCCAACTCCAGCCTTTCCCCTGGCCAACCTCAAATTCCTTCTCTCTTTATCTATGCCTCTTGATTCCCCCAATTTCTTTCAAGGCTTAGTCCTAATAAGATTATCATCTTTTTCCTCTGATTTTGTGTGTGTATGTGTCTTTCTCTGTGTATCTCTCTCTCTCTCTCTCTCTCTCTCTCTCTCTGTCTCTATCTCCATATATATATATATATATATACATGTATATATATAGGTATATATGTATACATATATAACACATATATATATGCTATTTTTTCTAAATGCAGTACAGAATAACATTTTTGTTCTTGATTACCATTTACATTCCTTAATTATGATCTTACAGTCAACTGAAATACCATATATAAATATGCATATGGTGTGTATTTATGTGTATTTAGTATATGTGTGTTTCTGTATATTATATATGTATATATATATGCACATATATATATGAGATAGAGAGAGAGAGGAAAAATATAATTGCCTATTGTTTCCCCCTTCATACTGAGAACTCCTTAATACTAAGGACTGTTTTTTTTTACTTTTTTATTGCATTCCATTCATTACCACAATGCCTACAACATAGAGCAATGATTAATATACAAGTAGATATTCAAAATTCAAAAAGATCATGACAGACTATAGAATATTTGATTGGGAAATATATGAAGTCTTACACTAAGTTTAAAATGTATTTTGATAGGTACAGAGTAGAAGAAATGTTCTGGAAAAAAATCTTGGTGCTTCAGTGAACTATAAGTTCATGAGTCAAGAATGTGAATGATAACCAAGAAAAGTAATGTGATTTATACAGCAAATAGAGCAAAATAGCATCCAGAAATAAGTACATTATAACTGTACTTTATCCAGTTCAGACCAAATCAGAAATGTTATATTTAATAGCAAGTACCATATTTCATAATGGACATTAATAATTTGGAGGGTGGTGTATTAACATTTATGCAGATTACATTTGTTGGTATTCTTATAGTATGTAAAGGTTACAAGGCATTTTTCATCTTATCTCATTTAATCCTAAAAGCAACCCCAGGAGCTAGGGAGTCAGGATGGCAGAGTAAAAGTGGGGACTTGCCTGAGCTCTCCACCAAACCACTCCAAATGCCTTTAAATAATTCTAACCAAATTCTACAGTGACAGAACCCACAAAAAAACGAGTGAAACAATTTTCCAGCCCAACCAACATAGAAGAGCTGAGGGAAGAATCTATTGCACAGGGGTTAGAAAGGACCCATAACCCAGTCCGGCCCAGACTGGAAGCAAATGAGCTCTGGCCTTGCAGCAACAGATTGCAGGGTGTCTGTGTCTGTGGAAGCTGTGGTGGTTTCAAGACTGCTCAGGTCTTAAATTGCCAAGGACAACTTGGAAATTTAGGAGCAAAACTCTGCCATACTGGGTAAAAAGGGGAACCCAGCCCAGTGTGGGCCCCAACACAGACTAGGCCACAATAGAAGACCTAGGGATCCACCCAGCAACTACTTCCAGAGTGCTCAGTCCACAGACAGTAAGAGAAGTCAGGGGAGATTGCAAAGGTCTCTTTGCTATCCTTGAAGCAGGACACTGTTGCTTCACCCATATTCAGATCTGGGTCCCAATCTGGGGTTCCCATCCCAAGAGGAGGAATAGGTGCACAATGAAATGTACTGCCTGAAGAAGAACAGAGACCCTCCTCATGGATCCACGACAGAGAAGAGTGCTTATGGTCATCCAGAGACCAGAGCACAGGCAAGGAGAGCAGACATAGGCTCTCCTAAGACCTTTGAGGAACTGAGCATTTGGAGGTTCCTTGGGGATTTTCCTGAAAACAGCTACAAAAACCCTCAAAAGCTTGGGACATTGTGTCCTCCACTCTGGAAGCAGAACCCCACCTCACCTGGAAAATGAGCAAACAACAGAAGAAAAAAATCCAATTAAGAGCAATTTCTTTGGAGGATCAAAATATACACTCAGAACAGTCAAAACCTCTGAATCTAAAACCTCCAAGAAAAATCTAAATCTATCTCAGACAATGGAAGAGCTCAAAAAAGATTTTGAAAATCAAATAAAGGAGGTAGTGGAAAAATTGGGAAGAGAAGTGTAAGAGATGTAAGAAATTCAAGAAAAGCAAACCAGCAGCTTGAAGAATTTTTTTTAAATCCTGAAGAAAAAAAATCTTAAAAAGCAGTTTAGGTTAAAGGGGAAAAAAACAGTTCAAAAGGCCAATGAGGAAAAGAATGCCTTAAAAAGCAGAATTGGCCAGATGGGAAAGGAAATATAAAACTCTCTGAAGAAAATAATTCCTGGGGCAGCTAGGTGGTGTAGTAGATAGAGCACCAGCCCTGGAGTCAGGAGTACCTGAATTCAAATCTAGCCTCAGACACTTAATAATTACCTAGCTGTGTGGCCTTGGGCAAGCCACTTAACCCCAATTGCCTTGAAAAAAAAACCTAAAAAAAATAAAAAATAATAATTCCTTAAAATGTAGAATGGAGCTAGAAAAAGGTGATGGCTTTGTGAGAAATCAAGAATCAGTAAAACAAAACAAAAAATGAAAAACTAGAGTAAAATATGAAATATCTCAATGGAAAAACAATTGACTTGGAAAAACAGATATGGAGAGATAATTTAAAAATTATTAGATCACCTGAAAGTCATAAAAAATAAAATGCCTCTACTTCATTTTTCAAGAAATTCTCCCAGAAAATTGCCCTGATATCCCTGAAGCAGAGGGTAAAATAGAAATTGAGAGAATCCATTGATAATCTCCTAAAAGTGATCTCAAAATGAAAACTGCTAGGAATATTATAGTCAAATTACAGAATTCCCAGGTCAAGGAGAATATATTACAAGCAGCCAGAAAGAAGTTCTTCAAATATCATGGGACTAGGTCTTGGAATATGATAATCCAGAAGGCAAAGGACCTTGGATTGTAACCAGAGGGAGTTAAATTTGAAAGTATAACATTATAAAGATGATTTAATGTGGATGAAAGGTCTGTTCTGGGAGAAAAGGAAGGGAGAAGTAGAATGGGGCAAGTTATTTTACATAAAAGAGGGAAGAAAATGTTTTTGCATTGGAGTGGAAAAGGGTAAAGGGGGAGTGAGTAAGCCTTACTCTCATTAGAAATGCCTCAGAGAGTGAAAAACATACACACTCAATTGGGGATAGAAATCTACTTTACCATAAAGAAAAATAGGAAATGAAAAGGATGGGGGAGGTAGGTATAGGTGCTAGAAGAAAGGGAAGATCATAGGAGGGCTAGTCAGCAGCAACACACTTTTGAGGAGGACAGAGTAAAAGGAGAAAGAGAATACAATAAAAGGAGGACTAGAATTGAGGGAAACACAGCTATCAATAGCAACTTTGGAGGAAAAATTGTTGAAGCAATTTCTCCAATGGACTTAGAAAGAATGCTATCCATCCCAAAGATGAAGATGATGAAGTCTGAATACAGATTGAAGCATATTTTTTTCTCCCCCTTTATTTTTCTTTTTCTTTTGGGGGGTCTTTGGTTTATTTTTTAAACATGACTATTGTAGTAATGTTTCTCATGGCTACACATTTTTAAACTACACCAAGCAAGTTACTTTCTCAGTGGGGATACTAGATTGAGAGGAAGAGAGAGAGAATATGGAACTCAAGGTCCTGGAAGCTAATGTTGAAACTTGATTTTGCATGTAACTGGTAGGGGGACTTAAAAGTAGTAAATAAAAAAAATTCTGTGTCAAAAAAAATGACCCTAGGCAATAGATTCTATTTTAGAGTCATTTTACAGATGACCAATTTGAAGTTGAGAAAGTTCCCAGGTATACAACTAATGACAGTCTCAGTGTACTCATCAATCTATCCATTATGACACTTAGCCATAGTGTATAAAGACTGATTGAAAGAACTGGCAATATTTAGTCTGGAGAAAAGAAGAAGTGGGGATGATGGCATAGGGAGGCATAATAGCTATGTATTTCAAGCATTTGAAGATTTGTCATGCAGAAGATGGATTAGACTGCTTATTCTTGAACTCAGAGGGCAGAACTTAAAACAATAGATTTGAAAAGTTTCAAAGAAACAAGTTTTGATGTAATCCTAACAATTAGAGAACTGCTGCATGAGAATTCATTAAGAATTTCAAAATTAGAAGGTAATTCAGAGATTATTTAGTCCAATTCATATCTGAAAAAGAAATTCTTCTACATATGCAAGAAGTGGTCATCTTTGTTTAAAATCTTAAATGAAGAAACACTCACTACCTCTTGATATAGTCATTTCCCTAAAACTTTTCTTATCTCAAGTGAAAATTTACCTCTTTGTGTCTTCTACCCATTCTTCTTAATTTTCCTCCTTGGAATCAAATAGAACAAGTCTAACCCCTCTTCAAACTCTTGAGCAAAGCAACTGTGAACTCTTCTCCAAATATAGTCTTCTTCAGTACAAATGTCCTCAGGTTTTCAACCAGTCCTCAGATGGCATGACCTTGATGTCCTTTACCATCTTTTTTTACCCTTCTCTTCATAGTCTCAAGTTTATTAATTTTTTAAATAAAAATGTGATATCCAGGACTACTGATGGCACAACCTCAAGCAGTCACTACATAACTAGGTTGTAGAGATGTGTATTTAATTATTGGTTGAGCAAGATGCTTTTTAGGTCCCTCCCAACTCTGAAATTCTGTTATTATTTTTATCTAAGATTTTAGCACTATTTTTGGAGCTACAAACCAAACCATATTATCCCAAATATAGAACTGCTTCCAAATATAGATTGTATACCTAAAATTATATATTTTAAAAAAGAAATATATCTATCTATAATTCAATACTTAAAATATTTGCATTAAATTATAGTCTCAACTGTGTTGTCATTCCTTTTTCAAGTTTATTTAGACTATGATATCTTTGAGATTCCCTGCAATATTGAACATATATTTACTTTAAAAGACTTTTTTAATCTTTATTTCATAGAAGGACATTTTGTTCATTATTAATTCTATTAAATTAAAGCTCCTTGATGGTGAGAAGGCAGGAATAGTTTTTCTTGTTTCTTTCCTCAATACAATACAATGCTTTACACATATTAGACACCTAGTAGATATTTGCTAAATACATGAATGTTGTTTTTCTCTTATTATTCCTTTTCTTTTTCAAAGGGCAGAGGTATTATATGTCTTATTTGCATTAAAATTTGTATAAATCTGACTGGGGGAGTATGGCAGTTATAGGTAATAATACAATAAGTCATTTGGTAATTGTGCTATAATCACTAAAGTGAAACTTTTGCTGAGAAATGTGTGCTTAGAACATTTAAGAAGTTCTTCCAATGTTTCTATAGACTTTCTAGGCTTGAGGCAGAGGAGAGAAATATAGTCAACTCATAGATTTTCAATCACTTTGGTTGATTCATCTTCTCATTAATATGCTTTTTCCCACCACCACCATCATTGTCACTATTGATCACAGATTTCTCACTCTGTATTTTTCTTATTTCTTTCTCTAAATCTCCCATAGATACTCCATGCAAATTGTATTAAAGATCTTTTTCTGATTGTTTCAATATTAGATAAGTACCAATTAATCACCCGAGTTATCCATCTTTTGCTTGCCATTATCACTATATGTCTAATCTATCTCCTTTTTCAGTCATGCATGTCCATAACATCATTGACACTCTGTTATGGACCGCCATACTTTTACCATACTGTTGCTTACTTTTATCATCATTTTTGGACTATCATTTTATGATGCTTTACAGAAAAAGTGATTCTCTTCAAAACTTGTGGTATCATAAATTTAGAGCTAGAAGGGAGTTCTAGATCATCTACTCCAAACTTCTTATTTTAACAGATGAGAAAACTGATGACCAAAGAGGCTAATTGACTTGCCCAAAGTCATACTGGCTGTAGTTGTAATATTTTGGGTAGGATTCTCCATAAATCATAAATCACTGTAGAAAAGAAGCTAATGTTATTTTTATCCCATGGAGATTAAATATTTTAATGATTAGGAAGTTTAATTTGAATCAAGATAATACAGGCTAGCAACTAAATCAAATCTTTCCACAAAATTAAGTACCTCATGTTTAGGTAAGGAATAAGGAATGAAATAAGAGTAATTGTAAATTAATGAAATTAATGAAAAAAGAAAATTATGGATTATTCATTCTAACCTCTGGATTTTCTCCAAAATCCATTAATATTCTTTTTAATAGAGGGACTAAGATGGCATAAGAGCAAGCAGGAGAGGATTGAAAATTTTGATGTTCATATTTCAATTTTTTTAACCTACCTTCAAGCAGCTTAAACAAATCAATTGGACTTGTATTTTCAAACCAATTCTGCTACTCTTCTGACAAGTTTTGTTGTTTGAGACAAATCCTAACTCCTTCAAGTTCCTCTATGAAAAATCACCTTCATTATTCCAGTTTTATTATTGTTACCATTTATTTTATTCAATCACAGACTGTTACTTATTTTTCCTTGACTTCCATAGTAGTTACTTAATAAAAGATTATCAATCAATTTGCTGATGGATAGAAAGGGACTGGATCCTATAATTCTTTGTATTTTCAACAGTGTCTTACATAAAGCCAGTTGCACAGCAAATATTTGTTGATTGAGTAATTGATCCATTCCCATTGTTTATATACCTCAGGAACCTGGGAGTCATCTTAGAATCTATTAAATAGTGAGAGGTCCTGGAGAAACTGTTGAGGGATGCTTTGATGGGCTATTTGCTTAGCATTTTGGGACCCAGGGCTTTCATCAGGTAATTAGAGGAAAGCCTTAGTCTGAAAATTTGTGTCTTTTGTTGAATTACTAAAAAGGCCCTAGAGCACTCCTGGATCTTTGAGAATATGTATGGTTAAACATTCTGGCCTAGAGCATGCTCATTTCTTTTTTTCTGGATCTCTGGGTTGCTTGCTATAAAAGAAGGGGATTGTATTAGGCCTTTGAGTTTCTTCCAGTTGCAATATTTTGGATTTCTTTGAGTCTATGATAGCCACCTCTCCAACAAACACATTCCCTAGTGTCCAGTTAAAGTCTGAGTAGTCATGAATATCTGAGTGGTTCTTTCACTTGGCTCTGTTCCTGTTCCATCCTTGTTGATTATCCTTTTGCAAATAGAAAAGGGGAAAAACAAAAATCAATGAGGTGTTTCCAGCTGGGAGGGGAAAATAGGGAACCATTTAAACAAGGGAACTATGAGGACTTTTTACAACTCAATTCTCTTGAATCTGACATTGTATGTAGGAGCACTGGATTTTTCTAAGACCTTAAGCAGCAAATGATTCACCTCTATTTAGAGCTTGTTTAAAGTATCATAGGGTATCAGTTTACTAAACGTTGGGGGAGGAGCATAAAGGAAGGAGGGAGGGAGGGGAAAAAACGTGGAGCTTAAAAACTTACAAAAATGAATGTCGAAAATATCTTTGCATTTAGTTGGAAAATGAATAAATTAATTACAATATGGAATTTTGATGTCTGAGTATGTGGGTAAAATCTGGAATTGCTGAATGTTTCTTTTCCATGTAGACCCCAATTCTTCTAGTCTTCTAGAATCTTTTAGCTTCACTTTCTTCATAGGGAGTTTGCATGAAATGACACGACTACAAATTTGTTTTGAGAGAAAGTAATGATATCCAGAAGCTAAAGCCAGAAATTCATATTGAAGATTTGTTAGAATGAAAGGAAATACAGTTAGAAGAGTTTCTGAATATAATTGTGTCTAACCTCCAATTCATTAATTTATTCTATAGACATTTATTAAGCATTTACTGCTTGTGTTAGGTATTGTGCTAGACAATGAAGCCAAAAATAATAAATAAGAAGAAAACATTTTCTGCCCTCAAGAAATATGTAGGGTAGAAATAATATATATCCAAATAGAGATTTAAAAATGTGAACAAAGTAGATACAAAAAATTTCAAGAGGAAGGAGCTAAAAACTAAAGAGATCAAAAAATGACTCAGATTAAAACTCTCTTCTCTTATTCTATACAGGAATTTATAATGAAGATTTTATTGTACTATAAACAAGTGATCTTCAAATTGAGGGCCTATGGCCCCAGGGCCCAGGGAGTATATGATTAATTAATGAGAAAGTGACAAGATAACCATTTTAGCTTAGGAGACATTCACTTTGTCCCCTATAATTTTTAGTTTCCTATCACTTCAATGACCTTTAACCCTTAGGACAGTTTATACTGATCTAGATCACTATAGCAGCTGATAAGTAAAATTCCTTACTAAAGCCTCTTCTTCCCGACCTCACCACTCCATTTCATCATGCTTTGCCACTCAGATTATCTCCTGAAACTTTTGGTGAGCAGCCTTTGTGATATGAGGACAATGGCCTTATGATATGAGGACAATGGCCTTATGCCATCCTCTTTTCATCCCTTTATTTTCTTTTTGTAAGAATATGTCAATGGAGCACCTTAGGTGTCACAGTGGATAGAGCACCAGCCCTGAAGTCAGGAGGACCTGAGTTCAAATCCTGCCTCAGACACTTAATAATTACCTAGCTGTGTTGCCTTGGACAAGCTACTTGATCCCAATGCCTTGCAAAAAAAAAAACCTAAAAAAAGACTATGTCAAAATATCTCAATTCAACTAAGAGAGAGGAGGCCTCAAGGAAAAGCAGAGGAGGATGGAAAGAAAGACAAAGACCAAGAAGGAGGCAGGGAGGGAGGGAGGGAGGGAGGGAGGGGGAGAGAGAGAGAGAGACAGAGACAGAGAGAGAGAGACAGAGAGAGACAGAGAGAGACAGAGAAACCCAGATATAACCAAGAATAATTTCCCTAAAGGTTTAAGTATGGAATGTGAAGAATAGGAACAAGATTAAGATTCCAAATTCTCTTCACAATTTTTGTTTTCCTTTAGGGACATCTCACCTGAAAATACACATAATCTCTCTTCTGTCACGTTCTAGTTAACAGCAGCCTTTATAAAGGGATGAAGCATTGAATCCCCCATCAATGAGGAATGTCTTATGCAAAAGAATCTTGAGTTTAGAGTTACAATTTATTAGTACATGATGTGCCTGTAGGAATGGGTTGCCATTTATAGCTCCAATTTAAATACATTACTAATCTCCAATATCTAATCCTTTTCTGAATTTCCTATTTTCCAAGCTCCTAGTTTTCATCCTTTTAGCTATTCTCAAGTGCTCTTTCAGATTTAAAAGTCTTCCTTTTAAAGTTGCCAAAGATCTCCCTTGTCAACTCTTTTAAGTTTTTAAAATCCTCATCTTTTTTGGCTTCATGGCAGCATTTGACTCTATTGACCAACCATTCTCTTGAATACTTTCTCTTTTCTGTGTTGTTGAAAACTATAAATGTATCACCTATTAAAAAACAATATCTACAATATTGAAAAATATGAGAATAGAATTTTCTAACCCAATTTAAAAAAAACAATCTACTGAAGAATTTCAGTGCAACTTGAAACTACTGAAAGAAAAATAAAAGACTAGTTCTCACCATCTCACTGATGTGGACGGGCATGCATACTTTGGTCTGCCCCATATTTTTTCTCAACTGGCTTTTCCTTCCTTAAAGCAATCTAATCCCTTTCCTCTCTAATTCCTTTGTTTCCTCTTTCCAGTGATCCACAATACCAAATTTAGTGTAGATATCCAATCTATAAAGCCTACTGTGAGTCATAATTCCCAAGCTCAAGGAACACACCAACCTCAACCTCTACTTGGAGTACAGAAACCTCCCACTACACTGGACTAAATCTACTTTTTTAAAATATATGTATTTTTGAAACAATAATAGATTAAGATCAGGAAAGAAGGAATAGAATAGAAAAAATGACTATCATGATCTAGTAAGCAGAACCAATGATATATTCCTTCTGTTTGAATCTATGTTTCTATGTGGATTATTTTTTTCATCTGTGAAAATTATAAAAGTCAAGTAACAAAATATACTAAACTTATAACCAGATCTTCTCATATCTGTAAAATAAATGTAACATATTCAATCACATTTCTCTAACTAAAATGTAATTATTAAAAATAATATTTTAATAAAAAACAAAAGGCCTAATAAAGTCATTTGATAATAATTTATCAATAAAATAATTCTAAAATAAATATTCTTTGTTAATTTAGAGTAATCATCAAAATTAAATAATGGTTGGCATTAATTCAGTCATCTGACTCTTCGTAACCTCATTTGGGGTTTTCTTGGCAACGATATTAAAGTGGTTTATTATTTCATTCTCTGGCCTTTATTACATATGAGGAAACTGAGGGGAAAAAATGGGGCAGTGACTGGCCTATGATCACATAGCTAGTAAGTGTCTGAGGCCAGATTTCAATACAATATGTCCTTCTGATTTTAAACCCAGGGATCTATCTACTGCACTATTTAGCAGATGCCATCCTGACTGTATCACCCCATTATTTGTAACACACCTGTTAAAGGAGGGCAAGATTATTTTACCACAGTAAACCAACATATCCTTGCCCTTGAATTTTTAGAATAAATAAATCAAAACATCAATTTCAAGAAAAAATTCATAGAGTATGCCTTGAACAAAGACTCATTTATTTTAATTTCTCATACATCCTACATCAATTATTTTGTACAGTGGTCATTAATGTATGAAATGATGATCCCAAGCTATCTCATCTATCATGGAAAGATTCTATTTTTTTTTAGTAAAAGCAATTACCAGTCAGAAAAATTAGGCCTTCCATGTGTTACATTTAAGGAATTCATTCATTTTTAAATCACTTAGATATATTTTCAGAAAATGCTACGTAATAAAAACTGGTATTGCTTTAGCAATTTGAAGTTTTAAAAGCATTTTATGAACTCTATCCTACTTGATCCATACCTCAGTCCTGTAAAGGAATACTTTGGTTATCCCCATTTGATAGATAAAAACCAAGGCCACAAAGCTTGGGTCTGCAGCAGGATTTAAATCCACATTCTCCTGATTACCAGTTCAATATTCTAGTTCTTATCCCAATACTATAGAAGTAAATGAAATCACAACTGTGAAAATGTAAATTACTATTCAAATGTAGAGTTCTAAAATGACTTTATTAAACCTTTTGTAATATCAATCATCATTCCTTAACACATCTGTTTTAAAAATCAAAGTATGGAAGTCTTTCAAGCAAAATTTCACTCCAGCATATAAATTCCACGAATCTCTTCATTGGTGTAGAATATTTCTTCCTTAATAACATGCTACAATTGAAATTTTTAATAATTTCTCTTGAATTATCCATCATTTACTACATTTTTGAAAGAAATGTCCTCTGTGTTTAGATCTTGTTATTTATTCATTATTAAAAATTGTGACTTACATCTCTCCTCTCACCTCAGACAATATCATTGATGAAAACAAAAGATATATGGTACCTTTTGCACAACTCTATTACCCAATTCAATATGCACCTAGTTAAACTCATGAAGCTCAATTTGGAGGCAAGAAAAACCTTAACTTCTA
Organism: Macrotis lagotis; assembly: GCF_037893015.1. Taxonomy (NCBI): domain Eukaryota; kingdom Metazoa; phylum Chordata; class Mammalia; order Peramelemorphia; family Peramelidae; genus Macrotis; species Macrotis lagotis. The sequence continues at coordinate 28,220,412 of NC_133662.1, read as the reverse complement.
TATGAATGATGACAAATGATGAATGAAAATCTTTTTTATGTTCTCTTCCTTTACCCTCAAAGCAAAAAAAAAAAAAAAAAAAAAAGAATGAAAGAAAGGTAGGACAGAGGCCTGACTTTTTTATTTGTGAGATCTCTCGAATAAAGCAATCAATTAAAATACAAAATTATATTGTTTATTAATGGCCACCTTTTACAATTGTAACTAAACCTTGATAAAAGGATTCCTTGGTATTGGCAAGTTAATAAAAATAAAAGGTAGAAAACTACCTGCAAAAGGTAGAAGACTACCATGAATCTAGCTCTCAGGAACAGCAGAATGTAAACAATGAAATTCAAAGCATCAAGATTTAAGCCAGGTCAACATTTAAAATTCAATAATATACCTTTGAATACTAGGATATACTGTCCATAGGACAGCTAGGTGGTGCAATGGATAGACTTAATGGAGTCTAAGTTGACTTGGACTCAGGAAAATGGGAGTTCGAATCCAGCCTCAGACACTTGACACTTAATAGCTGTGTGACACTTAATAGCTGTGTGACCTTAGGCAAATCACTTAGTCCTGATTGTTTCCCAGCTATAATTAATTCTAGTCACCCTAATCCCTATCTGGCCACTGAATCCAGATGGTTTGAGAGGAGAAACTGAGGCTGAATATGACCAGAAAGGAAGATGATCAATTTTGGAGAGGATGTGGAAAATCTGGAACACTAATGCCTTGTTGGTGGAATGGTGAACTGATCCAATCTTTCTGAAGAACAATTTGGAATTATGCCCAAAAAGGCAACAAAAACGAGCATACCCTTTGATTCAGCAATACCACTATTGGGTCTATGACCTGAAGAGATCATGAAAAAGGTAAAAATCCTACATATACAAAAATATGCATAGCAGCTGTTTGTAATGGCAAAGAAATGGAAATTGGGAGAATGTCCTTCAATTGAGGAATGGTTGAACAAATTAAGATATATTGATCTGTAAGAAATCATGAAGGATGGAATTTCAGAAAAGCTGGAAAGATTTACATGAATTGATGCTGAGTGAGATGATCAGAACCAAAACTTCGTACATGTTAACAGCAACATGGGGTGATGATCAAACTTGATGTACTTGTTCACAGCATCAGTGCAATAATCAGGGACAATTTGGGGAGAGCTGTGATGGAGAATTATCATCTGTATCTAGAGAAGGAACTGTGGAGTTTAAACAAAGACCAAAGCTTATTATCTTCTATTTTTTAAATTTTTTGTATTTTGTATTACATAATTTTGCTATTTCTAATGTTTTCTTTCTTCCTTTTGGAACTGTTTCTTCTCTCACAATATAGTCAATTTTGATCTATACATGTCATAGATGCAAATCTGAGGCTGGATTTGAACTTAGGTCTTCTGACTTCAGGATTGGTGCTCTATCCACCATACCAACTAGCTGCCCCAATATTTACTATTCTGATATAAAATAGTACCAGAAAAGCTATTATCACCATAATGATGTCCCTAAATATTCTTATAAACATAGGAAAATGTATCAATTTGTTAATCATCTAATAAATTTGCTAAAATTAAAGAACATGGATATTTAGCAAAGTGTAAGTTTCTCATGGAACTTAACATGTGCCCCAACTTTGCACCTTATGTGGAATACATAATTAGCTGATTGCTGGAAACATGGGGGATTTCTTTGATTACTTCAATTATTGACCATAACTTTTTTCAATTTTTTAAGATTTCTTTTTTTTATTTTTTCCAGTTACATGCAAAAATAGCATTCAAAATTCATCCTTTTTGCAAATTTATGAGTTCTGAATTTTTCTTCCAAGCTCCCTTCTCTGTCCCCTACCCCAAGACAGCAAACAATCTGATATAAGTAGTATGTGTACAATCATATTTTAACATATTTCCAATATGAGGCATGCTATAAAGTAAGAATTAGAAGTAAGGGGGTAAAAGATCATGAGAGGGAAACAACAATAAAGAAGTTTTTAAAAAATGAACATAATATGTGTTATATTCTATATTCAGAAACTATAGTTTTGTTTTCTTTTTCCTCTATATGTGAATGGCATTTTCCATAACAAGTCTCTTAGGGTTGTCTTTGATAACTGAACTGTTGAGAAGAACCATGTCCTATCATAATTCATCAACTCACAATGTTGCACTCAGCATCAGTTCATTCAAGTCTTCCCAGTCTTTTCTAAAGTGTGGCTGCTGTTGGTTTCTAACAATAGTACTCTATAACATTCATACACCATAACTTTTTCAGCCATCCTCAGCTGATACACTTTCCTTCATTTTTCCCATTTTTTGCCACTATAAATATAAGAGCTCCTATAAATATTATTGTATATAGACTTCTCCCCCTTTTTATGATCTCTTTGGGATTTAGAGCTAGTAGTGGTTTTATTGAATCAAAGCATATGCATAGTTTTATTGCCCTTGGGGCATAGTTCCAAATTATTCTCTGGAATGGCCTTATCAGTTTACACCTCTACCCACAGTATATTGGTGTCCCAGTTTTCTGAAAGCCTCTCCAATACTAATCATTTTCCTTTTCTGTCATTTTTAGTCAATCTAATAATTTTTAATTTGTGGTATCTCTTTCTGGGAGTAATAGGTGTGATGTAGTACCTCAGGATTGTTTTAAATTGTTTTTCTCTGATAACTATTGATTTAGAGAATTTTTTCACATGATGTCAAATAGTTTTAGTTTCTTTAACCATCTATCATTTGGGGAATGACATATTTTTTATAAATTCAACTCAGTTCTCTATATATTTTAGAAATGAGTCTTTTATCAGAAACATTGGCTATGAAAACTTTTTCCCAGATTTCTGCAAGTCTTCTAATGTTGGTTGTATGGGAGGAGTTATGTAAAACCTTTTTATTTTATTTCATCCTCTCTTCCCCAATTTGAACTTTTCTTTCTCCTTTACACTTATCCCTCCACATCAATCTTTTGCATGTGATTGCTGCCTACCTCACACTGTCCCTTTTCCCTCCTACTTCCCTGAAGATTAAGGTAAATATTTAAACCCAATTGGGTTTGAAGCAAATTTAGTGAGAGTAAAATTTACTCAGTGTTTACATCTCCCTTCCTAGCCTCTACTATAATAGATCCATTGTGCCTCTTCTTTTGGTGTTAATTATCTTCTAATGCCTCAAGCTTTTTCTCATTTTATAACACTTTTTTTCATGTTTCAATTGTTCTATACTTGTCTTGTACCCTGAACCTTACCAAAGTATTTTCCTTTCAACTACCTTGATAGAAGAAAAATTCTCAAGAGCCATAAGCATTATTACCATCATGATCAATTTCCACCCACACACTCTCTGTTCAAGTATACTCCCTCCAACTGTCCCAATAGAAATATAATCTTCATTAGTTGAAGTGCCATCACATCATGATCAATTGATACTCATACCTTCTATCTAATTATGTTTCTTTCAACTATCTTCAGAAAATTACAATTTTAAAGAGTTATCATTATTGTCTTTCCATTTAGTCTTCTTTTTTGACATTTTTTCTTGATCATATTTACTGTTTTACCATTTACCATTTTATGAATCTCTTGGCTTTTGCATTTGATTCCATTTGGGCCTGGTCTTTTTATCAGATAAATTTGAAATTCCTCTATTTTCTTAAAAATTCATCTTTTCCCTGAAAGAATATGCTGAATTTTGCATGGTAGTTCTTGATTCTTGCTTGTTATCCAAGCTCTTTACCCATCAAAATATTTCCAGAACCTTTTAATGTTGAAGATAATGGGTTCCATGTAATGATGACTTTGGTTCCCTGATCTTTAAATTGTTTCTTTTTGGCAGCTTGCAGCATTTTCTCCTTTAGTTGAGAATTCTGAATTTGAGTACAATATTCCTTGGAATTTTAATTTGGGGTATATCTTTCTGGGAGTGATTGGTGGATTCTTTCAAGGACTATTTTATCTTGTTCTAAGATATTAGGAGAGTTTTCCATAATATTTTCCTACAACATATTTTCCAGTATCTTTTTCTGATCATGACTTTCTTATAAACAAATAATCCATAAATGATTTTGCCTGGGATCTATTTTCCAGGTGGATCATTTTTCCTAAGAGGTATGTTACATGTTCTTCTACACTCTTCTGCATTTGGTATTGTTTAATGGAATCTTAGATTATGTTAGAGTCATTCATTTCAATTCCTCCGATTCTAATTTTAGGATTTTCTTTTCTTTAGTTAGCTTTTTTGTTTCCTTTGTGAATTAATCAATTTTACTTTTTTTTTAAGGATTTTGCAAGGCAAATGGGATTAAGTGGCTTGCCCAAGGCCACACAGCTAGGTAATTATTAAGTGTCAGAGAGCAGATTTGAACTCAGGAACTCCTGATTCTAGGGCCAGTGCAGTATCCACTGCACAACCTAGCTGCCCCAATTTTAGTTTTAAAGAAGTTAATTTCTATTTCCTTTTAACCAATTTTACTTTAAAAGTTATTATTTTCTTAAATTTTTCATAATATTCCTTCATGAATCTCAATTCTTTTCTCCATTTTTCTTCTTCCTCTCTTCTTTGACTTTTGAAATCTTTTTGGAGCTTTTCCTGGATTTGAAACCAATTCAAATTTCATTTGAGGCTTCACATGTAAGCATTTTGTCAAGGCATTTCTCTTCTGAGATGGCATTTTTATCATCCCTATAGTAATAGCATATTTTTATAGTTAGCTGTTTTTAAATTTTTTAAATTTTAAAAGTTTTATTGATTTTGAGTTTCACAATTTTTCCCCCAATCTTGCTTCCCTCCCACCCCCCCACCCACAGAAGGCAATTTGCTAGGCTTTACATCATTCCCATAGTATGCATTGATCTGAGATGAATGTGATGAGAGAGAAATCATATCCTTAAGGAAGAAACATATAGTATGTGATATGGCAGAATTATATAATATAACTTTTTTTTCTAAATTGAATGTAACAGACTTTGATCTTTGTTTCAAACTCCACAATTCTTTTTCAGGATACAGATAGCATTCTCCTTCACAGATATCCCAAGATTGTGCCTGATTGTTGCCCTGTTAGTATGAGCAAGTTCATTAAGTTTGGCCATCACCCTCATGTTGCTGTTAGGGTGTACAATGTTCTTCTAATTCTGCTCATCTTACTCAGTACCAGTTCATGCAAATCCTCCCAGGCTTCCCTGAATTCCCATCCCTCCTGCTTTCTAATAAAACAATAGTTTTCCATCACATGCATATATCACAATCTCTTAAGCCATTCCTCAACTGATGGACATTCCCTCAGTACCAATTCTTTGCCAACACAAACAGAGCTGCTTTGAAAATTTTTGTACAAGTGACATTTTTACTCTTTTTCATAATTTCTTCAGGGTATAGACCCAGTAGTGGAATTGCTGGATGAAAAGACATGCACATTTTTGTTGCCTTTTGGGCATAATTCCAAATTGCTCTCCAGAAATGTTGGATGAGTACACAACTCCACCAACAATGTATTAGAGACCCAGATTTCCCACATCCCTTCCAACATTGATCATTATCCTTTCTGGTCATATTGGCCAGTCTGAAAGGTGTGAGTTGGCACCTCAGAGATATTTTAATATGCATTTCTCTAATAATTAGTGATTTAGAGCACTTATTCATATGACTATAGATTGCTTTGATTTCTTCATCTGTAAATTGCGTTTGCATATGCTTTGACCAGTTGGGGAGTGCCTTGTCTTTTTTTTTTAAAAAAAATTGATTCAATTCTCTGTATAAATTTTTGAGATGACTCCTTTGACAGAAACACTAGTTGCAGAAATTATTTCCCAATTTACTACATTTCATTTGATCTTGGTTACAGTGGTTTTGTCTGTGCAAAAACATTTTAATTCAATGTAATCAAAATTATTTAGTTCCTTTTAAGTGATGTTCTCCATCTCTTCCTTGGTCACTAACTGCTTCCCTTTACATAGATCTGACAGGTAAAACCGTCTTTCATCTATTAGTTTTCTTATAATATTTTTTTTATGTCTTAATCCTGTATCCATTTTGATCTTATCTTCATACAGGGTGTAAAGTGTGGGTCAATCTAAGTTTATTCCATACTAACTTCCTATTTGCCCAACAGTTTTAATCAAAGAGATGGTTTTTATCCCAATAGCTGGATTCCTTGGGTTTATCAAACAGAAGATTACTATAATTATTTCCTACTACTGCACCTAGTCTGGAAATTCTCTACTTTTTATTTCTCCATATGAATTTAATTACAGTTTATCTAATTCATTAAAGTAATTTTAGGAATTTTCATTGACAGGGCACTAAACAAGTAGTTTAATTTTGGTAGAATTGTCATTTTGATTATATTTTCTCAGCCTATCCATGAGGAATTGATATTTGCCTAGTTATTTAAGTCTGATGTTATTTGTGTGAGAAATGTTTTGTAATTGTTTTCAAAATTTATGAGTCTACCACCTTGACAAGTAGGATCTCAGGAATTTTATGTTGTCTGAAGTTACTTTGAATAGGATTTCTCTTTCTAGCTTTCTGGTGCATCCTGCAAATCATATATAGAAATGTTGAGGATTTATGAGGGTTTATTTTTTATCTTGCAACTTTGCTGAAGTTGCTAATTATTACTAGCATGGTTTTAGATGATTTGGGGGGGGGTTATCTAGGCATACCATCGCGTCATCTGCAAAGAGTGAGAGTTTTATCTCTTCCTTCCCTATTCTAATTCCTTCATTTTCATTTTCTTTTGTTATTGCTGAAGCTAACATTTCTAATATAATATGAAAGAGTAGTGGTGACAGTGGGCACCCTTGTTTCACCCCTGATCTTACTGAGAATGCCTCTAGGCCCATCCCCATTGCAATTATATGCTTGCTGATGGTTTCAGATAGATACTATTTATTATTCTAACATAAAATCCATTTATTCCTATACTCTATAGTGTTTTTAGTAGGAATGGGTGCAGTATTTTGTCAAAGGTTTTTTCACCATCTATTGATATAATCATATATTTCTGATAGGTTTGTTATTGATATAATTAAGTATACTGACAGTTTTCCTAATATTGAACTAACCCTGCATTCCTGGAATAAATCCAACTTGGTCATACCTAGTGATAACTGGTTGTAGTCATTTTGCCAAGATTTTATTTAAGATTTTTGCATCTATATTCATCAGGGAGATTGGTCTATAATTTTTTTCTCTGTTTTAACTCTTCCTGATTTAGGTATCAGCACCATATTGGTGTCATAGAAAGACTGAAGTAGAGTTCCATCATCACCTGTTTTTCTAAAGAGTTTGCATAGAATTTGAACCAATTGTTCCTTAAATGTTTGGTAGAATTCACTTGTGTATCCATCTGGCCTTGGAGATTTTTTTCTTTGGGAGTTCAATAATGGCTTGTTGAACTTCTTTTTCTGAGATAGGGTTATTTAGGTTTTCATTTCCTTCTTCATTTAATCTGGGCAACTTATATTTTTGTAAATATTCATCAATTTCACTTAGATTGTGAAATTTATTGGCACAGAATTATGTAAAATAATTCCAGATTATTACTTTAATTTCCTACTCACTGGTGGTGAGTTCACCTTTTTCATTTATATACTAGCAGTTTGGTTTTTTCTTTTTTTAATCAAATTGACCACATGTTTATCAATTTTATTGTTTTTTTTTCCATAAAACCTGCTCTTGGTTTTATTTATAAGTTCAATAGTTTTCCTACTTTTGATTTTATTAATTTTTCCTTTAATTTTTAGAATTTCTAATTTGGTATTTAGTTGGAGTTTTTAATCTTTCTCTAATTTTTTTAGTTGCATATTTATGTCATTGATTTCTTCTTTCTCTAATTTATTCATCTAAGCATTTAAATATATAATATATCCCTTGACCACCACCTTGAGTGTATCCTACACATTTTGGTATGTTGTTTCATTATTATCATTATCTAGAATAAAATAATTTATTCTTTTTTTATAATTTGTTGTTTGATCCACTCATTCTTTAAAATGAGTTTATTCAGTTTCCAATTAGTTTTGGTTCTATATCTCCCTAGTCCAATATTGCATATGATTTTTATTGCATTATGATCTGAGAAAGATGTATTCAACATTTCTGCCTTTCAGCAATTGATAATTAGATTTTTATCCCCTAGTACATGGTCAGTTTTTGTTGAAGTGCCATGTACTGTGGAAAAGAAAGTATATATATTCCTTTCTATCCCCATTCACTTTCCTCCACAAGGCTATCATGTCTAACAATCTATTTACCTCCTTAACTTGCTTCTTGTTTATTTTATAGTTAGATTTATCTAAATCTGAGAGTCAGGAGGTTGAGATTTCCCACTAGTAGAGTTTTGCTGTCTATGCCTTCCTGTAGTTCTTTCAGCTTCTCTTCTAAGAATTTGGATGCTATGCTATTGGGTACACACATATTCAGTATTTAAATCACTTTATCGTCTATAATACCTTTTAGGAGGACATAGTTTCCTTCCTTATGTCTTCTAATGCTATCTATTTTTGCAGCTGCTTTGTCTGAGATAAGGATTGCTACCCCTGCTTTTTTTTCACTTCAGCTGAAGCAAAATATATTTTGTTTCAACCTTTTACCTCTACTCTTTATGTATCTCTCTGCTTCAGATGAGTTTCTTGTAAGCTGTATATTGTAGGATTCTGATTTTCAATCCAGTCTGCTATTTGCTTACATTTTAAGGGAAAGTTCATCCCATTCACATTCAAATTTATAATTACCAACACTTTATTGTCCTCCATCATATCTTCCCGCTGTTTGTATTTGTATATTCCCCAGTATTTTGTTTCTGAATACCACCCCCTTCATTAAGTTTGCCCTCATATATCCAAACCCCTCCCCTTTTTCCAACTTTCCCTTTGCCCCTTCTTCTTTCCCTTTCTTCTGTTGATTCCACCTTTCCTCCCTCTCCCCTTTCCCCCTTGTTAACAATTTAAGGGTAAGATAAGTTACTTGACTTAACTGAGTGTGTGTATGTTAACTTTAAGCCAATCTGATGAAAGTAAGATTCAGGCAGTTCTCACCTTCTCCCTTCTTTCCCTCTATTGCAATAAGTCCTCTGTACATCTTAATGTAATGAGATTTATCCCATTCAGGCTCCTCCATCCTCCCATCTTTTTACTGAATGGCTTTTTAAGGAGGCATTCTTTTTAGATCATTCTATCTGAGTCACAGAAATGTCATGCGTGTCCATCATTTCCGACTATTCTCTCTACTAGAATTTCAATTAATGAGAGTTATTAGAGACCTTCTCCCAGGTAAGGATATAGCCAGTTTCATCTTATTGAATAACAGTTTCTTGAATAAGTCCTGTGTGTCCATCTCTTCTGGCTAATTAAATTCTCTCTAATAGAGTTACAATTCTTGAGAGCTGTTAAAGTCTTTTTTTCCAGGTAGGGCTTTTGCCAGGTTCATCTTATTTTATTCCAGTTCTTTTACCTCTCCCCACATTTTTTTTAATTTTACATTTTCATGTGTCTCTTGAATCTCCTGTTTGAAGTCCAAATTTTCTACTAAGCTCTGGTCTTTTCATCAGGAAAAATTGGAAGTCTACTATTTCATTAAATTTCCATCTTTTACCGTGGAACAGAAAGCTTAGTTTTGCTGGATAATGGATTCTTGGCTGCATTCCAAACTCCCTTCCTTTTCAGAATATTGCAAGTCCTTCAATCCCTTAATATTGATGCTGCCAGGTCCTGTGTAATCTTTACTGTGGCTCCTTGCTATTTAAATTGTTTATTTATGGCTGCTTACAGAATTTTCTCTTTTATCTGATAGTGCTGAAATTTGGCTACAATATTCCTTGGTGTTTTCATTTTAGGATCCCTTTCTGGAGGGGATCAATGTATTTTTTCAATAACTATTTTGCCCTCTGGTTCCATGATATCAGGGCAGTTTTCTATCACTTAATCCTTATAATATTGAGTCCAGGCATTTTTTTTTCTCTTCAGTGTTTTCAGGAAGACCAATAAGTTTTAGGTTATCTTTCCTGATCTATTCTTGAGGTCAGTGGCTTTGTGGGCAAGGTATTTAACATTTTCTGAAATTTTTTCAATTTTTTGGTTATGTTTAACAAATTCTCGTTGTCTCAGGAAGTCATTGGTTTCCATAGACTTCATTCTTTTTTTTAGGGAAGGATTTTCTTCATTTACTTTGCAACTCCTTTTCCAACTGGTCAATTCTATTTTTGTAAGAGTTTTCCCTTAGATCATTTGAGGTTTTGAGAGAATTATTTTCTTGTTGCATTTATCCAATTGTATTTTCCAAGGATTTGTTTTCTTGTTGCAAGGTATTAATCTTCTCTTGGGTTTCTTTTCCCAAATTTTCCAATTAATTTTTAAACTCCTTCCTGATTTTTTCAAGGAAATCTTTCTGTGCTGGAGACCAAATCATAATCTCCTCAGAAGTTCTATGTCTCTCTGAATTAGGTTTTTTGCCTTCTAAGAATTTTTCTGATTCCCCACCCCACGCTGGCCTTTCTTCATTTTCCTAAGATCTTGTGTCAGGGAGGGACTGTTTTATAGAAGTTTGGTATTGAGATTCCTAAAGGCTATACTTACTAAATATAATATCTCTAGCTGGCCAGTAAGGAGTGCTGGAGACTTTTCTCACTGAGTGGCTAGTAGGAATTGCTGGAGGCTTTTCTCACTGAATGTAGTATATCATTCTGTGAAGTAGTAGGTGCTAGAGGCTGGAACCTATCATCTAGCCCTTCCTGTAAGTCCCAGACTATCAGTCCCATGGCCATGTCTCTACTCTTTGGTTGTTTCTCAGAGTGAAGTGGCATTCAGAGCAAGGTGGTTCCCATAGCAAAAGCCTGGGGCTGATCTTAGTTTACTCTGACTCTCACCCCTTCTCCACTGGCCATGTTGCTCTGCACTTGCCACACCCCTGATCCCTGAAGACAGACCTTGAGGTAAATGTTCTTTTCCTACCTTCTCTTTTTAGGTTTTGTTGATAGGACTTCCATTAAGAGGTTCGTTTCATATTGTTTTTGAGGGAAAATCAGGAGACCTTTACACAGGGCCTGGCTTCTCTCTGCCATCTTGGCCAGAAGTGTTAACTGTTTTTTGAAAATTTTTACTTGATTATTTTGATAGTTAAGCTCCAGGGGTAAAGCAGGCACAGTCCTGAACTTTTTGTGCTGGGGTTGGGGTTTGTCCCTGGTTTACCCCTTACCTATGGCATTTCAGATGCTAGCAGTTTGTTCCCTGAATTAGGGTAGCCCAACTTAGTCCTGCTTGTAGCACCAGAGTTCCCAGGGTTTGAACTTTAACTTCTGAGCTGGGGTTTGGACCCTCATTTCTGACTTGCTACAACCTTGGCTTGTTAAGCAGGGACCTGAACCACACTGAATCTAAAAGCTTCCAATTGGCTTTCAAATTCTCCTGCCTACTTTGAGATATACTCCCTCTTTACCTATCTGAGAAACTATGCTGAAGTTTCTTCACCATATCTAGAGTGTTTCTCTTGGGTTTTTTGTAATTTCTATTGCTTTGGGGTCTGAACAATTACTTCTCATTAACCTTGAAGATGTACTTCACAAGTTATATCAATATCATGGAGTATTCCTTTGACTCAGCAATACCACTACTGGGTCTATATCCTAAAGAGATGATGAAAAAGTGTAAAAACATTAGTTGTACAAAAATATTTATAGCAGCCCTGTTTGTAGTGGCAAAGAATTGGAAATCAAGTAAATGTCCTTCAATTGGGGAATGGCTTAGCAAACTGTGGTATATGTATGTCATGGAACACTTCTGTTCTATTAGAAACCAGGAGGGATGGGAATTCAGGGAATCCTGGAGGGATTTGCATGAACTGATGCTGAGTGAGATGAGCAAAACCAGAAAAACACTGTATACCCTAAGAGCAACATGGGAGTGATGATCAACCTCGAAGGACTTGCTCATTCCATCAGTGCAACAATAGGGAACAATTTTGGGCTATCTGCAAAAGAGAGTGTCATCTGTATCCAGATAAGGAGCTGTAGAGTTTGAACAGAGTTCAAGGACTATTCCTTTTAATTTAGAAAAAAACAGATATCTTATTGTCTGATCTTGTTACCTCTTAGACTTCCTGTCTCTTCTTTAAGGATATGATTTCTCTCTCGTCACACCCAATTTGGATCAAGGTACAACATGGAAGCAAAGTAAAGACTGACAGATTGCTTTCCATGAGGGGGGATGGGGGAGGGAAGTAATATTGGGGGGAAAATTATAAAACTCAAATAATGGCTTTAATAAAAATAAATTAAAAAAACAAAAAAAATAACATCATGGAGTATTGACATAGTCAGGATCTCCTATCCAGTTATTGCATGATTTTTGAGTTCTTGAGATAGATCTTTCTGATCTCTTATTTTTATGAAGGTAAAAATAGGTTTCCCCTTTGGGTAAAGAGGACCCACATTTGAGACTCAAGAGATCATGAATTTGGGGTTACCTATGAAGCAACTCTTAAAGCTGGAACCACTCAAGAAATAATTCTTTGCTACAAAAAGCAGGTTCTGGTATTATATTGTCTAGGGAAATAAATACTTTACTTCATCACACAGCAAACTGGAGTTCAAGAATGGTGATATTAAATTCTCCTCTTGCAGTGAGTATAATCATGCTTCTCACTGACTTATCCACTGGACATCACCAATGTTTCTGAGAAAATTGGAGTATAATCTCTGCCTTGCTATACTCTGAGCTAGAAGTCCATGGAAAAGTATGTGAAAGGAGTCCAATCTAGTGGGCAGGTCCAAAGTTCACAACTTATATAATATTGAGGGTTGTTACTATGTCCAAAGTATGTCACTGAAGTATTTCTGAGGGTAGAGTCAAGAGGGAAGAGCAAAGCTAGGAAGTTCCTGGAGCTTATCTCTAATCAATTTTGAATGAAGCATTTAAGCAAACACTACAGCAATAGTTACATGCTATGAAAGTTTTTGAATATTCATCAATGTGCATATGCATATTTTTAAATTACAAAATTTCCTTCCACCCCCCTTTCCATCCCTTCCACTTAGCAGCTAACAGTGAGCTGAATATAGTACATACACATCTGTCTGAAGCATGTTTATATATTCATCATTTTAGGTATGAGGAAATAGGATTAAGGGAAGCAACTACATAAAAGAATTTATTAAAATAATGAATATAACTTGGGGGCAGAGCCAAGATGGTAGTGTAAAGCTGACATGCTACATGAGCTTTTCCTTATCAAAGATAAATGAAGCCTCTGAACTAATATTCAGCTTGCAGATCCCACCAAGAAAAAGAGACGATCCAAAGAAATTTTCAGTGGTAGACATTGTAAAGGATCTTCAGTGAAGGTCTATCTATTTGGAGAAAAGGGGAAGCAAAACCCAGGAGATAAGTGAGCAGAAAAGCTAGTGGGAGGCTTATAGCCACAGTGCAAGTCCAGGTCCATACAGCTTGAAAAAAGCAGAGGTCCCCCAGGTAGATAGCAAGTCAGCAGGGAAGATGTCAACCCCAAAGTCTGAACCATGGGGACAACAGGGCAAGAGACAGGCCTGATTTGGGAATGAACCTCTGCTAAGAAAGGACCTGGAAACAATGGATGAAATAAACCTCTGCAAAGGCAAGGCCTGGACTGTATAAGCAATATCTTAGCCAACAACAAACCAATTATCAGACTACAACCTCAGCAAAAAAATAAAAACAAAAACAAAAAATAATTGAATCTCTACTCCCTATACCTCAGGATTAGAGTTAAAAATAACAACATTAAGCAAAAAAGCTAAAAGAGCATTCACTATAGAAAACAACTTTGTAGATAAAGATGATAATGATGCCATGCTGGAAGAAGAAATCAGTGAAAAACCACTCACAGTAGAAGTCTCAAAATAGTTTATGAATTGGACTCAAATCCAAAAGCTCATAGAAGGACTTAGAAAAGAATTTAAAAATTAAAGAAGACAGAAAGAAGAAAAATGGAAAAAAGAAATGAGAGTCATGCACCCATTCCTACTTAAAATCCTAGAAAGTATAGGAATAAATGGATTGTTAGTCTGAATGATAAACAGTATCTATCTGAAACCTTCAACAAGCATTATATGAAATGGGGATAGGCTAGAAGTATTCCCAGTAAGTTCAGAGGTGAAACATTATCACCACGGCTATTCAATATTGTATTAGAAATTTTACCTTCAGCAATAAGAAATGAAAACAAATTTGAAGGAATTAGAATTGGGAGAGAAAAGACAAAACTTTCACTCTTTTGCGATTACATAATGGTAAACCTAGAGAATCCCAAAAAATCATCTAAAACTCTGCTAGAAATAATTAGCAACTTTAGCAAAGTCACAAGATATAAAATAAATCCTCATAAATTCTCAACATTTCTATAAATGACTAGCAGGATACAACAGAAAGAGCTAAAATGAGAAATCCCATTCAAAGTAACCTCAGACATTATATAAAATACCTGGGAGACTGCCTGCCAGGGAAGACTCAAAAACTACTTGAAAACAATTACAAATAAAATCAGATTTAAGTAATTAAGCAAACAACTGCTCATGGATAGGTTGAGATAACAACATAATAAAAATGACAATTCTACTAAAACTAAACTACTTGTTTAGTGCCCTATCAAAATTCCAAAAAGTTATTTTAATGAGTTAGAAAAAGTTGGAAGTAAATTTATATAGAGAAATAAAAAAAGAATTTCCAGGGATTCAATGAAAAAAGTACAAAAGAAGGCTTAGCCTTACCGGATCAAAAATTATATTATAAATATATATTTATAATATAATATAAAATTATATTATAAAGCATCAGTCATCAAAACTGTCTGGTATTGGCTAAGAAATAGAGTGGTGGATTAATGGAATAGACTAGGTGCAGTAGCAGGAAATGTTTATTGTAGTCTGCTGTTTGATAAACCTAGAGTCCAGCTATTGGGATAAAAACTCTCTCTTAGATAAAAAATGTTGGGAGAATTAGAGTTATTATGGAAGAAACTTAAATTAGACCAACACGTCACACCCTTTTCCAAGATAAGATCAAAATGAATACAGGATTTAGACATTAAAAAACCATATTATAAGCAAACTAGAAGATCAAGGAGTAGTTTACCTGTCAGATCTATGGAAAGGGAAGCAGTTTATGACCAAGAAAGTGATGGATAATTTTGATTACATTAAATTAAAAAGATTTTGCACAGAAAAAAAACCACTGTAACCAAGATCAAAAGAAATTTAGTAAATTGGGAATCAATTTTTACAACTAGTATTTCTGACAAAGTTCTCTATATATTTTAGAAATGAGTTCTGAGTCAAATTTTCAAAAAAAAAAGCCATTCCCCAATTGACAAATGGTCAAAGGATATGCAAAGGCAATTTACAGATGAGGTAATCAAAGCAATCCATAGTCATATGAAAAATTGCTCTAAATCACTAATTATTAGAGAAATGCAAATGAAAACATCTCTGAGGTACCACCTCACACCTCTCAGACTGGCCAATATGCCCAGAAAGGACAATGATCAATGTTGCAAGGGATGTGCGAAATCTGGGAAACTAATACATTGCTGGTGGAGCTGTGAACTCTTCCAGCCTTTCTGGAGAGCAACTTGGAATTATGCCCCAAAGGCAATAAAAATGTACATACTCTTTGGTCCAGCAATAGCACTACTGGGTCTATACCCTGAAGAGATTATGAAAAAGGGTAAAAACATCACTTGTCAAAGAAAAGAAATCAATTGGAGCTGGTAAGTCAAAATCAACCTAGATTCAAAGATAAGCTATGCTCGTAAAATTTATCTGCTTATATAGTTTGTATTCCATAATTTTTCTCTTCTGTAATGAAGTAAATTTATACTCTAAAAAAAATCACTTGTACAAAAATATTCATAGAAGCCCTGTTTGTGGTGGTAAAAAAAATTGGAAATTAAGTGAATTTCCTTCAATTGGGAAAAAGAGTTAACAAACTGTGGTACATGTATGTCATGGAAAACTATCATTGTATTAGGAATGATGGGAATTCAGGGAAATGTTATCTTATTATGTAATTTTGCTATCTCTTATATTTTATTTTTCTTCCTTAAGGACATGATTTCTCTCTCATCACATTCAACTGAGATCAATATATACCAATGTAAAGACTAACAGAATGCCTTCTGTGGAGGATGGGAGGAGGGAAGCAAGAATGGGGGAAAATTTTAAAAGTCAAAACAAATAAAATCTTTCTAAATGAAAAAAAAAATAGATCTGGCCCAGAGAGGGATTAAGATACATTTCCCCTTGGATTTAAAAATCTATTCTATTCTTTGGGAAAGTGTGGGGGGGTGGAAAGAAAAGGAAAAAGGGACTGATAAAACATAAGGCAAAAGTATAAGTGAAAATAAACTGAAAGTTAAATTTTAAAAGAAAACTGATAAGGGCAAGGGAGTAAGACATTGGTGAGGTGGAATAGGAGGAAAGGCAATAGAGAATTAGCAATCTTATTTGTAAATGTGAATGGGAAGAACTTTCCCATAAAATGGAATTGGATAGCAGAATGGATTAAAAGGCAGAATCCTAAAATGTATTGTTTACAGGAAACACATTTGGATCAGAGAGACAAATACAGGATAAAGGTAAAAGGATAGAAAAAAATATACTATGCTTCAGCTTAAGTAAAAATAATCAAGGGTAGTCATGCTGATTTGAGATAAAGTTAAAGCAAAAAGGGATCTCATTAAAAGGAGCAAGGAAGGAATTACATCTTCTTAAAAGGCATCATGGGTAATGAAGCTATAGCATTATTAAATGTGGTATATACCACCTAGTGGTATAGCATCCAAATCCCTCAAGTAAAAGTTGAATGATTTACAAGGAGAAAAAGACAGCAAATCTTTAATAAGGGGGAACCTCAACTTCCTCTTAAAACTGGATAAATCTAACCAAAAAGTAAGCAATTAAGAAGGTGAATGAAATCTTTGAAAACTTAGATATGATAGACCTCTGAAGAAAACTTAATGGAGATAGAAAGAATATATGTTTTTCTCTGCAGTGCATGGCACCTATACCAAAACTGACTATATACTAATGCATAAAACCTCTTCATCAAATGCAGAAAGGCAGAAATAGTAAGTGTATACTTCTCAGAATATGATGCAATGAAAGTTAATATAATAAAGAGATGCAGAAAGAGAAACTAAATACTAATTGGAAACTAAAGAGCAATTTTAAATAATGAGTGGATCAAACAACAAATCATATAAATGATCAATTACATACATGAAAATGATAATGATAAGACATTATACCAAATTTATGGGATGCAGACAAGGTAGTTTTGAGGGGAAACTTTATATCTCTAAATGGTTAGATGGATAAAATAGAAAATAATGAACTCAATGAATTGGGTATACAACAAAAAAGCTAGGAAAAAGAACGAAATAAAGATCCCTAATTAAATATCAAATTGGAAATTCTGAAAAAAATTAGTGGAGAGATTAATAAAATTGGAACTAAAAAAACCATTGATCTAATAAATAAAACAGAGTTAGTTTTTATGAGGTAACATTGTTATCATCTTCATCTGCATAGTAACTTTCTATTGTGAGAGTTCTCTTAACTTTTTTGCTTCTCTTGAAATGTCTGAGTTCTAATCCTAGAGTTTAGGGAGTATAGACCTAAGCTTTTTATGCTGGGGCTGGGATCTGATCCCTAGCTTGTTTTTGGCCAAGATGTTGCCTATGCAGTCTAGGTCTTGCCTTTACAGAGATTTGTTTTCTCTTTATTGCCAGGTTCTGCATATACAGTGGTTTGTTCCTACACCAGTTCTATCTTTTGCCACAGTGTTCCCAGGGTTCAGACTTTGTGGTTGAGCCCTTCCCTGCTGGCTTGCTATTTTGTTGCTGAGAGCTATACTATTGTCAAGCTGTTGGAACTTGGACTGCATTGTGGCTAAAAGAATCCCACTGACTTGCCTGCTTCCCTACCTTGCTGGGTTTTACTTTCCCTTTTCCCCAAAAAAAGACAGACCTTCATTGAAGATCCTCCATGATGTCTAAAATTGAAGTTATTCATTTAACTCAAGCTAATAATTTTCAACCATATGACAAATCTCCCCTAAACATTCTGTATATTATGCTTTTCAATAATTAATAGGACTAAAAATAAAAAGTTTTTTTCTAAATTAGGAAATTTATTTTTTGTAATCTCTTATCACCACTTATAACAATTTTTTTTTAAGTTTTTGCAAGGCAATGGGGTTAAGTGGCTTGCCCAAGGCCACACGGCTAGGTAATTATTAAGTGTCTGAGGCCAGATTTGAACTCAGGTACTCCTAACTCTAGGGCCGGTGCCCTGTCCACTGCACCACCCAGCCACCCCAAAAGCTGGGGAGCAATATTTCCAGTCAGTAATTCTTTTTTTTAGGTTTTTGCAAGGCAAATGGGGTTAAGTGGCTTGCCCAAGGCCACACAGCTAGGTAATTATTAAGTATCTGAGCCCAGATTTGAACCCAGGTACTCCTGACTCCAGGGCCAGTGCTTTATCTACTGCACCACATAGCCTCACTTATAACAATTTAATGGAAAAAAAGTGTTCATTTATTTAGATGTCTACCATTGCAAACATCTTTGGATCTTTCCTTTTTTTTTAAATGATCGGATCAGAAGCTCTAATATCTATGCAGAGGCTTCATTCAGCTTTCTAAAGGGCAGGGCTATTCAAATGAATTTTAAAAGTGTTTAGTAAAATAATAGACAATATATTTTGATTTGCCATTTTAGTGAGAGCTATGCAAGAGCTTGGCTTTGTTTAGTAAAGCATTTAGTAAACCCACTGGCAGCCACAAATTAGGACTGAGGGCTGCATTTTGGATAGCCCTAGGGTAGGGAAAAGCTTCATGCTACCATCTTGGCTCCATCCTGAAAATCTCCATTAGAATATACTTGATTCTGATATATTTAAGTAACATAATATCAGGCCAAATTGTATCTTGGAAATAATACAAAGTTTCAGTGAGACTAAGCTTTTTTTATCCAAAGATTTTATTTATTTTGAGTTTTACAATTTTTCCCATAATCTTGCTTCCCTCCCCCCACACCCCAAAGAAGGCAATTTGCCACTCTATACATTGTTTCCATGGTATAAGTGATCCAAATTTAATGTGATAAGAGAGAAATCATATCCTTAAGGAAGAAAAATAAAGTACAAGAGATAGCAAAATTACATAATAAGATAACATTTTTTTCTAAATTGAAGGTAATAGACTTTGATCTTTGTTTCAAACTCCACAATTCTATCTCTGGATACAGATGGTATTCTCCATCAAAGATAGCCCAAAATTGTCCCTTATTGTTGCACTGATGGAATGAGCAAGTCCATTAAGGTTGATCATCACCCTCATCTTGCTGTTAGGGTATACAATGTTTTTCTGGTTCTGCTCGTCTTGCTTAGCATCAGTTCACGTAAATTCCTCCAGGCTTCCTTTAATTCCCATCTCTCCTGGTTTCTAATAGACCAATGGTATTCCATGACATACATATACCATAGTTTTTTAAGCCATTCTACAATTCATGGACATTTACTTGATTTCCAATTCTTTAACAACACAAATGGGGCTGCTATGAATATTTTTGTACAAATGATGTTTGTAGCATTTTTCATAATCTCTTCAGGGTATAGACACAGTAGTGCATTTCTCTAATAAGTAATGATTTGGAGCAATTATTGATATGACTATGGATTGCTTTGATTTCTTCATCTGTAAATTGCCTTTGCATATCCTTTGACAATTTGTCAATTGGGGAATGTCTTTATTAAAAACAATATGACTCAGTTCTCTGTATATTTTAGAAATGAGTCCTTTGTCAGAAACATTAGTTGTAAAGATTGTTTCATAGTTTACTACATTTCTTTTGATCATGGTTACAGTGATTTTGTCTGTGCAAAAGCTTTTTAATTTAATGTAATCAAAATCATCTAGTTTGTTTTTAATGATATTCTCCATCACTTCTTTGGTCATAAACTGCTTCCCTTTCCATGGATCTGACACGTAAACTACACCTTGATCTTCTAGTTTGCTTATAATATGTTTTTTTTATGTCTGAATCCTATATCCATTTGGATTTTATCTTCATATATGGTGTGAGGTGTTGGTCTAATCTAAGTTTCTTCCATACTAACTTCCAATTTTCCCAGCAGTTTTTATCAAAGAGAGAGGTTTTATCCCAATAGCTGAACTCTTTGGTTTTATCAAATCCACTATAATCATTTCTGCTATTGTTCCTAGTCTATTTCACTGGTCCACCACAGTATTTCTTAGCCAATACTAGACAGTTTTGATGACTGACCTTTTTTAATATAATTTTAGATCTGGTAGGGCTAACCCACCTGCTTTTGTACTTTTTTTTTTCATTGAATCCCTGGAAATTCTTGACTTTTATTTCTCCATATGAATTTACTTACCACTTTCTCTAACTCATTAAAGTAATTCTTAGGAATTTTGATTGGCAGGGGACTAAACAGGTAGTTTAGGTTTGGTAGAATTGTCATTTTTATTATATTAGCTTGACCTATTCATGAGCAGTTGATGTTTGCCCAGTTATTTAAATCTGATTTTATTTGTGTCCAAAGTGTTTTGTAATTGTTTTCAAAAAGTTTCTGAGTCTGACTTAGCAAATAGACTGCCAGGTATTTTATATTGCCTGAGATTACTTTGAATGGGATTTCTCTTGTTAGCTTTTCCAGCTATATCTTGCTAGTCATATATAGAAATGTTGAGGATTTATGAGGGTTTATTTTATATCCTGTGACTTTGCAAAAATTGCAGTTTCCAGTAGTTTTTTTAAGATAAATTTTTCGAATTCTCTAAGTATACCATCTATAAAGAGTGAAAGTTTTGTCTCTTCCCTCCCAATTCTAATTCCTTCAATTTCTTTTTGTTTTCTTATCGCTGAAGCTAACATTTCAAATACAATATTGAATAATAGTGGTGATAATGGGCATCATTATTTCACCCAAATCTTATTGGGAATGCCTCTAGCCTATCCCCATTACATATAATGCTTGATGGTTTCAGATAGATACTGCTTATTATTCCAAGGAACAGTCCATTTGTTCCTACACTCTCTAGTGTTTTTAGTAGGAATGGGTGCTGTATTTTGTCAAAAGTGTTTTCAGCATCTATTGAAAAAGTTATATGACTTCTGATAATATAATTAATAATATCAATAACAAACCTAATAGTTTTCCTCATATTGAACCAGTCTTGCATTCCTGGAATAAATTCTACTTGATCATAATGTATTAGCCCAGTGATAACTTGTAATCATTTTGCTAAGATTTTATTTAAGATTTTTTGCATCTATATTCATCAGGGAGATAGATGTATAATTTTCTTTCTCTGTTTTAACTCTTCCTGGTTTAGGTATCAGCACCATATTGGTGTTATAGAAAGAGTTAGACAGAGTTCTGTCTTCACCTATTTTTCCTAAGAGTTTATATAGAATTGGAACCAATTGTTCCTTAAATGTTTAACAGAATTCACTTGTGAATTCATCAGGCCATGGAGATTTCTTTCTGTTAGGGAGCTCAATGATGCTTGTTGAACTTCTTTTTTCTGAGATAAGGTTGTTTAGGTATTTAATCTCCTCTTCATTTAATCTGGGCAACTTTTATTATTGTAAATATTTATGCATTTCACTTAGATTGTGAAATTTATTGGCATAGAGTTCTGCAAAATAATTCCAAATTATTACTTTAATTTCCTCCTTATTGGTGGTGAGTTTACCTTTTGCATTTATGATACTAGCAATTTGGTTTTATTTTTTCTTTTTTTAAATCAAATTGACCAGAGGTTTATCAATTTTACTGGTTTTTTTCATAAAATCACCTCTTGGTTTTATTTATTAATTCAATAGGTTTTTTCCCTTTCCATTTTATTAATTTCTCTTTAATTTTTAGAATTTATAATTTGGTATTTAATTGGGGTTAATTTTTTCTTTAGTATTTTAGCTGCATATTTAGTTCATTGATTTCCTTTTTCTCTAATTTATTCATGTAAGTATTTAAATATATTATATGTCCCCTGACAGCTGCTTTGAGAGAATCCCATAGGTTTTGGTATGTTGTTTCATTATTGTCATTATCTAGGACAAAATAATTAATTCTATAATATGTTGTTTGATCCAGTCACTTTTTTTAAATGAGGTTATTTAGTTTCCAGTTAGTTTTGGGTCTATATCTCCCTTGAAAAATATTGCATATAATTTTATTGCATTATGATCTGAAAAAGATATATTCACTATTACTGCCTTTCGGTAGTTGATTATTAGGCTTTAAGGCCTTAGTACATGGTCACTTTTTGTGTAAGTGCCACATACTGCAGAAAAAATAGTATATTTCTGTCTATACCCGTTCAATTTCCTCCATAAGTATTTCATATCTAGGTTTTCTAATAATGTATTTACCTCCTTAACTTCCTTCTTGTTTATTTTATAGTTAGATTTATCTAAATCTGAGAGTGACAGGTTGAGGTCTCCCTCTAGTAGAGTTTTGCTGTCTATGTCTTCCTGTAGTTCTATCAGCTTCTCCTTCAAGAATCTGGATGCTTTCCCATTGGGTGCATACATATTCAGTATTTTCATTACTTTATTGTCTATAATACCTTTTTGGAGGATATAGTTTACTTCCTTATCTCTTCTAAAGCTATCTATTTTTGCAGCTTCTTTGTCTGAGATAAGGATTGCTACCCCTGCTTTTTTCACTTCAGCTGAAGCAAAATATATTTAGCTCCAACCTTTTACCTTTACATTATATGTATCTCTCTGCTTCAAATGAGTTTCTTATAAGTGGCACATTTTAGAATTCTGGTTTTTAATCCACTCTGCTATTTGCTTACATTTTAAGGAAGAGTTCATCCCATTCACATTCAAAGTTATAATTATTAAGTCTTTATTGCCCTCCATGCTATCTTCCCTCTGATTTATTTTTCACCCTTATTCATATTATCCATATTCTCCAGTGTTTTGTTTCTGACTACCGGAATCTTCAGTGTGTTTTCCCTCCTATATCTACCCCTCCTCTTTCTTTCCACTTTCCCTTTTTCCTTCCCTTCTCTCTGTTTGTTTCCCTTTTTCTCCCCTCCCTATCTCTGCCCACCCCCTCCCCTTTTCCAATTTTAATACTTGAAAGGTAAAATGTTTCTTAAGTTAACTGAGTGTGTGTGTAAGTTAACGTTAAAACCAAGTCTGATGAGAGGAAGATTCAGGTGTTTCTCATCTCTATTACAATAGATCCTTTGTACCTCTTTATATAATGAGATTTACCCCCATTCAATTCCTTCCATTCTCTCATCTCCTTCCTGTCCCCTTTTTAAGGAGGTAGTGTTTTTAAATCATTCTATCTGAATCACAGAAAATCATGAGTATCCATTACTTCTGGCTAAGTATCTTCTCTCTAATAGTTCTCAAGAATTGTAACTCTATTAGAGTCTTTCTCCCAAATAGGGATATAGCCAGTTTCTTCCCATTGGATAAGTCATGCATTTCCATCACTTCTGGCTAAGTATATTCTCTCTGATAGAGTTACAATTCTTAAAAGTTATGAAAATTTTTTTCCTATGCTGGGATTTAGCCAGTTTCATCTTATTGTATAGCAGGTTTTTTTCTCTTTTACCCCACCTGTTTTTTTTTAACTCTTTCATGTGTCTCTTGAACCACCTGTTTGATGTCCATATTTTTAATTTAGCTCTGGTCTTTTCATCAGGAATTGTTGGAACTCTCCCATTTTGTTAAATGTCCATCTTTTCCCCTGGAAGGAAGGCTCAGTTTTTCCAGATGGTAGATTCTTGGCCGCATTCCAAACTCCCTTGTTCTTCAGAATATCTCATTCCATGCCCTTCCATCCCTCCATACTGTGGCTTCTTCATATTTAAATTGTTTCTCTCTGGCTGCTTGCAGAATTTTCTCTTTAATCTGATATTTCTGGAATTTGGCCACAACATTCTTTGGTGTTTTCATTTTAGGATCTCTTTCCAGAGGGAGGATTGATATATTCTTTTTTTTTTAGGTTTTTGCAAGGCAAATGGGGTTAAGTGGCTGCCCAAGGCCACACAGCTAGGTAATTATTAAGTGTCTGAGACCGAATTTGAACCCAGGTACTTCTGACTCCAAGGCCAGCGCTTTATCCACTATGCCACCTAGCCACCCGATATATTCTTTCAATAACAATTTTGCCTTCTGATTCCATGATATCAGGGCAATTTTCCATCACTAAATCCTGTAATATTAAATCCAGGCTTTTTTTTCTCTTCAATGTTTTCAGGAAGGTGTATAATTCTCAGGTTGTCCGTTCTTGATCTATTCTCAAGGTCAGTGGTTTTACTGATGAGGTATTTTACATTTTCTTCTATTTTTTCAGTTTTTGGTTTTGTTTAACAGACTCTTGCTGCTGTCTCATGAAGTCATTAGTTTCCACAGGCTCCATTCTTTTTTAAGGGAAGAATTTTCTTCATTTACCTTTTGCAACTCCTTTTCCAATTGGTCAATTCTGTTTTTATAAGAGTTTTCCATTTGATCAATTGCGGTTTCGAGAGAATTATTTTCTTGTTCCAATGTGTTAATTTTATCTTCCAAATTTTCCAATTGATTTTTAAATCTCCTTCCTTATTTCTTCAAGGAAGTCTTTCTGTGCTCAAAAGCAGGTCATTTTCTCCTCAAAGGTTCTAGTTCTCTCTGAGTTAGTATCTTTTCCTTCCAAGAATTTTTCTATGGACCCCCCTTTTCACTGGCCTTTCTTCATTATCCAAAGGTCTTGTGTTGGCAAGGTTCTTGTTCACAGAAGTTTGGTGTTGGGATCCCTAGGGTGTACACTGGGTGTAATGGGTGTAATGTCTTCAGCTGGCCAATAGGTGTTGCTAGAGGTTTTGCTCAGTGAGTGTAATATCTCCAGCTGGCCAGTAGGAGGTGCTGGGTGCTTTCTCTGGAGTGTTTGTGACCTTGATTGAGGCCCTCTCCCTTGGCCTAGAGGGAGTAGTTGAACACTTTTATCTTTGATCAATGGTGGCCTCTACCCTGGGTTGAGGCAATCACTCTCCCTATTAACAGCTGAGCTGGTTCTGCTGCTGGGCCTTAACCTGGTGCAGAGATGGCCTGTAATTGTGTTTGTTCTGGGAAGAGTCTTCAGCTGAAATGAAGGTATGGACTCTGATTTCCTGCCAACCAAAAGTACCCAGGGATTGAAGTCTGTAGCACCCCACACCAGAACTCTCCCTCCAGTCCTGCCATCAAGCTCCAGACCATTAGCTCCTCAACCAAAGTCTCTGCTCCCTAGTTGGCCAGAACCCCTATGACTGACCAGGCCCATTGATGATCTAACCAGTTTGATTCTCAGGGCCTTAGGCACCTGGCCTCCTGCCCCACAGGTAATCAGGCTAATCTGAGGCTAATCCAGGCTCCCAGTTTTACCAGTTCTGTGCTCCCTGCAGAATCCTCCCTCTGTGCCCAGACTCACCCATGATGATAAAAGACAAATCCTCAGGTAGATGTTCTTCTCCTGGCTTTTCTTTCTGGATTTTATAGATCAGATTTCTGTTAAGAGGTTTGTTTCATATCATATATGAGGAAAGATCAGGAGACATTTAGTACTGTGCCTGTCTTCTCTCTGCCATCTTGGCCAGAAGTCACCAAGCTTCTTTTTAACACAGAATAATAACCATTATTTTCCTGGCAATACTTTATTCTTGACAATTATGGAACATCACTCTTGTGGAAGAATCGAATTCATAAGTAGCCTAAAAGACATTAGAAATATATATATTTTGACTACAACTAGAAAAGAATACATTATCAGACTAGACTGAAATGCAAGTAGTCATGTAAAACATATCACTAAGGATACATATGTTTAGAGAGGAATGTATAGAGAGAATGAACCAATAGTTAGACTAACAACATGATTCTGATTTCTGAACTACTATTAGTTCAGGCCCACATAATATCTTAAGGTCCTCTTAATTGATGTCCAGGACTCAAATTTCTTCCCACTCCATGCTTTCTGATACAATGCTTCCATTTTATTTTACCTTAGTCCCAGATCTGACTATGTTTTCCCTTTTCAACCAACTCCAGTAGCTTCCCTTTGCCATAAGAATAAAATAATAAACTCTTTTGTTTAGCTTTTAAAGCCCTCCACCACCTGGTCCCAAACTACACAACTCCATTGGACATTATTCCCCTTCCCACATGCAATCCAAACAAACTGACCTTCTCTCAGTTGCCCACATATGACATGGCATGTCTTAGTCATTGTTTGTGCTAGCAATAATGATGATGATGACAGTGGTGACGATCATGCATTTAAATGGTGATTTAATATTTTCAAAGTGTTTCATTTAAGTTATCTCATTGATCTCCACAAATCTGTGGGGTAAGTTTTATTCCTATTTTATATATGAGAAAAGTGAGGTTGATGGAAATTAACATAGTAAATGTCTGAAGTAGGCTTTGAATTCAAGTCTTCTTAAGTCTAGTGCTGTATCCACAGTGCCTCTTAACAATCATCCCTCATTATATCTTTCAAAGAGTTTTTTCTTTTTTCTTGAAAAATGAATTCTAGCATCATCTTATGCATGAACCCTTTCTTGATCCTCCCAATTATAATCTGGTTCAAATTGCAATATATTTAATTTTAGTGTTTTTATAGTTTTGTGTTTATTAATTTATGTTTATACTATATCTGTTTCTATAGAGATTATCTTTGTCATCTCCATTAAATTTTAAGCTCTTAGGAATAGTAATTTTTTAAATTATCTTTATGTCCTTGGCACCTAGCATGGGATCTGGCAAATAGTAAGCACTTGATAAATAAATTTTTGAGTTATTGGTTGATACTTCTTGATAGTAAAAGAGACAGAGAAAGAATTTCAGGACATAGGATACTTCCTTTGTAGAAGATATATAAATATTTATAAATTAAAATTATACAGAATGAAATATGTTGGGATTAAAGGGTTATACAAATAAATGAAATGCACAAGCTCATGACTATATTCAAATCATTCAACTAAGCAATCAAAATGCATTCATTAAACTCTTATTTCCTTTCAGTCAGTGAAAAATTGTTGGAGATACAATAACAAAAGTGAAATGGTCCCTGCCCCCAAGGAACTTACATTTTAATAAGGGAGACAACAATCTAAAGATAGTTAAGTATAGACAAAATAGATAAAAGTTTATTTTGGAAGGGAAAAGGTACTATCAGCTAAATTGAGTTTCAGGGAATACTTCATGTGTCTATCACTTGAGCAATTTAAAAGGGAACAAATGAATCTGGAAAGAGCATAACAAGTATTCCAGGCATAATGGGGCTCAGTCATAACATATCAGGGTCAGCTATGTGTAATTAGATAATTAGTTCATTTTAACAAAGAAAAATTAAATAAATAATAATGAAATAATAAATTTAATAATTTTTTAACTCATTTCCATTCCTTTGCCCAAAAGGAAAGAAAAAATAAAACACTTGAAAGAAATATTTGATCAGGCAAGACTGATTCCTATAATGACTATGTCTAAAATGTACATCTCATCCTGCATCTTGAATCTATCAACTCTGTAGGAGCAGGTAGCAATTTATATCAGCACTTCTCTGGAAACATGATTGATCATTACAGTAAGTGAATTCTGCTACTTTCATCATTTGTTTCAGAACAATAATTTTCCATTCAATTTATATACTGAAATTTGTTCAGCCACTGACAAATTAATGGCTATTGACTTAGTTTTAAGTTTTTGCCACAAAAGGGGGTGGAGTCACACATTTTTGAACATATAAAACTTTTTCATCTTTCTTTGTTCTTTTTGGGAAATAGGCCTAATACTAGTTGTATCAATGGGTGAAAGAATACAAATGATTTAGAAACTTAGGGTGCGTAGTTGAATCATTGCACAAAACAACAGCAATCCACTGATATGCTTAGTGTTCCACAACTCCTCCAAGATTTGTTATTTTCCTTTTTTTATTAGCTTTGCCAATCTGATGGATATGTTAGATCAGATATTTGAATTATATTTCGCCAATTATTTTAATTTTTAATGGTATTTCTCCAATAATTAGTGATTTGGAACATTTCAAAAAGACATTTGAAACATATTTCTTTTGAGAATTATCTATTCATATATTTTAACTATCAATTAAGGAATGATTCTTATTCAAATAAATTTTAGTATGTTCCTTATATAATTTTGAAAATAAGACAGAAAAACATGTTGGAAACATTTTTACTAGTTTATCATTTTCTTTCTTATTGTAAGTACATTGTTTTTGCTTGTATATATTCACAATCAGGATCTCTTATTTTATTTTATCTGTTATGTTTATCTTCATAATATTTTGAACATATATCATCCTCTTCTCTGACACTATCCTGGTGCAGGCCCTCATCACTTACTCTTCCTGCCATAAATCTTTCCCCTCACAAGTTCATTCTCAAGTCAGATGTCTAAAGAATTTTCCAAAAGAAAAACTCAGAATAATCCCTATCACCCCCAGAATAAAAAAGCTTTTATTTGATGTTCAAAGTTCTTTATAAATCAGCCAGCCAATGCAGTGTCTGTCTGTCTGTCTGTCTGTCTGTCTCTCTCTCTCTCTCTCTCTCACACACACACACACACACACACACACACACACACACACACAGACACGCACTTCTTTCTAGTCTTTTTTATTCTACCCTTTGTAATATGAAATCCAGTAATACTGACCTTCCTGCTTTATTTCAAACATCATGTCCTGACTCCCAGCATCTTCACTGCCTATACACCATGCCTAAGATGTCCCCCCCCCCTTATCTCTGCCTTCTAACTTCACTGACTTCCTTCAAGGTTCAGCTAAAATTCCACCTTCTTTGTAGTACCAAGGTAGGTGTCAATGCTTTTCTCTTCCCTAATCTGTTAGATCTGGGCATATAACAGGATCATTGACTCAGAACAGGAAATGACTTTAGAGATATTTTAGTCAGATGCCCTCTTTTTACAGATGATGAAACTGAGTTCCCCCAAAATAACAAATAAAATAAAATAATTCTGTTCCCTTTTTATTTCTAGTGCCTTTCCTTTTTTGATAATTCCCAAATTCTCCAATTTGCAGCTTTTTTTAGCACATATTTACTTGTTGTCTACCAGAACATATTATGAGCCCTTCAGAGAAGAAATTATTTTTTACCTTTGTTTTCTCAACACATCACAATGCCAGGAATATAGTAACTGCTCAATCAATATCCAGATTCATTAATTCCATAAGTTTAAAATATACTTATGATAATATATATGTGACATGTTACTAATTATCATTGCTATTATAACTGTGGTCATCATCATCATGTTTGTGACCCTCCACAAAAACCCAACTCAGTAATATGCTTCATATGGCTTGGAGGCAGTATAAGATTCTGTACCAAAAGATACAAGTCTAGGTAGGAAATACAAATCTGGAAAATTTTCAAGAAGGGACCTGATCTTTTTGTTACAAATATTTGAAAGTCATTCAGTTCATCATTGGTTGTTTCTGAAGTAATGCCAATTCTTTTGCTATTTGAAATGTAATGACCTATGTATTTAAAATGCTAATCTGACTGTTCACTACCAAGGGGAGTGGAGGTGGAAAGGAAGGGTGGAGGGAAATTTTGTGTTTGAAATATGCATATACATATTGATGAAAATAAATAAATAAATACATTTTATAAAAAGAAATGTAATTATCTAAGACCTATATTCTTCTAGAGTAGAAGCTGCTAGGTCTTGTGAATTGACTCAATTGCCATGACATTTAAATGGTTTAAATTTAAGCTTTCTTGTTTCCTTACAATATATTCTCTTTAATCTGAGAGGTTGTAAATTTGGCTATGGACATTCTTGTAACTTTTCTCTCTGGGATCTCTTTCAGTGAATGATAGATTTTTTATTTCTCCTTTGTCCTCTTGTTCAAGAACTTCAGGGAAATTCCCCCTTAATAATTTCTTATAATACTGTATCCAGAGTCTTTATTTATCATAAATTTCAGGTAATCAGACAACTAAAATACTGTTTCTTCTCAATCTCTTCTCCATAACATTTGTTTCATTATAATGAGATATTTCAAATTCTCTTCTTTTCTTTCTAGTTTTTATTTCTTGATGTCTAAAATGCTGTTTGATTCTTCTTGATATATATATATATATATATATGTATATATATAAATGATAATAGTAAATTCTAACTCCCAAGATTGGTGTGAAGATTAACTGAGTAAACAATTGTAAAAGGCTTTGAAAACTTTAAAGTGATAAAAGAATGCAAGCCTTTGCATGGAGTAGCTAGGAGGAGCTTTTATTTAATGGAAAAATAATAATTTTTTAGACACAAGAAACTCTTGGAACTAAAAACTGTATAATTATTATTTTTGAAAACCATCTATTGAGACATAGAGAAATTGATATTCACATAGAAAGAAGTCCTACACCAACAAAAGAATGAAAATTTGAAATTTGAAATATTGTCATACTATAATAATGAGTTTCCCAATCCCTAATACCTGAAGGGAAAATGGTTTATCCATACTTGACTCCTACAATATAAATCTACTCACTATTGCCTCTGATATATAGCCTTTAACTCCATTTTATCTTTTCTCTGTTAGTTGAGTTCACTTAAATTTTTCCCCTCTCAATGCCATTACCTTCTTTCCTCATTCCACCTATACTTTCTCTTGTTTTTTCTTCTCTTTTTTTCTTCTCTCTTTCCCCTCCTTTTCTCTTTTCCTTCTCTCACACCTTCTCCCTCTTTCTTGCATGTAAAACAACCTCCCAGTTCCCATATGCCAGACTGACATGACCATTCTGTTGAGGAATCAACACTATGGAAGTTGTACTCAACAGGGGCATGATTTAGATATCTACCTCTCCTGCCAAAGTAAGTTGTAAAAAATGATAGCATGATATTTACACTGCATTGCTGACTCCAGTTACCATTCAAATGGAAGTTAATATAAAATTTGTAAAAAAGAAAATCAAGCATATGTGGGTCTTTTCCAGGTACTAATAATAACTTTATTTTGCTGACTAGGAATATGGAGAAAGAAGAATGAACAAGATGGATATTTGAAGCTCTGTAGCTTCAGCAACTTGACAATCTCCCCCCGCCCCATTAGCAGAGTGGAGAAAGATGGGCAAGAACATAGAAAGTAGAAAGACAAAGCTGCCACTGTGGTTGCACAGATGGTAGTAATCACGATGCATGCTAGACTGAAAGGATTGATATGCCACCTGCTGGAATACATATGTGGGACTGCCAACCCCCCCACCTCCCCTCATTAAAGGGAAGGCATAGGAAGGGCAGAAACTTAACTTCTGTATATTCTAGACTCCAATTATGAAAAACCTTCAGCCATTTGATAGAGAAAAACCTTTAAGATTTGTTAAGGCAGGAAATATTTAATGTTCTTTTTTATTTAAGTATTTGTTAAGCATCCAAATCTAAGTTTGAATCTCAGTTCTTCCATTTGTTATTTTTGTGACTTTGGACAAAACATATTATTTTGGGGAAACTCAGTTTTATCATCTGTAAAAAGAGGGCATCTGACTAAAAGATCTCTAAAGTCATTTCTGGTTCTGAGTCAATGATCCTATCATATACCAAGATCTAACAGATTAGGGAAGAGAAAAAAAATGAATATTTTCTTCCCCATACTTCAGTATTGTTTTCATTGTTTTTTAAAATCAGTAACTTTGGACTACAGACCAAGACAGCAGAGAAAAAGTCAGGCACAGTTTTAAGCTCTTGTGGCTTTCCCTCAGAATAACCATGAGTCAAGGCTTTTAACAGATTTTGGATCCAGAAAATCCAGGGAAGAACCAAGGAGATTTCCCACAGTAAGGTCTGACACAGGGGAGTGTGGGTGAACTGGGGGCAGAGAGCAGACACCCAGTCCA
The DNA here is from genome assembly GCF_037893015.1 of Macrotis lagotis. Lineage (NCBI taxonomy): Eukaryota > Metazoa > Chordata > Mammalia > Peramelemorphia > Peramelidae > Macrotis > Macrotis lagotis. The sequence continues at coordinate 28,188,495 of NC_133662.1, read as the reverse complement.
GAGGAGGTAGGGTAAGGCCCAGGGACTAACCTGGGAACCACAGAAGAATCTTTTGCTGTGTGCCTGGTGGGCATAGGAGAGCTCCAGCACAATGGACCAGCTATCTATCCAGTCAACTTGACTGGTCTGGAAGACCCAGACCTTGAGCCTTGGTGCTTTCAGCAGAGTCCCCATATTTCCAGCTGATTCTCTGTCCCCTCCATTCCTGTGGCAAAACATGATTTTTTCCAGAACAAATACAGCAACATCCCCCAGGATGTTTGCACCCTGTCCCAAGGCTCAAGTATGGGAACCAGAACTCCCCCTGAACTGATTGCAGATTAAGATAATTAACTGTCTAGCCCAAGGATCCAGCTGACATTATGCAAGGATAGCCCAGATCCTACTGCCCCTCTCCCCGGGCCTAGGGAGTGAGCCATCAATCAACATCACAGACAATCCAGAGAGAGCTTCTGGCATCCTTAACAGACCAATCCACTGAATAACACTCTGAAGTGGGCAAGGCCTCTGGGATCTTCACACTAAAGGTTTATGAACCAGCTCTTCCCCCCAAGACCCTAGGGAAAGGCCCCAAAATGAAGCAAGGGCAGCACAAAGGGTGTCCATTGAATGCTATTGTGAAGACAAGGATCCTTAAAGACAAGGATCTCTGAGATAAACTCAGAGAGGACTAGAACTTCAGAGGAGAATATGAATTGGTCTCTGTGTTAGAAAGATTCTTAGAATAGATCAGAAATGAGTTTAAAAATCAAATGGAAAAAATGGGGAAAGAAATGCAAGAGAAAAAAATTAACATTTTACAAAAAGAAAACAAATTCTTTGAAAGTACAATTGGACAGGTTCAAAAAGAAAATGATTCTCTCAAAAACACAATTGAGCAAATAAAAAAGACAACTTCAAAAATAGAATTGATCAAGTGGAAAAAGAGATGCAAAAGGTAAATAAAGAAAATTTTTCTCTAAAAATAAAAATCAGAATCTATGGAAATTAATGACTTCATGAGACACCAAAAATCTTTTAAACAAAATAAAAAAAGAAGAAAAATGTAAAATACCTCATAGGCAAAACAACAGATCAGGAAAACAAATCTAGGAGAAACAATGTAAGACTCATAGGACTTTCTGAAAACCTTGAAAAGGAAACAAAGCCTGGACTCCATACTTTAGGATATAGTGAAGGAGAATTTACAGATATCCTGGAACCAAAGGACAAAATAGTCATTGAAAGAATACATTGATCCCTTCATGAAATGGATCCCAAAATAAAAGCACCAAGGACTATTGTGGCCAAATTTCAGAATGATCATCTCAAGGAGAAAATCCTGCAAGTGGCCAGAAAGAAACTATTCAAATACCAAGGAACCAAAGTCAGGATTACATGAGATCTAGTTGCATCAATATTAAGGGACATGAGGGCCTGGAATATGATATTTCAGAGAGTAAGGGAGCTTAGAATGCAGCTGAGAATTTACTATGCAGCAAAACTAAGCCTTCTCTTCCAGGGGAACAGAACATTTAATTAAATAGGAGACTTTAAACTTTTCCTGATGGAGAGACCAGAGGAAAACAGAAAATTTGGTCTGCAAACAGGAGACTCAAAAGATACATGAAAAGGCAAAAGTGGGAAAAGAAAAAAAAACTGATATCCAATAAGGTGAAATTGGTTATATCCCTACCTGGGAGAAAGATTCTCATAACTCTTGAGAACTGTAACCCCATTAGAAGGAATATATTTAACCAGAAGTAATGGGCACTCATGTATTGCCCTTGACTCTGATGGAATGATTTAAAAATAAGATCTACTTTAAAGGGGGACAGTAAAGAGACAGGAGGAAGGACGAGATTGAATGGGGTAAATTACATCACATGAAGAGGGGAAAAGGAACTAATACAATAGAAGGGACAAAGGGAGGCCGTGAGAATGACCTGAATCTTATTCCCATCAGATTTGGTACTAAGAGGGCTACACACGGACACACACATACACACACACACACACACACACACACACACACACACGCACAGTTGAGTTTAGAAACTTACCTTTCAAGTGTTAAGAGGGGAAAGGGGGAGGAGAGAAGAAAAGAGGAACTGACAGAACAAAGGTAAGGAAGAAGGGACAAAGGGAAAAGGGAATGAAAGGGAAAGGGGATTGGATAGAAGGGGGGAATATGCTGAAGAAGGGGGCATTCAGAAGCAAAATACTGGGAACTGGTAAAAAAATGGGAGAAAAAATACTAATGGAGGAAAGATAGCAGGAATCCAATAAAGAATTAGTGATTATAACTTTGAATGTGAATAGAATGAACATTCCCATAAAACCTAAGTGGATAGCAAAGTGGATTAAAAAGCAGAATCCTGCAATATGTTGCTTACAAAAACACATTTGAAGCATAGAGATACATACAAAGTAAAGGTAAAAGGCTGAAGCAGATTCTATTATGCTTCAGATGATGATGACAGGTGAATGGCAGGGGTAGCCTCAGACAAAGCAACTGCAAAAATAGATCTCATTAAAACAGATAAGGAAGGAAACTCTATCCTCCTAAAAAGTACCAGAGACAATGAAGTAATTTCAATACTAAATACATATGCATCAAGCAGTATAGCATCCAAATTCTTGGAGGAGAAGCTGAATGAGTTATAGGAAGACATAGACAACAAAATTACTGGTGTGAGACCTCAACCTACCTCTCTCTTAATTAGATAAATCTAACCATAAAACAAACAAGAAGGAAATTAAGGAGATAAAGAGAATGTTAGAAAACTTAGACATAATAGATCTTTGGAGAAAACTGAACAGGTATAGAAAGGAATGTACATTTTTTCCTGCAGTACATGGCACCTACACAAAAACTGACCATGTACTAGGGCATAAAAACCTCATAGTCAAATGCAGAAAGGCAGAAATAGTGAATACATCCCTTTTAGACCCCATGATACAATAAAAATCATATGCAATAATGGGCCATGGAGAGAGAAAGAGATCTAAAATTAATTTGAAAGTAAGTGACCTCATTTTAAAGAATGAGTGGATCAAACAACCTATCATGAAAAGTATTAATGATTTCACCCAAGACAATGACAATAATGAGATATAATACCAAAACTTATGGGATATAGCCAAAGCAATTATTATGGGATATATAATATATCTAAATGCTTACATGAATAAAATAGAAACAGAGGAAATCAATGAATTGGACATTCAACTAAAGAAGTTAGAGAGAAAAAACAAATTAAAATTAGATACCAAATTAGAAATCCAAAAAATTAAATGAGAAATTAATAAAATATAAGGCAAGAAAAATATTGAACTAAGAAATAACATCAAGAGTTGGTTTTTATGAAAAAAGCAATAAAATAAACCATTTGTTAATTTGATTAAGAAAAAGAAGAAAACCGAATTACTAGTATCAAAAATGAAAAAAGTAAACTCACCACCAATGAGGAGGAATTTGACAATCTAAGTGAAATGGATGAATATTTACAAAACTATAAATTGACCAGGTTAAATGTAGAGGAAATTAATACCTAAATAAACTTATCTCAGAAAAAGAAATTCAACAAGACATCAATGAACTCCCTAAGAAAAAATCTCCAGGTCCAGATGGATTTACCAGTGAATTCTAGCAAACATTTAAGGAACAAGTGGTTGTAATTCTATTTGAACTCTTGGGAAAAACAGGTGAAGATGGAACTCTGCCTAATTCCTTCTCTGACACCAATATGATATTGATACCTAAACCAGGAAGAGTCAAAACAGAGAAAGAAAATTTATAGACCAAACTCCCTTAAGAACACTGATACAAAAATTTTAGATAAAATTTTAGTAGATTACAGCAAGTTACTACTAGTTACTACTACTATGAACAAGCAGGATTTATTCTAGGAATGTAGGGTTGATTAAATATTAGGAAAATTGTCAGCATAATTGACTATATCAAGCCTAACAAAGCATGTGATTATCCCAATTGATGTTAAAAAAAAAGCCTTTGACAACATACAGCACCCATTCCTACGAAAAAAAAACCAAAAAAACTAGAAAGCAATCTAGTGGATTGTCCCTTAAAATAATAAGCAGTATTTATCCAAAACCATCAACAAACATTATATGCAATGAGGATAAGCTAGAAGCATTCCCAATAAGATAAGGGGGTGAAACCAGGATGCCTATTTTCATCACTACTTTTCAATATTGTATTAGAAATGTTAGCTTCAGCAATAAGAGAAGAAAAAGAAATTAAAGGAATTAGAATTGGGAAGAAACAAAACTCTCACTCTTTGCAGATGATGTGATGCTATACCTAGAGAACCCTAAAAATATCATCTTAAAAACTACTGGAAACGATTAACAACTTTAGCAAAATTATAAGATATTAAATAAACCAACATAAATCCTCAGCATTTCTAAATATTACTAACAAGATATAGCAGCAACAGTTAGAAAGAGAAATCTCATTTAAAATAATTCAGACAACATAGAATACTAGGGAGTCTACCTGCCAAGGCACTCAGAAACTCTATGAAAACAATTATAAAACACTATTCCCAGAAAAAAAATCAGATCTAAATAAATGGGCAAATATCAACTGCTCATGGTTAGGCCTAGCTAATATAATAAAAATGACAATTCTACCTAAATTAAACTGCTTATTTAGTGTCATATCAATTAAACTTCCAAAAAATTACTTTAGTGAGTTAGGAAAAGTTCTAACTAAACTTGTATACAAAAAGTCAAGAAAATCAAGGGATTTAATCCAAAAAAAATCCAAAAGTAGGTAGCTTAGTCTTTACCAGATCTAAAATTATATTATAAAGTACCAGTCATCAAAACTGTCTGGTACTGGCTAAGAAATAAAGTGGTAGATGAGTGGAATAGATTGGGTACAAAAGAAATATCAAGGAATGATTGCAGTAAACTGTTATTTAATAAACACAAATAGTCTAGCTTCTGGAATAAGAACTCACTCTTTGATAAAAATTGCTGGGAAAACTGGAAGATAGTATGGCAGAAACTAGGATTAGATCAACATCTTACACCCTATACCAAAATAAGATAAAAAATGGGTGCAGGATTTAGACAGTATTACATGCAAGTTAGAAGAACAAGGAACAGTTTACCTGTTGGATCTATGGAAATGGAAGCAGTTTATGACCAAGGAAAAGATAAAGAACATAATAAAAAACATAGCAGATAATTTTGATTACAATAAATTTAAAAGTTTTGGCACAAACAAAACCACTCTAATCAGGATCAAAAGAAATGGAGTAAATTGGGAAATATTTTTAAAACTACTCTTTCTGACAGGACTCATTTCTAACATATATAGAGAACTGAGTCAAATTGCTCTAAATTATTTCTGATTAGAGAAAAGTAAATTTAAGCATTTCAGATTGGCCAATATGACTAGAAATGATATTGATCAATATTGGAAGGGATGTGGGAAATCTGGGACACTAATGTATAGTTGATGGAGGTGTGAACTGGTCCAGCATTTCTGGAGAGCAATTTGGAATTATGCCCAAAGGGCATTGAAGCTGTGCAGAAGAGATGCTAAAAGGGGTAAAAATTAGGGGCAGATAGGTGGCACAGTAGGAAAAGGGTAAAAATCCCACATATACAAAAATATTCAAAGCAGCTCTGTTCATAGTGGCAAAGAATTGAAAACCAAGGAGATGTCCATCAATTGGGGAATGGCTGAGCAAATTGTGGTATATGTACGTGATTGGAACACTTGTTCTATTAGAAATCAGGAGAGATGGGATTTCAGAGAAGCTTGGAAAAACTTGCAATGACTTGATTCTGAATGAGATGAGCAGAACCAGAAGAACACTGAACTTAACAACAACATGGGGTGGAGCCAAGATGGCTACAATAAAGGATCGAGTCTTAGGCGCTCTCTGATAAAACTCATAAGCTAAGGACTCTAACTAAACTTTCCAGAGACAGAATCCACAGAGGGACCCAATGAGGCAATTCTCCTACTCAAGGTAACCTGGAAAAGAGCAGAAAGGCTCTGCTCCCCGGGTCAGAGGGGCGGCCTGCCAGAGGGGTGGCCCACTGGAGCGAAAGAACCTCAGCCTCCCAGAGGCAGCCCCAGGGCACTAGGAGCTGCGGCTCACAGCAGTAGGGGAGTCTCCTGAGCTGCATCCCGGGGAGCAGCAGGCACAAAGTGGGGGAACAACAGGGGACTTCTGCCAGAGGGAGCACATGGAGCCCAGCCTTCAGGACACACAGCAAGCTCTTTCTGCACCCCTGATCCAGGAACAGAAGCAGGCTGAGCCTGTAAGCAGGAGCCCCCAGGGCATGAGCCCATTGAACAGAGGGAGGGGAGTGAAGAGAGAGAGACTGCAGAGCTTTGTCCTCAGGCCCAGAAACAGGACTCTGGGGCTATGACCACATTCAGATCCTGATCACAGTTTAGCCCCACCCCCAATAGAACAGCAGGGGCCCCCCTCACCTCAGCCCCGTGACAGAGGGGGGTGCTTATGGTCATTCACAGACCAGTAGGGAGGACAGAGCCTCACACATTGTGACCCTTGTGTGAGTGCCCCAAAAGCTCAGGAAGCACCCCAAAACAGACACAGGCTGGGAAAAATGAGCAAGCAGAGAAAAAAGAGGAACACAATTGAGAAATATTTTGCAAATGAGCCCAAGAAGGATCAAAACACTCAGTCTGAAGATGAGGAAACACAAGCTCCTGCATCTAAAGACTCCAAGAAAAACAGAAATTGGGCTCGGGAAATGACAGAGATTAAAAAGACTTTGAAAATCAAATGAGGGAGTTAGAAGAAAAACTGGGAAAAGAAATGAGAGAGATGCAGGAAAAACATGAAAATGAAGTCAGCAGCCTAGTCAAGGAAATCAAAAAAAATGCTGAAGAAAATAGCATGCTAAAAACCAGCTTAGGTCAAATAGATAAAACAGTTCAAAAAGTTATGGAGGAGAAAAATGCTTTAAAAAGCAGAATGGGCCAGATGGAAACAGAGATAAGAAAACTTTCTGAGGAGAATAAATCCTTCAGACAAAGAATAGAATTCAAGGAGATTGGTGAATTTGCCAGAAATCAGGAATCAATACTTCAAAACCAAAAAAAATGAAAAATTAGAAGAAAAAATGTGAAATATCTCATTGAAAAAACAACTGATATGGAAAACAGACTTAGGAAAGATAATTTAAAAATTATTGGAATACCTGAAAGTCATGATCAGGAAAAGAGCCTTGACATCATTTTCAAAGAATTACTACAGAAAAATTGCCCTGATATCAAGAAGCAGAGGGCAAAATAGAAATGGAGAGAATCCATCGATCCCCCAGAGAAAGAGATCCCAAAAAACCAACCCCTAGGAATATCATAGCCAAGTTCCAGAACTCCCAAGTCAAGGAGAAAATATTACAAGCAGCCAGAAGGACACAATTCAAATACCGTGGAGCTGCAGTCAGGATCACAAAGGACTTAGCAGCAACTACATTGGAAGCTCGTAGGGCTTGGAATAGAATATACCAGAAGGCAAAAGAGCTTGGAATGCAACCGAGAATCAACTACCCAGCAAGGCTGAATGTCCTCTTCCAGGGAAAAAGATGGACTTTCAATGAACCAAGGGAATTTCAAATGTTCCTTTTGGAATGGCCAGAGCTGAACAGAAGGTTTGATCTTCAGATACAGGGCTCGGGTGAAGCATAGAGATTGGAGGAGAAGGGGAAAATATGAGGGACTTAATGATAATGAACTGCATGTATTCCTGTATAGAAAAATGACACTGATAATACTCATATTAACCTCCTCACCTAATAGAGCAGGTAGTTGAAGCACAGGAGAAAGCTGAATTCGAAGATAAAATATGGTGTAAAAATGGAGTTAATAGAAAAAAAGGGAAATGGAATGGGAGAAAGAAAAAGGAGAGGGGGAATAGGCCAAGATATTTCATATAATAAGACTTTTTTTTATTATAATGAGCTATTGCAATGATATAGAAGGGGGGAAGGCAAGGGGGAATGTGGGAAACTTCACTCTCATCAGAGGTGGTTAGGAGAGGAAACAGCATATATACTCAGTGGGGTATAGGCATTTGGAGTAAGGAGAGGGGGCAACAGGGGGAAGGGGGGATGTGAGTGATGGAGGAGAGGATGGACCATGGGGGGAGAGTGTTCAGATATAACACATTTTCTTTTTTACTTATTGCAAGGGGCTGGGATTGGATGGCCTGTCCAGGACCACAGGGCAGGTGGATTCTGGGCCTAAGGGGTGGTATGGGGACTTGGGGCTTCTTGGCCCCAGGGCCAGGGATCTGTCTGCTGCACCACTCAGCTACCCTACAGCAGAGTCAGAGTGAAAGGAGAGAGAAAATATAGTACATGATAGTGGAGAAATAAGAAAGGAGGGAGTTGCGATCAGCAATGGCAACGTTGGAAAAATATGGAAGTAACTTTTGCCATGGACTAATCTTAAAGATGTGATCAACACACAACAGAGTTATTGGTGTTAGAACAAAGACTGAAGTACATTTTTTAATATTATTATTATTTTTGGGGGGGTGCAGGGCAAATGGGACTGGGTGGCCTGCCTGGGGCCGCATAGCAGGGTGATCCTTGGGTGTCTGAGACCAGATTGGGACCCAGGTGCTCCTGGATCAAGGACCAATGCTCTGTCCACCACCCAGCCACCCCTACTATTATTACTATTTTGTTTTATTTTGGGTCTTTCTTTTTGTCTCTGCAGGGCAGTGGGGATCGGGTGGCTTGCATGTCACATGGCTGGGTGATTGTTGGGTGTACAGGGCTGAATGTGGGCTCGGATGCTCATGGTTCCAGGGCTGGTGCTCCATTCATTGCATCACCTGGCCATACCTACAATTATTACTATTATTTTTTTTATTTTAATTTTTTTTCTCTCCCCTTTATCGCTGAAGCAAGTCTATATTTAGGGGGGGAGGGGGTATCTCGTTTACTCTTAAACAAGAATATTTTACTAATATAAAAATAACATTAATTGTACAAAATGAGAATAAATATTAAATTAAAAAAAAAACAACAACATAGGGTGAGGATCAACCTTGATGGACGTGCTCACTCCATCAATGCAGTAATCAGGAACAATTTTCAGGGATCCATGATAGAGAATACCTCTGTCTCCAGAGAAGGAACTATGGAGTTTAAATAAAAACCCAAAGATTATCTTCAGTTTTTAAACAGTTGTCTCATGTATTACGTAATTTTGCTATTTCTAATATTTTCTTTCTTCCTTAAGGATTTACTTTTTCTCTCAACATATTCTATGTTGATCTATTCATATCATGGAAACAAAGGTTATAGCAGATTGCCTTCTTTTGGGGGAAGGGGGAGACTGGAGCAGGGAGGAAAGGGGGAGAGGGAAAAAATTGTCAATTTCAAAACACTGCAAATAAATGATGAGTAGAAACTACTATTGTACATAATTGGAAAACAAAAAAATTATAGAATTAAAATATAAAAATAAAGTAAAATTGCTGACTTAAAACATCCCTGGAAACCTTCCATTGCTGTTCTAATAAGAAACTAAGAGAACCTTTGTTGAAGGGGAGGCATTTGATTAAATAAAACTGAAACAGTCAAGTTGAATAGGTAGCATACTAATATGGAGCAGGAAAACTTGACTTCTTTCCCCAAGAGCAATACAACCAAGTCACTAAATAACAATCAATACGTTATCTAATCTGTATAACCTCTCTAAATTTCATTAAGGGAAGTAGGATTCACACAACTCTGGGCTTCTTAAATGGATGCTATGTAAATACAAAGTTCAAAATGATCATTAAAATAATATAAACAGATACCTCAATCTTAAACGGAATGCTACCAAGAAGTATCTTTGGATCTGAGAAACTATAGCAATAAGCTTATTCTCTTTGGATACAAACTTTGTTTCTGTGAGGTCTAAAATCTGGAAAGAGGCTTTGAAATTCCAGCTAACTTCCCAGCTGCTTTTTTTTCTATATAAAGTACCAAACACATGGATAGGGTGGATCATTGGCTAAAGTTTCAGTTTTTCTCCAGTTATTTTGCATTGGGAAGACAGACCCTAAAGTCTGATAGCAATAAATTAAAATGCTCCATGCAACTTTTGGGTTGAGTGATTTTCATGTTCATTGATTTTACTATTATTAATTAAAGATTATATGACCATAAATATTTTGATGATTTTAATGATAAAATGAATATATAACCCAAGTTGATAAAAGGATTAAGATGCTAGCTGTCTTTGTGATATCAAATAATTTGGATGGACTTTTAAAAATTCAGTTGATCCCTCTGGAGAAAGAAAAGGGAATAGACTACCTCTATAGAAGATACCTAAAATACATTTTTAATCTATATTTCCCATTCAGGTGAAAAATAGTCATATCTTTCTGAGAACATAAAATGTTCCATTCAAAAATTAGATTCAATGAGTCATGTTTTCAGAAGAAAATGTAGGAACTATTAACTTTACCTATAAAAAACTATGATACTTCATCACTGAGTTGTTTCTGGAGGGACTGAGTGGATCAGGTCAGGAAAGCGGAAATCTACCCAGCCAAAAAAGAGTGGGATTGAATCTATGAATAATCTATGCATTTTAGGGGAAGTCATTTGGGGTCAACTGACTTGCCCAAAGTCACACAGCTAGTAAATGTCTGAGGCCAGATTTGAATTTAAGTCCTCCAACTCCAGAGTTGGTATTCTAGCCACTGTGCCATCAAGATCCCCTTCTTTCATTTTTTTTTAAAAGATACTACAGTATACAAAAGTGATGGCAAGGAAATGGTGGAGATGTGATAATTAGATAGGAAACAGCCTCTGATTTCATGGAGACTTATACCCTAAAATAAAAAATGTCAGAGAATTTTGTTTGCTATCTAGTCCAATACAAACCTGAAGAGATGCCCTACTACAAAATGCCTAACAGGTAGTCATCCAGCCTCTGTTCAAAGACCTCCAGTGAGAATACTGTATCTTTTGAGGTAGGTCATTATATATATACAATGTATATATATATATATATATATATATATATATATATATATATATATATATATATATATATATTCATATATATATATTCATATATATATGAATATATATGTATATACATATATATGAATATATATGTATGTACATATACATATATACATATATATATAGTACATATGTATATTTTGAAAAAATATACATTCAATAACCTGTTTGTTTAAAACTTTTGGTGGGTTTTTTGCCTAGTAGAAAGTCTAAATTTGTCTCTTCAGTTAGAGATTCTAACTTTTTATTCTACTCTCCAGAGTCAAATAGAAAAACTCTATCTCTCCTACAGAGCAATCCTCCAAAATACTTGAACATAGCTATCATGTGCTATTTTAAGTTTTCTCTTCTCCCAAACTAAGTATTACCATTTCTTTCAAATGATCATGATATATCAGATTCAAAGCCTTTACCAATCTGGTAAAAAAATCCTCTTTAGGATTCCCACTTTACCGTTGTCTTTCCCCATATCTAAACACACTATTCCACTTGTTGTCTGACAGGGGCAGAATATAGGGAATTATCACCTTCTCATTCCTAGAATTGATCTCTTCCTTAGTGCATTCCAGGCATCTTACTTTAACTTCCATACTAACTTATTGAATCCTCCTGAATTTGGGGTACCCTGAGTCCCTGATCCTTTTTTTCTATACCAATCAATCAATAGACATGTATTGAACACATACTATGTGTCAGAGACTATGCTAAATTCTGGTTATGAAAAAAAAAAGCAAGTGATGTTCCCTGCCCTTAAAAAGGTAACAATCTAATGGACGAAGAGAACAAATAAATACAAACAAGCAATATGCAGAATAAGTAAAGAATAATAAACAGAAGAAAGACTAGAATTAAAAGCAGTTGAGAAAGTCTTCCTATGAAATATAGAATTTTGATACTAAAAGAGAGCCAAAGAAGTCAGTAGGTAGAGATGAGGAGAGAGTTAGTATTAAAAATAAAAGAATTTAAATTCTACATCTAAATTGACTATCGTGCTCTGCCTCTATATAAATATTTATGCAATTAATTCATTCAGCCATGCAGATAAAAGGGAGCAGGAGAAATGGCATAATATAAAAGAATTTTAAAAATTTATTTAATTTGAATGTGAAATAAAGTCAGTCAATCTCTGGTGTCTTGGTGGAAATATAAAAATTATGAGTTATATGAAAGTCGAATCATCTTTCAACTTTCCCATGACTTTGTTGTTATTAATATATTATGTAGCCTACAAACTGCTATCTAACTGTGCTTCCTTCAGTTTGTACTTGTGAAGTTTGAGTTTAACCCATATAAGGTGACATTTCCAGCTGTTAAATTTTATTTCTTAATAAGATTCTGTCCAAAGTTTCCTGCATTGTCAGAATCTTTCTATGACTCTGTCATCCAGAGTATTGGCAATCTCAGTTCTCTGTCATCTAAAAAGTCAACATTTTCCCCTCTCATAGATTTTGACAACATTATTAAGCAGTTCAGGGACCAAGACACATATCTCTTGGAAATTCCATTGAAGACTTACTGCCAAATCATTAATAATTGATCATTTGGGTGAGAGTAGCTAGATGCTACAGTGGATAGAGTCCTGGATAGAGTCCTGGAGTCAGAAGGACCTGAGTTCAAATGCAGACTCAGACATTTAATAATTACCTACCTGTATGACCTTGGGCAAATCACTTAATTCTGTTGCCTTGCAAAAAACCTATAATTGATCTTTGAGTTTGCACAGGCAACCAGTTGTGAATCCTGTTAACTATACTATTGCTAAGCTAACATATTTATCTTTTCCATAAGAATAGCACAAAATACTTCATCAAATGCTTGGTTAAAATCAGATAAACCACAAAATTCCCCGTATCTAATAATCTTTTTAATCTTGTTAAAAAATGAAAACAAAATTCATGTAATAGCATGACCTGCTCTGCATGAAATCATACTGGCAATCATATTTGCTGATTGCTTTTCTACATGATCACAAACCATTTCTTTAATAATAGGTTTTAAAATTTTTACCAAGAATTCAATCACTGACATTTAATATGTACATGCTATACTCTTTTCTCTTTTTTTTCAAAAAAAATAGGGCATCTGTATTTCAACAATCTAATGAGACCTCTCATATTTGCCACCATTTTTCATATTTTACTGACAGTCTCTCATTTCTTTCACTACTCTCTTCTTAGCACTATCTAGGACTTGGTAGGGGCTTAGTAAACGCTAATTGACTAAGAGGCCTCATATTTTTTATCTGAATCTTCCACACAGCCCTGAAAGTGATTTACCTTAAGTTTATATCCTAGCTTGTCATTTCCCAAATCACTAAATTCCAGTGACTCTTCCTATAGTATCTTTAATAAAATATTAATTTCTCTCTTTAACTTTTAAAGCTGCTCAAACCTGACCAAAGCTTATTTTTCAGCCTTATCATTGCACATTATGTACATTTCTTCCTATCCTTCCCCTGAACATTTTGAAATAGGAACTTTCCTAGAGGAAAAAGGAGTGGTCAATTGTTTTTAAATTTCACATCATTTCTGCCAAAGCAACCAGTAGCTCCTTTGTATTGTAGAATCTCATCCAAAAAAAGAATTTCCACTTAGAATTCCTTCTCTCTCTTGAAAGACAAAATTTTCATTTAGGCAAGTCAAGAATTTATCTACTGCTCTACTTCTGGAAGAAACAATGTTCATCTAAATAATTGAATACTCGATCATTCTTCTGTATCTTCTATTTCAATTTCCTTCCCAAATTTATTATTTCCTTTTTCTGTCCTGCTCATTTGTACTATACTCTACTGTGCTGTCCTTCATCAATCCTTACCTAAATGCTTTTCATTCTGTTTCATATTTTAGTGTCTGGTTTTCCTCAAATGTTTATAAATAGTTACTTTGCCATGTTACTCCATTATCTTCTATTTCTTTTGAATAAGTTGAAGTCATCCAGAACCATATTGCATCATAAATGTTAACCTAACAAGTCTTGATGGTTATAGAAGATGAAAATACAGATGATTTTAATATGCATTATTATGTGATTAACATATTAATGAGTAGATAGTATCAGGAAAGGTTTTGTGGACAAGCTTACATTTGATTTGGACTTTCCAAGTTTATCAAATGGGAAAAGCCCAATTTGTTTGGTATATAGAGTAAATTGAGGAAGATAGGATAACTGTTAAAGTAGAATGGGGACAAAATGTTTTGAATGCTAGCAAAAGTATGTGAATTGGCAGCATTGATTTGATTAATGCAAACCTTTTTTAATTTAATATAGCCAAAATATTCATTTTGCGGTTTATAACTTGAAAGTTTTGCCAAAGTTTATTTTTAATTAAGGCAACAGAAAAAAAACAAAATGAAAACCAGATGGTTATGATATTCCTGACATCAGGAGAGAAGATGTCAATAGGAAAACATAATTCAAAAGATATAAAAGGTAGAACATTCAATGAGAATAGTCATTGATTGGATTTTTTCCCTTATCACAGATTATTAATGACTTTTGACAAAGTTTTCAGGAAAGTGTGATGCAAAAGCCACATTGCCAAATGTCAAGGATGGTTAAAAAAATGGAAGCAAATCTTATAAATAGTATTTTTTCTAGGGAGTTTAATTCCTTTTTTATAACATTTTAAATTTATTTTCATCCATATACACATGCATATTTTTAAGTTACAAAATCTCCTTCCACCCTCTCTCCCATCAGCAGTGAAGTTAGGTTAGCATTGTACAAACATATTTTGTTAAACATGTTTACAGATTAGTTATTATGGTATGAGGAATTAAGGAAAAGAGATACATGAGATAATTGTTATAAGTCTTCATAAGAATCTGAAGGTTTATGTATGTGTATGTGTTTTGTTTTGTTTTTCTTCCTCTTGGTGGAGATAATTTAGTTCATAGCCAATCTAAAGCAGTTGTCCTAGCTCTCTGAACTACTGACAGGAGCTGCTTCCATCAAGGTTACTCATCTAACAATGTTGTTGTTGATGTGTACATTATTCTCTTGGCTCTACTCTCATTGCGTAGCATCAGATCCTGTAAGTCATTCCATGCTTCTCTAGAGTCCAACCATTTTTGGCGACTTACACAACAATAGTATTCATGTACCATAACTTGTTTAGCCATTCCCCAGTGTAAGGGCATCCCTTCAATTTCCAATTCTTTATCACTACTAAAAGAGATGCTATGAATATTTTGGAACATTAAGGACTTTTCCCTTTTTTTAGAATTTTATGGTTCTTTGGGCATAGTTCCATAATGCTCTCCAGAAAGGTTGGATCTATCCACAACTCCACCAGCAATACATCAATGTCCCAATCCTCTCACAACCTCTCCAACATTGATCATTTTCCTTTTCTCTCATCTTGGCCAATCTGATAGGTAGGAGATGATACCTCATTGTTACTTTAATTTGCATTTCTCTAACCAATAATGATTTGGAGCATTTTTATATGATTATATATAGCTTTAAATTTTTCATTTGAAAACTGTTCATATCCTTTCACCATTTATCAATTGGGGAATGACTTGTGACCTTATAAATTTGATGCAATTCTCTATATATTTTAGAAATGAGACCTTTATCAGAACTCCTCATTGGAAAGATTGTTTCCCAGCTTTCTGCTTTACTTTTTTTTTCAATTTCTTATTTATTTAAGGCAATGAGGTTAAGTGACTTGCCAAAGGTCACACAGCTAGGCAATTATTAAGCGTCTGAGGCCAGATTTGAACTCAGTTACTACTGACTCCAGGGTCAGAGCTCTTTTCACTGTACCACCTAGATGTCCCTTTCTGCTTCTATCTAATTTTGGCATCATTGATTTTATTAGGGCAAAGCCTTTTTAATTTAATTTAGTCAAAATCATTCATTTTGCAGTTTATATATAATGTGCTCTAATTCTTGTTTGGTCATAAATTTATCCCATTTCCATAGATCAGATAGATATACTATTTCTTGGTCTATTTTATTACTTATCTATTTATCTATGGTGCTTCTCTCTATGTCTAAATCTTGTACCCATTTTTCCCCCTATTTTGGTATAGGCTGTGAGATGTGGATCTGTGCCACTTTTTTGCCAGCAATTTTTGTCAAATAGTGAATTTTATCCCTGAAGCTGATGTCTTTGGGTTTGTCTAATTGTAAACTGCTGTAATCATTTACTGCAACCTCTCTTGAACCTATCCTAATTCATTGATCCATCTATTTCTTAACCCAAGCAGTTTTGATGACTGCTGCTAGATAGTATAGTTTTAGATCTGGTAGACCTAGGCCATCTTCCTTTACATATTCTTTCATCAGTTCCCTTGCTATTCTTGTCCTTTTGTTGCTCCAGATGAATTTTGTTACTAATTTTTTCTAGCTCGATAAAGTAGTTATTTGGTACTTTTGTGGGTTTGGCACAGAATAGGTAATTTATTTTGAGTAGAATTGTCATTTTTATTATATTGGTTCAACCTAACCATGTGAATTTGACATTTTTCCAATTATTTAGATCTGACTTTATTTGGGTGAGAAGTACTTTTTAATTGTTTTCATACACTTTCTGGGTTTGTCTTGGGAAGTAGATTCCCAAGTATTTAATGTTGTCTATAGTTATTTTAAATGGCATCTAGAGTAAGTTTAATTCTAAAGGAACAGGGTAACTGTAACACTTCAAGGTATTATTATAGGCTATTTTCAATTTTGTGACTTACCAAAGTTCAGATAATTAATAGGTAAGATTTGAACTCAGAT
The DNA here is from genome assembly GCF_037893015.1 of Macrotis lagotis. Taxonomy (NCBI): domain Eukaryota; kingdom Metazoa; phylum Chordata; class Mammalia; order Peramelemorphia; family Peramelidae; genus Macrotis; species Macrotis lagotis. The sequence continues at coordinate 28,171,728 of NC_133662.1, read as the reverse complement.
CTTTGTGTCTACAAGACTAGCATTCTATACAGAATGACAAGCTTCTTCTGTACCCCACCACCTCTCTCCATTGGACCTGAATAACCTTTTTGTAAACATAATTATACTATATTCCCTGACACCAAATGTGTCTCAACATTAGTCTTCTTTAGAATAATCAAGTCGAACTTTGACCCCATAGTGTGCCTAATGTTCCATAAAGGTAACCATTAGCAAATGGCAAGCCAAATATAGTCACAGTCCCACGAAACTTTTTTTTAAAATTTCTTTCCCTTGTAATCCAAAGAAATACACATTCCATAGAACCATGGGGTCTCAGCAATAAAAGAAAGTTCAGGGGTCATCTAGAACAACTCATACCTAGACAATAATCTGCTCCACAATATCTTGCACAAGCTATAATCCAGCCTTTGCTTAAACGTTTCCACTGTCGGGAAACCTGCTTCAGGGGAAGCTCATTCTCATTTTGCATTCTAATTCATAGGAATCTTTTTCATTGTATCAAGTTTGGATTTCCTTCCCTTCCACTCCCAGGAGCCATTGCTTCTATTTCTTTTCACTTGGGATAAATGAAGTTAACTTCTCAAAATGTTGACAACACCGGCCTAACTATAGCCATCTTTTCTGAGTTCTCTCTACTCTGGCGAAACATCCCCTAGGGCTTTTGAATTAACCCTCATGAACCAGTTACATTCCTCTTGCATTCTTCTGAATATTCTCTAGGATTTATCAATATTCTTCTTAAAATGTAGCACCCAAAATTTAATATCATATTAGTAATGTGATCTGACCAAGGAGGTCTAGTCAAAAAGGATTATCATCTCAATTTAATCTAAAGTCATCTTGGCTCTTTTGGCTACCATACCACTATTTTGGCTACTAAACCACATGTTTTATTCACATTAAACTTTCTCTCACAAAAAAATTACAAATATTTTTCACAAGAATTTCTATCTAATTATGTCCCCCTGTTTTACTCTTGAAGTTTCTTTTTTTTAAAAATGTAAGACTATATATGTATCTCTATTAGATTTGACATTATCTTATTATTTATCTTAAACCAGACTCTGATAAGATCCTTTTACATTCTGATTCTATCATGCAAGATGACAATCTTCAAATTTACAACTGTTAAGAATGGCATCTATCCCTTTATTCAAAGGGTATATGTATATGTACATATGTAGATATAGACACTGATATGTGTGTTATATATATGCACACATATACAAGTGTACAAATACACATATGTGTGTGTGTGTGTGTGTGTGTAAAAATATTAAATAGGGTAAGGCAAAATTTGTTTTCCTGAGATATTTTATTTCAAATCTTTCATGCTGTCATTAAGCTACTAATGATTAATCTTTGGGATCACTCATTCAATTATGTGAATTCACTCAACTGTACAGTCATATAGTCATATTTTCCCTGTAAGATTAACATTTGAGAGCATTTGAAATGTTATGATAAAAATCTAAGTCATTTGTGTTGCTAAGATGAATAATTTAAAATTAATTTCATTGTAAATAATTGTCAAAATGTTACTTTTGTTGAGGAGTCATAAAACATATATATGTGCATATATATATATATATTCATTTATAGTTTTGTTTTTACATCAGGGAAACTTGAAACTAGATAAGAGCTCTCTTAACTACTATTCATTACATATAATGAAGATAAATTATAAAAATTTCCATTGATATGGCACATTCTTCAAAACTATATCATATATTACATAGTACTGCTATTATTATCCTCAATTTAGAGACAAGAAAACAATGTTCATTGGAATTAAAATGTCTTGCTTCTTGTCATACAGTCAAAAATTTTCAGACCTGAAATTTGAATGCAGAATTTCTGGCAGCATATCAATTCAATATTTAGGTAAATTGAACCAATTGGTTTTCCAAGGTCAATTTCATTAAATGACTTTACTTTGTTGAAGACTATCCCAATGTAATGCAAGTTCTAGTACATCTTACCAAGTCAGAAAGGCTCAGAATATAAATGAATGAATGAATGAATGAATGAATGAATGAATGAATAAATGTATCAATTGATGCCAAGAAAAGGAAAAAGGCAAGTAATTTTCTGAATTCTATTATATGCTATTGACTTTTTAATCCAGAAATGTTTAGTTAAATTGCCAAAAATGATGACATCTTGTTAGGTCATTGGCAAATTGCCTTTTCATATTTGCCAGGAAGACTTAAGGCAACCAAAACCAAAAGTGATCTAACATATGTGATAAATACAATATCTCTTAATTTAAAACAAGAGTTATAAGTCTTTTAATCTCCATAATCAGAAAAGATAAAATCAACTGAAAAAATTATATATATACCAACTTGTACTTATATGTAAATAGTATATAGAAATTTTTTCTTTTTAATATTTTTCTCAATTATATGTCAAAACAATTTTGGCATTTAAAAAATTTTTGAGTTCCAGATTCACCTTACTATCCTACCTCCTCCTTGAAAAGGCAGTCAAATTGATGTGGATTATACATATGCATATTTCTATGTTATCCAGGTCGAAAACAAAAAGTTTAAAAAAATTCATCAATTCATTCTCTGGAGGTGGACAGCATTTTTCACCATTAGTCATTCCACATCAACATGGATCATTGTATTTCTGAGTAAAACTACATCATTCACTAGTGATTATAGTACAATATGACTGTATACAATGGTTTCCTGGTTCTGCTCATTTCTCTTTGCCTCAGTTCATATAAGTCTTCCCAGATTGTACTAAAACCATCCTGTGATCATTTCTTATAGCCCAACTGCATTTTTCACTGTCATATATCAAAACTTATTCTTACATTCCTCAATTGATGAGTATTTCTTTAATTTCTAATGGTTTACCACCACAAAATGAAATGCTATGAATATTTTTATATAAATAAGTCATTTTTTTCTTTTTATTTGGCCTCTTTGGGATATAGAACTAGTAGTAGTATTACTAGACAAGAGACCTTGCACAGTTTTAAAGCCATTTTGTCAAAGTTTCAAACTGCTCTACAAAATGGTTGAATTAATTCACAATTGCACTATCTCTGCATTAGTGTCCCAATTTTTCCACATTCTACCCCAACATTTATTTTCCTTGTCTATCATATTCACTAGTCTGATAGGTTTTAGGGTTGTACCTCAGAGTTGTATAATGAGCATTTCTCTACTCAATTGTGATTTAGTACATTTTTAAATATGATTCTTGATAGCTTTGATTTCTTCTTCTGGAAATTGAGTGTTCATATTCCTTAACCATTTCTCAATTGAGAAATGACTTGTATTCTTTTAAAATTGATTCAGCTCTCTATATATTTGTGAAATGAGGCCTTTGTAAGAAACAAAAAAGTTACTTATAATTTTTTCTTCCTCAGTCTCTTTCTTTCTTTCTCATTTTGTCTGCATTTTTTTTGTTTGTCCAAAACATCTTTAATTTAATGTAATCAAATATCCATTTTTCATCCCATAATGCCACCTTTTCTTTTTATATATGACTAGGATATTATATATATATATATATATATACATATCATATCATGACTATGGTATTATATATAATATGACTATGAGTCTAATATGACTATGGTATCACTCTTTAGTTTAAATCATATGCCCATATTGATCTTTTCTTGTTATAAGTAAAGGTTATAAGCACATAAGCCATAAGCATTTCTATGTATTACTAACACAATCCAGCAGCAGAAGTGTGTGAAATGTTGAACTTTACCAAACTTTTAAACTCAAATTGTTTTGAGTTTTCCAGCAGTATTTTCCCCCCCTAATTAGATAGTAAATTCTAGCCCCCAAAGCTTAGATCTTTGGATTTTTTAAATACTAAATTACTATGATTATTTATCACTATGTACTTTGTTCTGTCTCTACTCCACTGATTCATTATTCTATTTCTTAGTCAATACTAAATTGTTTGGATGATTACCACCTTGTAATTCCCTAGATATTATTTCCCTTTAGGTCATTGCTATTATTTTTTTCTAAGTTTTTAAAATAATTCTTTAGTAATTTGATTTGCATGACACTGAATACTTAATTTAGGTATAAATTTCCTTTTTTATTAACTCAATCTATAAGGAATCAGTATTTCTTCAACTGCTTATATCAGACTTTGTACAGAAAACATTTTATAATTATTTTCACATAGTTTCTGGGTTTGTCTTGGCAGGCAGGCTACCAAATATTTGGCAGGCAGGCTACCAAGTATTTGACACTATTTTCAATTATTTTATTTTTTTTAGATTTTTCAAGGCAATGGGGTTAAGTGGCTTGCCCAAGGCCACACGGCTAGGTAATTTTTAAGTGCCTGAGTTCGGATTTGAACCCAGGTACTCCTGACTCTAAGGCCGGTGCTCTATCCACTGCGCCACCTAGCCGGCCCTGCAATTATTTTAAAGGAATTTCCCTGTCTATTCTTTGTTGTTGACTTTGTTCATAATATATAGAAATGCTCATGGCTTGTTTGGATTTGTTTTATGTCCTGAAAACTTAGCTAAATTTGCAAATTATTTTAATGAGTTTTTATGGTGTTTTTCTACGATTCTTTAAATCATTTGAAAACAATGATGGTTTTGTTTCCTCTTTGGTTATTCTAATTTCTTAAATTGCTTGCTTCCCTTATAATCTTCTCTGGAAGACTTCTAGCTTAAATTCATTTCAGACTATGCTGACTGTTTTAGATAACTACCATCTATCACTTTTAAAAAATCTACTTATCCCTGTGCTTTCTAATGTTTTTAACAGGAATGAATGTTGTATTTTATCAAAATCTTTTTCTGCATCCATTGAGATAAATCATATGATTTTTATTGGTTTTGTTATTTAAATGTTTAATTATGTTAATAGTTTTCCTAACATTACATAGCCCTGCCTTGCTGATATAAATCCTGCTTGCTTGTAGTATATAAAGTTTGTAATATAGTACTGTTATCTATTTGCTAGTGTTTTATTTAAAAATTTTCTATTTATCCATTAGAGAAATTGATCTATAATGTTATTTCTCAGTATCAATATTTTGTTTGTGTTATAAAATAGATTCAAGAAGGCTTTTTAGGCTAAATTTTAAAGAATTTATATAATATTTGAATTAATTATCCTTTAAATGTTTGGAAGAATTTAACTGGTCCTGAGAATTTTTCTTAGGGAGTTCATTGATGGTTTATTCAATTTCTTTTTTTTAAATGGGGCTATTTAACTATTCTATTCTCTCTTTTTTAACCTGAACAATTTTGGGTAAATATTCCTCCATTTCACTTAAGTTACTGGATTTATTGGAACTTAGTTGGGTAAAATAATTCCTAATAATTTCTTTAATTCTATCTTCATTTAAGATGATTTCATCATATACATATATATATATATATATATGATGCTGTCATCTTTTTTAAATTAAATTAACCAATGGTTTATCCATTTTAATGGATTTTCATGAAATCGACTTCTACCTTTAATTATTAGCTAAACGATTTTTCAATTTTCTTAATCTCTGATTTTCAGATTTCCAATTTGGTTTTTAATAAGGAATTTTTAATTTGTTCCTTTTCTATTTTTTTAGTTGTATGTTCAATTAATTGATAAATACTTTCTCTATTTTATTGATATGATTTTTAGAGATGTGAATTTCTCCTAAATATTTCTTTGGTTGCATTCCATAATTTTGCTGTTTTCTCATTGTTGTCATCTTCTTTAATAAATTTGTTGTTTTTTCTGATTTTTTTTTGGCCCACTTATTCTATTGGATTAGGTTGTTTAGTTTTTAATTTTTTAATCTATGAATTTATGACCCTTATTTTGAATGCATTTTATTGCATCATGCAATAAAAGGATGCACTTAATATTAGTGTTCTTCATTCACTTGTGAAGTTTTTATTGTCCTAATACCTTGTCATTTTTCTGAGAAGGAACCAATGTACAGCTGATAAAAAGGTGCGTTCTTTTCTATTCATATTCAGTTTTCTTCAGCAACCTTTCATATCTAAAATTGTATTCATCCCCTTAACTTCTGTCTTGTTTATTTTATTGTTAGATTTATCTAGTTCTGTAAAGGAAAAGTTTATATCCTCCACTATTATAGTTTTATCGCCTATTTCCTCCTATAATTCATTCAAATTTTGCTTTAAGAATTTGATTTGTTTATGACAAAACAAGAATTAGAGCACATTATAAATTGCAAAATGAATGATTTTGACTATATTAAATCAAAATGTTTTTGCACTAATAAAATCAATGCTATCAAAATTAGAAGAAAAGAAGAAAGCTGGGAAACAATCTTCACAACCAGGAGTTCTGATAAAGGTCTCATTTCTAAAATATATAGAGAATTGCATGAAATTTATAAGATCACAAGTCATTCCCCAATTGATAAATGGTCAAAGGAAATGAACAGACAGTTTTCAAATGAAGAAATTAAAGCTATATATAAATATCATGTGAAAAATGCTCCAAATCACTATTGATTAGAGAAATGCAAATTAAAACAACAATGAGTATCATCTCACACCTATTAGATTAGCCCAGATGAGAAAAAAGGAAGCTGTTGGAGAGGTTGTGGGAAGACTGGGACATTGAGGCATTGCTGGTGGTTTTGTGAATGGATCCAACCTTTCTGGAGAGCAATATGGAACTATGCCCAAAGCACAGTAAAACTGTTTATACTCTTTGACCCAGAAATTCCAGTTCTAGGACTATACCCAGAAAAACCTGTAAAAAATGGTAAAACATACAGGTTCCAATATATTCATAGCAGCTCATTCTGTAGTGGCAAAGAATTGGAAAATGAAGGGATAACCATCAATTGGGGAATAGCTAAACAATTTATGGTACATAAACATTATGGAATAATATTGTTCTATAAGAAACCATAAATGGTAAGACTCTAGAGAAACATGGAATGACTTATGGGATCCGATACTGAGTGAAAGGAGTAGAGCCAAGAGAGTGATGTAAACATCAACAACATTATAAGATGAACAACTTTGATGGAAGCAAGTCCTCTCAACAGTCCAAATTGGTAGGACAACTGTATTTGACTGGTTATGGACTATATTATCCCCAACCAGAGGAAGAAAAACAAAAAAAAACAAACAAAAACACAGGGAAAAAACCTTCTGAATCTGATGAACACTTTATAAAAATTATCTCTTATGTATCTCTTTCCCTTAATCCTAATTCCTCATGCCAAAAATTACTAATTTGTAAATATGTTTAACAAAACATCTATGTAAAATGCTAACCTGATTATTCCCTGCTCAGTGGGGGGGGGGGGGTGTGGAAAGGGAGGGTGAAGGGAAATTTTGTAATTTGGAATATGCATGCACAAATTGATGAAAATAAAGAGAATTCAGAGAGAGAAAAGAATTTGGATGCTATTCCATTTGGTAATATTGGTTTATTATTGACATTGCTTCATTTTGTCTGATTTCTTTAACAGAAAGTTGTAGTTTCCTGTCTTTTCCCTATTAATTAGCTCTTTTTTTAAAATTTTATCTGGCATCATGATTGCTACCCCTCCTTTGTTTTGTACTTCAACTAAAATAAAATAGGTACTCCTCCTTTCCCTGACTTTTACTCTGTGTGTCTGTGTCTCTACTTCAAGAGTGTCTTTTAAATAGTCTATTGTTTAAAACCAGATTCTGACTTTTAATCTATTCTTCTATCTACTTTCATTTTTATGGATGATTTCATCTCATTCACATTGCATTTTGCTTCTGGCAAATATCTCTTTAATTTTCTCCCCTATTTATAGCCCCAACTTTTTTATATAATTTTCCTCCTCTTTCTCCATAGGGCAAGATAGACTTCTATAGCCAAATGAGTGTATATACTATTCCCTCTTTGAGTCAATTCCAATAAAAGTAAGTATCTAACATTGCCCACTACTCCCAGCATTCCACTCCAATGTAAAAGCTTTTTTATTTCCTTTTATGTAAAATAATTTCCCCTAGTTTACCTCCTTTCTCCCTTTCCTTTTCTCATCCCTTAATTTTATTTTTTAATCATCCCATCCTAGTCAACCCTCTCCCATAACCTCTCTCTATGCAGATTCCTTCTAAGTACCCTAATAATGTTAAATTTCTTAGAAATCAGAAGGATAATCTTCCTATATGAGAAAGTTGACATTATAACCTTATTGAATCCCGTATATATCTTTCTTGTTTCCCTCTTTATGCTTCCCTTATATCTTGTATTTGAAAGTCAAATTTTTCTGTTCAGCTTCAGTCTTTCATCAGGAATGCTTTAAATCCTCTATTTCATTAAATATCTACTTTTTCCTCCTGATGGATTATACTCAGTTTGCTGGGTAGGTTATTTTTTGTTGTAATCCTAGTTCTTTTTGACTTCTAGAATGTCTTATACCAAGTCCTCCAATTCTTTAATGTAGAAGCTACCAGGTCTTTTTGTTATCATGACTGTGACTCCATGATATTTGAATTGTTTCTTTATATATTCTTGCAAGATTTTCTCTTTGTCCTGGGAATCCTGGAATTTGATGATAATAATAATATAATATAAGATAATACATAATAATGTTTTCATTTGAGGCCTCTTTCAGGATGTAATCAATGGATTCTTTCAATTTCTATTTTATTCTCTGAGTCTCAGATATTAGGGCAGTTTTTCTTGATAATTTCTTGAAATATGATATCTGGGCTCTATATTTTTTTTACTTTGAATTTCAGGTAATCCAATAATTCTTAAATTACTTCTAAAGCTATTTTGCAACAAGCTATTTCATATTTTCTATTTTTTCCATTTTTAGTCTGTTTGTCTCTTAACATCTCATGAATTAATTATCTTCAACTTGCCCAATTCCAATTTGAAAGGAATTCTTTTCCTCAGTGAGCTTTTGTTCTTTTTAAATTTGAACTATTATGCATTTTGAGAAATTCTTTTCTTCAGTGAACTTTTATGCTTCTTTTACCATTCGACAATTTCTGTTTTCAAAAATATTATTTTCTCAGTATTTTAATGCCTTTTTTACCATGCTGTTGAAGCTCTTTTCATAATTTTCTTGCATCATTCATTTTATTCCAATTTTCCCCCTCTCTCTTATATGATTTTTAAAACTATTTTTGCAATTCTCCCAAGTATATTTTTTCAGCATGTGTCTTAATTCACATTTTTCTTTGAGACTTGGCAGGTAGCCATTGTGCTTTCATTGGCTTCTGAGTTGATATCAGTCTTTCCTGTCATGATAGTAACTTTATATGGTCCGTTTCTTTTGTTGTTGTTGTTGTTGTTGTTTGTTCATTTTACAACTTTTTCTTTAATTTTAACTTTATTTTAAAGTTTAGCTCTGCTCCTAGGGTGAAAGATGCATTGTCCCAAGCTTCAGATTTCCTCTGCTATTGCTTTCAGTTGGGGGAGAAGGAAAGGTGTTACTGCATACACAAGCACCATTCTATACACTGGAACAGTGATCAAGATCTATGCTCCCTTGGTCATAAGTTCAAATGGCCATAATTCCTTTTCAGATATTACAAAAACAACTACTCCTTTCTGCCTTGGACTTGAAACCAGGGTCCCTGTTCCCCTATGAGTGATCACATGCATTCTTCTCTGCCCTGCAACAATGATGAGGACTCCTGCTTCCCTTAGGCCAGTCCTCTGAGTGGGACACAAAATAGGCAAATAACTGGGCCCCGCTCTTAATTTCAGGAAAAGTTCCTCTGTAATTTTCTTCTGACCAATTGACTGACTCCCCAATCATCTGTAAACTGAGAGCTCTCAAAGCAATTGGTGCTACTGTTATTGCAGCTATCCCAAAGACCAATTGGTTGTCTCAATACAGATCTTTACTAAACTGTACACTAGGCCTAACCATCACACTGATGAGTCAGACATTTCCTGCCAACCTCCTAAGTTGTCTTGGACTAGAAAATCACCCTGACTTTTTATTGATTCTGCCATTCCAGATTCTGATTTGAGGTCTAACTTTAAAGTTGTTGGGAGAAGAGTTCAGGTGAGTTCTTTGCTTTACTCTTCCATCTTGACATCACCCGTGAGTGTGTGTGTGTGTGTGTGTGTGTGTGTGTGTGTGTGTGCACGTGCACATGCACATATGTATGTGTTTATTTAGGCTAGGGTTCACATTTTTCTTTGAGACTTTGCATATAGCTGCTGTGATTTTGTTGTCTTCTGAGTTTGTATCAGTCTTTCTTGTCTCAGTAGTAACTTTCTATGGTCCGGGGGTTTTTTTGGTTATTGTTCTTTGTTCATTTTACTACCCATTTCTTGTCTTTGATTTGTTATTTTAGATATCTGCCCTCAGGTGCCTCATATTCTAGCAGGATATTCTGGGTAGCACTCCTTTGATTATATTCTTCTCTTTTAGTTCCCTGATAGACCCAGAAGAGATAAATTCAAGTTTAAGGTTTGAGAAATAACTAAGTAAAAAAAAGTGATAAAGTAATACAGAATCTATGAATGATATCAGAGAAACCTCTTATTCTATAAATACAGAAAATTATCAATTAAGCACAAGATTAATTTCCCCTTTGGGTACTAGGTTCTAAAAATAACTATTGCTTATGAGATCTTTAGTTCAATTCCAATCATTTCCATCAATTTCAATCAGCCATAGAAACAACTTAAAAGAGAATCACTCTGTAAATTATGATTAAGCAGAATTTCAATGCAACCATAAATCCTGCTGGAATTTATATCTTCTTTGTGTTAAAACTTCCTTCACAATTGCAGATATTCACCTTATCAATTTAAATCTTAGGTAGTTGTCTAAGATTCTGAAAGGTTAAATTATTGACCCTCACAGTTCTCTCACAGCAGGAGTTGATATCAAAGGCTGGATTTGAATTTTGGTCTTTCTGATTCCCCCAAAAAAATACATACTGGAGGACAGGGTACTCCACTTAGAGTCAAAAAGACCTGGATTTAAATCTTCCTTCAAACATTATTTGTATTCACAGTGCAAATCACAACCTCTCTGATTCAATTCTAGGTGAGACACATCTCTACTGGGGCCAATGATGAAACAACCCTGTCCTAGTTCATCAAAGCCTAGTTCATCAATCAAAACCTTTGACCTTACCAAAAGAACACATGATTCACAAAAGAGTGAATTTCTAGATCCAAAGATTTGTCATTTTGTCTCAACACAACACTGTCAGTATAGACCCATAACCATATTCCTATACCAGAAGAATTCAATAAACTGATTGAAGAGAAATATAGAAATGATGACCATTATGGAGCAGAATAACTCTAACTGGCTTTGATAATTCCTGTTATCATGTAGCAGTAAAAATGTTATATACATAGACAAGTATCATCCAGCTATTCCACCAAGATAATCAGAGCATGTCTACTGGTTTTTATATATACCTCTTAGTGAAACTATAGTACTCAGTATCAATGTTGCTGTGGCAATGGGTTAGTATTCCTAATATTGATTAACTAAACATCCTAAGAATTCACACAAGCCTAGTGACCCATGCAAATGCTCATTAGTACTACCCATAGTAAATCATCACTCAAGGTCATCAGTAGATAGATAGATAGATAGATAGATAGATAGATAGATCTTTTAAAAAGAAAGCTCAAAGTAGGCAGGAAGAATAAAGGAAGATGCCTATTCAATTAATAGTGAAAAGTAAAAAAAAAATGCCTTGCCTTCTTCAGGGGAATTAAGAGGAAAATATAAAATCCAACAAAATATAAATAATGACAATGGTGTTAGGATAAGAGGTTATGATTATTCTAGCTGTATTGTCCCAATTTTTAATGTAGATATACATAAGTTAAGTGACTTCCAACATTCAAAGCCAGTCCTAGTTTGTGATATATAGGGATTGAAATGAATGACACTCTCTTCAAACCTACCAAGTGAAATATAGTTAAAGTTCATATCAAAAGAATTCTAGATTAATGGAACTTAATATAAACAATAGGAACAGCTGTCTATTGGTAGTATTTCCACCCAATAAGACTGATGAAAGGATCAGAGGAATGCTGGCAAGCTAATGGTTTTTTTTTTAATGAGAAAACTAACAGTGTTTCATGTACAAAGAATTTATAAAGGATTTTCTATTATATTATCTATTTTCCTCTTCTGCAATAACTTTAAAATTGCATATCATTCACATTTTGTGTGTAAAGAAACTGAGGCTCAGAGAAGAAAATCACTTATGGGTAGTAAAAGAAAGAGGTAGGATTTGAACCTAGGTTCTTTGTAACTAAACAATCTGTTTTCAATCATTCCAAGCAGTTACCTCCTTTACTTACAGATACTAAGATATCTTCAACTTCTAAGGTGTGAATAAATATGATTTGTTTTCCATATCCAAGTTGTTCATCTGCTGGGGTCATAGAGAACATGTGAGGGAGAGTATACAAAATCAGTGAGAGGAGTCAGCTCTTCTAAACTCAAAAGCTAATGTTCTGTTTCATATGCACACTATTTCTACCCACTGAAAGCCTATGAGATCACTTGATTTTCCCCATAATAAACAGGATTAAGTTATGCCCATCTCTGTGCTATCTTCTGGCATTTTGCCTGGTGAAATGAGATAGGATCATGAAAAGTATATTACACTTGCTTTACAAAAACAACTTGTTCTATTGATTAAATATTGGAATGTGTCCACTACTGAGATCCCTGGGCACCAGTTACCTCAAATACACAATAATTAAATTAATTTTTTCATTACTTCATGGCCATGATGAATTACTCCCTCATCCTAGCATATGCTTTAAATGAACAGATGGACTTGGACTGCAATAAAATTATTCAGTGGTTGAGAATCATAAAGTTCTCAATTTCTGGAAATAGGGAAGGGAAAACATTCCAATTTACCTGAAGAATTTCAAACTGGAAATTTTTATCAATAAAATTTAATTGTCATTAGGGTGACCCCCCCAAATTGTTACCCTTTGGGGATCATAAAGTATCAGGGAAAAAATTATTTACATTTTAAAAATAATTTTTATAATGTTCACAATTTCCAGAATCTAGGCAAGATTTTGAGATTAGAACCAGTCCCCTGAACAGAGAGATCCTGGCTTATGAAATATCCTACATAATCCTTGTACTTCTTCTAGGGTGGTATTGTGACTATACCTTTCCACCAGATACTTTGTTGTCAGTTTATAAATATGGCAACCAATTATAAAAATGATATATAGGTATTATATTAAAAAATAGAAGAAATGCTGTCCATAGCTGGTAACTGAATAGTCACATTTAAGAAAGGGTAGTTAACAAGTACAGAAAAAGAGGTTTCACTTCTCTAGCCTATAGTTATCTCATCTCTAAAATTTCAGTCTTAGACTAGATAGTCTCTAAGCCCTCCTCTGTCTATGAATTTATATAATCCTATGACTTCAAAGATACTTTGCAGTTCTAAGCTTCTCTGGTTCTGTGAGCAAAAGACCAACTTCCCAGAGTTAGATTTTAGTTCTTTATTAAGGTAGTTCCCAAAGTACTATTGACCTTAAAAGATACAGCTAGATGGTTCAGTGAGTAAAGTGCTGACTCTAAAGTGAGGAGGATCCAGGGTTTAAATTTGAACTCAGACACTAACTAGTTGTATGATCTTAGGCAAGTCAATTAACCCTAATTACCTCATATCCAGGGCTATTTCCAGTCATCCTAATTCATAGCCACTGAATCCAAATTGCTCTGCAGGAGAAAATGAGGTTGGTAACTTAGCACAGAACCCCTCACTCAAATCCAATTCCTGTGTATGTCATGGCATCACCTCCCAAATGATATGGTTGTCTTTTAGAATGAAAGACAAACATCATCAAGAGCCATGCTCATGAGATAGAAAAAGAATTAAGTCACCAGCCTGAGGCAATAATATGACCTAACCTTAGGTGAATGTGAGAAAAGTTAACCCAGTTCCCAGTGCTTATTTTTCTTCATGAATCAATAAAGGTTTACAATGGTTCACTACAATGGAGTCCACATACATACAACCAGAAATGACCATTAGACACAGCAGAGTTTTTGTTCTCCATATACCTGAAATTGGCCAGGTATCATTTAAAAGGACTTTTCTCCCCATGCATTTATTTTTTCCCCTTCCATTCATAGAAAAACATAATAAAGCAGGTGCTATTTTATCAAAAGATCCTAATACTGCAGACAGACTTGGAAGAAGACTAAAAAGTGTTTTCTTACATAGATTTTGCCAAATGTTTGATACCAGAATCAGAAAATTAGAAGTCCAAAAATCCATTCCAAAAGTCATTGTTTTGTCACAAATTTAAAAAATGAAAGTCAAGAAAGTTTAAGTAACTCATCCAATTAATTGAGCACATATAAGGTACTAAGTTGGACAGTATAAGCAATAATTCCATTACCTAGATGACACAAAGAAGTATATTTTCTATGTACCAGGGAACCAAAGAGGGTGAGTCATTCTGTTTCCTTCAGTGAAGTCTGTTTCTTAATGGCCTTCTTGGAGAGTAGCCCAAGTATTGTTTTTCTCTGTTCACTGGATTCCACAGTTCTTCTGTAGTATCTTTGTGCCTGCAAGTATAACAACAGTACAATATGAAGATTCCCATTGACTCTGAAAGTTATTGTATTATGTGTGGCACATGGTAATCTGCATATTCACTGGGAGTAGGGCTGAGAGGGAAAGAGAAGAGTATTGCAGAAAAAGCATAATGACGCTTTTTTTCTCTGCTACCCCCATCACTTTATTTGTTCACAAAAGAATGCTAAGTATTGAACCAAGATCACAAAAGAGTCACAAAATCTCAAAGTTGGAAGGGACATGAGAGTCTATCTCATATTTATGAGCTCGTGCTTAACCAAGAATATCCTCTAAATTCACCTAAGAAATAATCATTTGATTTGTTCTATTTCTTCTAGTGAGGAGGAACCCTTTAGAATAACTCCAATTTTAAGGAAATTGAAGATTTACTGTATGTGTTTTCTCCCTAATATTAGAACTAAATAATGCTTTTCTTCTATTTCAATCTATCATTCCTTGTTCTTTCTTCTGGAGTCAGACAGAACAACTTTATGTTTTACATGACAACTCTTCAAACATTTAAGAACAACTATCATCACATCTTCCTATAAAGACCTAGATCCTTTAACTGATTTCCACCTTATCAATGTCCTTACTAAAATGTGTTGGCCAAAATATTACAGATATAGCACAAGCAGTCAATACAATGGTGTCATTGTCCCTTCCCTCTTAACTTGAACATGAAGTCTATCTTGATATCTAAGAATCTATTAGCTACCACATCACACTATTAACTCATGTTAAGCTAATAGTTCATTGAAACTCCTAGATTTTTTTCAAATGAGATGATATTTACCTACATATCTCCCACTTTGTACTTCTGATCTTAAGCTGAAACTAAAAGTAAGTTTCCTTCAGTTTTCTTTTCCTTGCTTCCTTTCATATTCTTTGACATTACTTATTCTTTTCACTACTGAAATTTTTATTTACTTTGCAACAGTCACAGAGTATTTTAGTTTATCCTTCCTAGCTTCTGGTAATCTATAAATGTGATAAATATTTCTTCAGTGTCTGCCAAGACCTTTATACAAATAGGAAATATATGCATAGATACCTAAACAACTATGCTAAAAATTTTCCTTTAATATAGAATCATAAATACCTGTCCTGTGGATTTATTGAAAAGAAATCTACCATCCTTTCCCCCCCACAATAATAACATGGGATCCCCTGTCAAAAACTGTGCTTAAAGTCTAGGTAAATTGTATCTTTAATATTCCACTGTTCTATCAACCTAGAATATGTCAGAAAAAGAAAATAAGCTTAATCCGGCATGACTGATTTGGATGTATGCTTTTATTAATTTAATACTCTAAAGATATGTTAAATCTCATAATGCATTTTTGTTTGTTTTTATGTAAAGCCATGCTAACTCCTTCTGAATAATGTCTCATTTTTGAAATGTTCACTTGCCATCCCTTTAATAATTTATCCTATAATGCTATCAGCATTCAAAGTTCATTGACCCATAATTTTCAAACTCCATTCTTTTAACCTTTCTTTGAAAATCAGAATATTTGACCTTCTTCAAATTCCGAATATAGGACATTTTACATGTCACAATCTTTCAATAATTATTGACAAAAATTCAGCAACAAAACCTTTCAGTTAGATCAGTATTCTAGGATATCCTTTATCTGGGGTAGGTATCTACTCTAAGGCAGTACTGTACTCTCGCTCCATCTCTTATTTATCATTGGCATCAATTCTCATTAAGTACTTTTGTTCTGTCCATTTCACTTCAAATATTATAAGAGTATTCCCACTTGGTAAGTGAAAAGAGAAACCAAAAAATAATAATTGATCAACTCTCATATCTCTCTATCAGAATTTTCATCATCTCATATACCCCAAATATCAGGCATCCCTTTTTATATTATTGTTTCCAATAAAACTTTCTTTGTTGAGCTTAAATTTTCTTGATACTCAGTAATTCACTTTAATACTGCTAAACATTATTTTTATAATATCATGCCATATGTTTGTATTGATTCTCCATTATATACCCTTACTTTCATCTATCTTTTTATAACATCCAGGTTTACTAATGGGGTCCTTGTATATCCACATCTGTCTCTTGTAGCAACTCCCTCCAAATTGAGATCGTTTATCATGACTTCTTTAGATATTATTCTTTTTTAACATTTAAATATTGTGTTTATTTGTTTTTCCAACTATATGCAACAGTAGTTTTACTAATCGTTTTGTGGGGCAAGGTTTGAGTTTTATAATTTTTCTCCCTCCCTTCCCTTCCCTCTCCCCCCTGACAAAAAGCAATCTGATATAATTTCTATAGTTATAATCATTCTAAACATAGATCAATTTTGAACTTGTTGTGAGAGAAGAATCAGATCCCAGTGGAAGAAAGAAAATATTAAAGAGAAAACTATAACATGATACATAAGACAATTTCTAAAACTTGAAAATAATAAGCTTTGATCTTCATTTAGACTCCATAGTTCTTGCTCTGGATAAGATGTTTTCTATCACAGGTCTTTTAAAATTATCTCTTTTATTATTATACTTCTAAATTGAACAAATTCATCATAATTGATCATCACCCTATGTTACTGATAATGTGTATACTATTCTTTCATTTCTGCTCATCTCACTCAGTATCAAGTCATGCAAATCTTTCCAGGCTTTTCTGAAATCCCAGCCCTCATGATTTCTTAAACAATAGTGTTCCATCATATACACATACATATACCACAATTTGTTTAGCCATTCCCCAATTGAAGGATATTTTTTCAATTTCCAGTTCTTTGCCATTACAAAAAGAGTTGTTATGAATATTTTTTGTATGTGTGGAATTTTTACCCTTTTTTCATTATCTCTTCAGGGATATAGACCCAGTATTGGTATTCATATATATAAGGGTGTTCATATTTTTATAGCCCTTTAGGCACAATTATAAATTTCTCTCCCAAATGGTTGTATCAGTTCACAACTCCACCAAAAATACAGCACTGTCTCCCCTCCAATATTGATCATTTTCATTTTCCATTCTGGTCATAATGGCCAATCTGTGTGAGGTGATACTTTAGAGGTGTTCTAATTTGCATTTCTCTAATCAACAACGACTTAGAACAATTTTTCACATGACTCTAGTTTTTATTTCTTTGTCCAAGATTGCCTCTGCATATCCTTTAACCACATCATTTGAGGAATGATTTTTTTTAATAAATTTAACTCAGTTCTCTATATATCTTAGAAATGAATCCTTTGTCAGAAGCATTATTTATAAAAATTGTTTCCCAACTTAATTACTTTTCTTTTAATCTTAGTTGCAGTGGTTTTTTAATGCAAATTTTTTTTAATTTAATATAATCAAACTTGTTTTCTATAAGTTCTATAAAATGTGTTTTCTACAGTGTTCTTTATCTCTTCTTCAGTCATACACAACTCCTATTTTCATAGAGCTGTCAGGTAAACTATTCCTTCTCCTAATTGACTTAAAATATTACATTTCATGTCTAAATCCTTCACTCTTTAACCTTATCTTGGTATAGGCTGTGAGATGTTGGTCTATGTCTAGCTTCTGCCATACTGGGAAAAACTTCAATTTTCCCAGTAGATTTTACAGAAGAGAGAGTACTTATGCCAGAAGCTAGAATCTTTGGGTTTATCAAAACAGTAGATTACTATAGTCATTTACTACTGTCTCGTTTGCATCTAGTCTTTTCCACTGATCTACCAATCTATTTTTTAATCAGTACAAAACAGGTTTGATGACTGATACTTTATAAAATAATTTTAGATAGTTATGCCTAGGCACTCTTCTTTACATTTTTCATTAATTTTCTTGATATTCTTGACTTTTGTTCCTCCATATGAATTTAGTTACTATTTTTTTCTAGCTCCTTAAAGTAATCTTTTTTGGAAATTTGATTAGTATGGTACTAAATAAGTAATTTAATTTAGATAGAAATGCCATTTTTATTATTTTAGCTCAGTATATCCATGAGAAATTGACATTTGCCCAATTATTTAGATATGATTTTATTTGTATGAAAAGTATTTTATAGTTACTTTCATAAAGTTTTTGAATCTGCCTTGTCAGGTCAACTCCCAAGTATTTTATACTGTCCTAAGGTATTCTAAGTGAGATTTCTCTTTCTGTTTCTTGCTGCTGTGGTATCTTGCTAGCAATATGTAAAAATTCTGAGAATTTATGTGGGTTTATTTTATATCCTATGACTTTGCTAAAATTGCTAATTGTTTCCAAGAGTTTTAGATGATTTTCTACAATTTTTTAGATATAGGATCATATCAACTTCAGAGTGAGAGTTTTGTTTCTTCCTTATTGATTATGAATCCTTCAAATTTTTGTTTCTATTATTGCTAAAGCTAACACTTCTAATATAATTTTTGTTGATAATGTGTTGATAATGGGCATCCTTGGTTCACCCCTGATTCCTTATTGGGAATGCTTCCTGCTTATCCCCATTACATATAATGTTTGTTGATTGTTTCAGATAGACACTATTTATCATTTTAAGGTAATTCCATTGTTTCTTATGCTCTCTAGGGTTTTTAGTGGGAATGGGTACCATTTTTGTCAAAAGCTTTTCTAGCATCTATTGAAATAAACATATGATTACTGTTAGATTTGTTATTGATATAGATTATTATTGTCAATTATGCTGATAGTTTGCCTAATATTGAACCAACCTTGCATTTCTGAAATAGATCCTGCTTGATCATAGAATACTATCCTAGTGATAACATTCTGTAATTGCTAAGCTAATATTTTTATTTAAAATGTTTGCATCTATATTCATTGGTAGAATTGGTCTACAATTTTCTCTGTTTCGATTCTTCCTGGTTTAGATATCAGCACCTTATTGGTGTCATAGAAGGAATTTGACAGACTTGCTTCTTCCCCTATTTTTTCAAAAAATTATAGAGAACTGGAACCAATTTTTCCTTGAATGTTTCATAGAACTCACTTGGGAATCCATCCAAACCTGGAGCATTTTTCTTAGGGAGTTCATTAATGGTTAATTGAATTTCTTTTGCAGAGATAGGTTTAAGTATTATTTTCCTCTTTTTTAGCCAGGGAAATTTATATTTTTGTAAATATCCTTTCATTTCAATTAAATTATCAATTTATTTACATAGTTCCAAATTATTGCCTTAATTTCCTCCTCATTGTGGTGAATTCACCTTTTTCATTTTTGTTAAAAGGAACTTGGATTTCTTCTTTCTGTTTTTTAAATCAAATTAACCAAAGGTTTATCTATTTCATTATTTTTTCATAAAAATCAAACATTGATTTTATTAGTTCAATTGCTTTCTTGCTTTAGATTTATTAATTTCACCTTTAATTTTCAGAATTTCTGATTTGATATATAATTGGGAATTTTTAACTTATTCTTTCTCTAACTTTTTTATTTGCATGTTCCGTTCATTAATGTCTCTATTTTTAGTTGTATGCTCAGTTCATTACTCTCTCTATTTTATGCATATAAGTGTTTAGAGCTGTAATATATCCCATAATAACTGTTTTGGCTGTATACACATTCCCCCACCAGTATAGTTTACCATTTGGTGCACAGATATTTTGTGTTGATATTACTTTATTGTCTATGGTACATTTTAGGAGGATAGAGTTTCCTTCCTATCTATTCTAATGAGATCTATTTTTGTACCTTCTTTCTTTGAGAAATGATTGTGAGCCCTGCTTTTTTCACTTCAATTGAAGCATAATATATTCTGCTCCAGTCTTTTACCTTTACTCTGTTGTATTTCTCTGTTACAAATGTGTTTCTTGTAAGTAGTAGATTGTAGGATTCTGGTTGTTAATCCACTCTAATATCTGCTTCTGTTTTATGGGAGAGAACATCCCATTCCCATTCATAGTTATTATTATTATTATTATTATTATTATTATTATTATTACTACTACTACTGTTACTACTACTACTACTACTACTACTAACTCTTCATTGCCCTCCATACTTTCTCTACTCCATTTGTATTTTTCCCCTTCTTTCACATTATTCCTTCTTCCCAGTATTTTATCTGAATACTGACTCCTTCAATATGTTTACCCTTCTCCCCACCCTCCCTCCCTTTTCTTTCCCGTTTCCCTTTTCTCCTTCTTCCTTCCCCCCCTTTCCCATCCTAATACTTGAAAGGTAAGATAAATTTCTTAACTGAACTGAATGTGGGTGTAAATCCCTCTTTGAGGCAAATCTGATGAGAGTAATAATCAGGAGGTTCATAACCCCTCCCTTCTTTCCCTCTATTCCAATAGGTCCTTTGTACCTCTTCCGGTGATATAACTTACCCCATTCAGCCTCCTCTTTCTTCCCATCTCTTTACAATCCCCTTTATTAATAAAATATTTTTAAATCATTCCTTCAAAGTCATGGACATACCATGAACATCCATACCTTCAGCTTAAGTCATATTGCCTCTAAAACACATTTCTCAAGATTTATGAGAATCTTCCACTCAGATGGGGATGCAACTGGTTTAATCTTTTTGGATAACAGCTTTTCTTTCCTTTTCTTCTGTTTACTTTTTCATGTTTATCTTGAGTCTCCTTTTTTGTAGATCAAATTTTCCATTCTTCTATAGTCTTTTTATAAGGAAAGATTGAAAGTTACCTATATCATTAAATATCCATCTTTTTCCCTGAAAGAGAAGGCTCTGGATAGTGGGTTTGTAGTCATAATCCAAACTCTCTTGCTCTCCAGAATATCATATTTCAGACCTTCAACTCCTTAATGTTGATGCAGCCAGGTCCTATATAGTCCTGATTGTAGCTCCTTTGCATTTGAATTGCTTCTTTCTAGGCACTTGTAGGATTTTCTCCTTGATCTGATAATTTTGGTGTTTGGCCACAGTATTTCTAGATGTTTTCATTTCAGGATCCCTTTCAGGAAGGAATTGATGTATTGTAGATGACTATTTTCCCCTCTGATTCCAGGATATCAGGGTAGTGCTCCTTAATCTTTACGTATGGAATCCAATCTTTTTTTTTAAATCAATGTTTTCAAGTAGTCCTATGATCCTTAAATTGTCTCTCCTGCATCTGTTTTCTAGGTTCATTGTTTTACCAATTAGGTATTTTACATTTTAATCTATTTTTTCATTTTTAAAATGTTGTTTAACAGGTTCTTGGCACCTCTTGAAGTCATTAGCTTCCATAGATTCCCATTTTATTTTCAAAGGAGAATTTTATTTTTTTAGCTTTTGCATTTCTTTTCCATTTGGTCAGCTCTATTTTTGAAGGAGTTGTTTTCTTTTCCATTTGCCCAATTGTGGTTTTTTTGGCAATTATTTTCTTTTTTGCATTTTTCCAATTGTATTTTTTAAGGATTTGTTTTCTTCTGTCATTTTTTGTGGAATATGTTAATTTTCTCTTGCATTTTTTTCCCAGTTTTTCCATTTGATTTTTAAACTCATTTCTGATCTCTTCTAAAAAGTCTTTCTGGGCTGAAGAACAATTCATATTCTCCTCTGAAGCTTCACAAAAATATTCTTTCTATCCTTCTTTTCTGAGCTAGTATCCTTATCTCCAAGGTACCATTCAATAGACCCTCCTTTGCAATTGACCTTTTGTCACTGGGGGATGTTCTCTTTCCCTTGGGTCTTGTGTTGGGAAAGGGGCTGGTTTGCAGATCTTTGGTGTTAAGAAAACTAGAAGCCTTGCTCATTGGGGTTAGGAACTCCAGGAGTTACTCAGTGGATCAACCAGTAAGGAATGTAAGAAGATTTCTCTAGATGGGGTGTCAGCAGCCCACTTCCTAGGCATGGGACTGGATCTGGACTGGCCTCAAACAACCTAGTTCAAGGGGCTAGACAGTCAGGGCTAGAAATGCTGAGGAACACCGGGGGTGGTCCTGTGTTTGTGTTGGGAAAAATCAAGCAGTCTCCTAGTTGAACATTCCAGAACAGCTGAGCTGGTAGAACAGGTATCCTGGGTAACCTGGCTGGAGCTCTCCTAAGCTGTGTCCTGGAGCTATCATTATGCACAAGAAAAGACTTCTGCTCCAGTTGCAAAGGTCTAAAATTCCAACTCTGCCTTTCTCAGGTTAGTCTCCAACCATCACTTCCACAAGTATGCTGGGATTCTATTCTCTTGCCCTGTGCATGCCTACCCTCCCCTGTGACAAATCTTGATGGAAGATGTTCCCCTCTCTTCTCTTGTGGGTTCTGTCAGTCCAAAATTTCTAAGAGGCTTGATGTATGTCAGTTCTGAGGGAAAGCCAAGAGAGCTTAAAATATTGCCTGGCTTCATTCTGCCACCTTGGCCTTTTAGAATTGATTCTTGAGAACTCCCCATCCCTTCTGGGTTTTCTTCTCTTGAAAAATTTTTAGTTTGTTGGATTTTATCTATCCTTTCACTGTACTCTTTGAAATCTCTCTTGAAATCTATGATACATTTGAGACTAGTTCTGGCATTCCTTTCCTTCTCTGGGGTTTGATTTTGTTTATATTTTTTCCTTGATATCACCCCCCTTCTCCTTTTTTCTCCACTCTCTAATAAAGAGTTCTTTCCCTGTCAGGGAAAATTTCCTTCCCACCCTTTTGAAATACTCTTTCAAAATATCATCCCTCTACTCTCTCATATTTAAGTCTTTTCTAATCTGTTGACTTTCTCTGCTGCCATGTAGAATATGCAGAACTCCTTCATCCCTAAAAAGTTCACATTGGACCCACTTACCTTCCTTTTTCTGCTACACCCTAGTGGAGAGAATGCATTAATTGATATCTAAAAAAATATGGGTTCAAATTGCGGTTCTGTCCTTTACAACCTGCTTGATCTTGAACAAGTCACTCATTCTCTAAGTACTCTGATTTTAATATCAGTAAAGTGATGATGTTGGACTAAATGGTCTCTGAAGTGACTTTCAGTTCTAAATCTGTGATCAAAGTTTCTGGATGTAAATTCTAATTCTGCTAGTTGATGCCTTGTGACTTTGAACTAGTCATTTAAGCTCTATAATCCTAAATTTCCTCATTTGTAAAGTAAGAAGATTATAATATGATACCTCCGGTTCCTTCCATCTCATGCATCATCCTGTTATCCTAGAAAGAGCTGTCAAGACTTCTTGCCTTCATCTTCCTTTCATTTATTTCTCATTCTCTTTCATTCAATCTCTTACAGTTTGGGTTCCTACTTTCATCATTCACCCAAAACTTATCTTTCTGTTTTCAAGGCTTTCAATTTTTAAATTCAATGGTCTTTTCTCAATTCTTATACTCCTGATTTTCTGTACTATTTATACTTTTGATTCCTTCTACTGGATATTCTATTTTCTCTGAATTTTCACATCATTTGAATCTTTTGTATGTCTGATCACTCCTCAGTCTCATTTGCTGGATCACCATCCAAATCTTATGCTATGTATCTCCCTCAAGATGGTCCTCCTCCCCAAAGAAAATTGGCTCTCTATACTCTCTTAATAATCTCATCAGGTACCATGACCTCAATTATCATTCCTAGATATATGACTCTCAAATCAAAAACTACCTACTGGATATTTTAAACTAAATTTCTTGTCATCATTTAAATCAAGTCCTCTCACTGCCAAAATTGGAATGAGGACTCACTCAGTTCAAAGCATTTAGAATTGGGAAGCAAGCAAAATTTATTAATCTTACCTTTTTCATTTTCTTAGTTTGGTGGTAAAATCCTGTCCAAATTAGTTTTTATATGGTAAAAGAAATGATGGGGAAAAGAAATTTGCAAAATATGTGTTTGTTCAAAGAGAATTTATTGAAACCTATCCTTTACAGATATCTGGGATGTAAGTATGACTCTAAGCCTCAAAGGTTTTCCTCAGATTAGGATAAAGGAGTGGCATTTCCCCAGATTGAACCTCTAAACATGGCAATTGACTTTCCCTTTTTATACAGACAAAAACCTATCTCTGATTTTTGGTGGGGGGTGGGGTGTGAGAGAAGGATTAGGATAGTTACAGCATGGCAATTGGTGGAAAAAGTGTTATCTGCTACTACTACTTCCAAAGGTTTCCATCTTGGGTCTCTTCCTGCCATTGTTCAATTATGTCATCTGTTCCCATGGTTTTAATGTTTTTGAGAATAGTAATTGATTGAAGAGTATGAGAGTGTAACAGCAAATGGTTGGTTGGTTGATTCTTGTACTTAATTACTGAAGAAAACCAAAATGACACCACTATGTATGAGCCAAATTACAGTGTGTCTGACTATGGTTGATCAAATCAATTTGAGCTTGGAATGCTCTACTACAGGTAGAGCACAAATAGTACATGTGAACACCTGGGGTGGGTACCCTAAACATATAACATTTGTTTGGAGCTACTTCAAGTCTGCTTTCTCATAGAGTGCACCCTCAATGATGAAGGCACACTATACTGGACAGTACTGTGGCAGTGTCTCCCATGTGGTACAATCAAATCTAGAATTCTTCAATAAGGTCTTTAGGGTATTGCTTCTTCTGACCCCCTTGTGAGCACTTGTCCTGTTTGAGTTCTCAATAAAATAGTTTTTTTGGCAATTGTATGTCAAGTATTCTAAAAATATGCCCAACCCATCATAGTTGCAATCTCTGTAGTAATGTTGGAATGCCAGGTAGTTTAGCTCAAGAAAGGACCACAGTGTCTGGTATCTTCTCCTGCCAAGCAATCTTCAGAATTTTCATAAGACAATTTAAATGGAAACAATTCAGTTTCCTGACATGACTCTGGTAGACTGCCCAGATTTCACAGGCATATAGCAAAGAGGTCAGTGCAATGACTCTGTAGACCTTCAATTTGCTAGTCACTCTGATACCACTTCTCACTCACACTTCCTTTTGAAGCTCTAGTAATGCATGTGACAACCTCATTGTTAATGTGTACCTCCTTGGAAAGAACATTGAAAGGTAAATGAACTTGTCCACAGTACTCAGAACTTCTCCATTTACTGTAATTGATGAATTTATATATGGATGGTGTGGTGCTGGTTGACAGAGCACTTGAATTTTCTTGGTGTTAATTGTTAGACCAAAATTAGCACAAGCAGCAAAGAATCGATCCATACTTTGTTATATCTTAGCTTCAGAGACTTCATTGAGTACAAAATCATTTGCAACAGATGATGGCACGGCCACAGTGAAGGGAAATGTAGTAAAGCTGGGATAGGTTTTGCAATGAAAACTAATTTAGGGGCAGCTAGGTGGCATAGTGAATAGAGCACCAACCCTGGAGTCAGGAGGATATGCGTTCAAATCTGGTCTCATAGACTTAATAACTGCCCAACTGTGTGACCTTGGGCAAGTCACTCTTAACTCCATTGCCTTAAATTAAAAAAAAATTAAAAAAGAAACTAATCTAGTCATCATTATTGAATACCTACCAAAAGGAGTGAATGACAGGTTTATGACACTGAGGTTGCCACTTCCAGGAAAATGTCATGCCACCTCATCAGTACCTATGTTCCCACCATGACAAACACTGATGAAGTTAAAGAAATGCTTCCCTAATTTGTTCAAAGACTTATTTTTTTTTCAAAATGAGATGGGACTAATTGGTCCTAAATGGGTATTAACCATGAAGGTATTATGAAAGGAAGAAATCTTTGCTGAAAAAAGAAAAAGAACAGTGGACAACTAGCACTATAGGAAACATCAACTCTTTGATAAATACCAAGAAATTGACCTTCAGTTTTTCCTCTCATGTAAAATTAAAGTCTTATAGAGATCATTATGGTACCCTATCATCACCCTTCCCTATTTTGAGAGTCTAGATGAATGACATGCTAGCCTAGATTAAATAGGGGAGTGGAGATATATTTCCAATCTACCTATATTAAGAATGTACACATTCTATAGCAAATACTATCAAATCATTGACATCTTCAAAGGTAAAAAAATTCTAAAAAGAATATCAATATAAATACAAATACAGACTAAAAAGAAGATAGAAACTACAGAAAATAGTCATTATGGAAAATATTCCAGCTATTAAAAAATGTCTTGAATTTACTATCATATCTCAAACTAAACATGTCCAAATCTGAACTCATAATAATTTTCCCCAAATTATTTCCCCAAATAATTTTCCCACAGCTTTTTTTCCCAAGGCAATGGGGTTAAGTGGCTTGCCCAAGGCCATGCAGCTAGGTAATTATTAAGTGTCTGAGGTCAGATTTGAACCCAGGTACTCCTGACTCCAAGGCCGGTGCTCTATCCACTCCGCCACCTACCCGTCCCCTCCCACAACTTTTAAGAGCACTCATGCTCATCTTCAATTCATTATTTTACCTTATCCCATGTAACTTTTCAGCTTCCAAATCTTACTAATCTTATCTCTACAAATGAAACTTGAATTTCATATCTATCTCCTTATCTCTAGTCATGTATTCTCTACCACCTTACAGATGAGGAAGCTTGAACCCATTGGAACTAAATTATATTACCAGGATCACATAAGTATCATGCAACAGAGGCTCAATTTGAGCCCACATCACTAGATTCCTAGAATTATTTCCTTTTTACTCCACTTAGCAGTTTATCTCTACATTTTCCTTTTCCATTTAAAATCTTGATTAGATTTTCAATATCCCAAGAAAATGTATTTTATCAACCACTGTTTTTTTTTAACTTTTGCTTTGTTTTTGTCCTGGGTTTTTGGCCAAAAGTCTATTGTTGTCATTCAGTAATTCAAATTATATTTTCAGACAATATCTTCAAGGAAAGTGTTCATTTCCCGAATATTCATTTTTCTAAAAATATTGGCTCTTGGCTTAAACTGCTAATTGATTCTATGTTGCATATAAAATTCACTAGGAAGGTTTCTTCTAAGCTGTGAGATCTCTGAATGTCCCTAGGAGCAAATTGTGATAATGTGTTAAGTCAAATACTCCATTAGTTTAGTGGGGTGCAATTAAAACATGATATGATTGTGTTATGCAAGTCAGATTGAAGGAGAAAATGTACAAAGCTAACTACCAGCCTTTCAACCTTGAAATACAATCAACAATGAAGTAGAAAGAGAAGTGACTATGAATTAGGATATTTGGCTATATTTCTTGCTCTTCTGCTATTCATTTGACCTTAGGCTTCTTGCTTTATCTCACTGAACCTAGTTTCTTTCTTTGTAAAATTGAATTGGACTATAAGATCTTTTTCATCTTTAATATTCCAAACTCTATCAAATATTCTCAGTAGAAGGCAAGTAATAGACTATAGAAAAAACACCATTCTTTGGTTTCTTGCACCTAATTTATATGTGTAAATATGTATGAATATGCATATATACATTTTTCATCAAAGCCCTAAAATTAAATACTTAGTTATTCATCTAAACTAAAAGTTAAGAGTAACCAGATCACCAAGAACATATGAATTAATATGAATATTGAATCATGTTCATCTATCAAACATTTGAAAACATTGGGCTTGCATGTGCTTCCAGACTTTTTGATTGTTTTACAGCAAGCAGTAAAAATTGTGCCTGTATCAGTTGCTTAGTGCCTATCACTAACTCCATGGAGATGGAAATTTGTCAATCAGTCAATTTTCTGCACTTATTTCTGATGAAAAAGTGGAAAGTTAGTTTTCAGACTTTTGAAATAGTTAATATCACCTTGAAGTTTCCTAAAAGATGCAACTCAAGTAGTGATCAAACTTTGGAAAGAGGGATGGAGCAGAAATCAAAAGACTTGAGTTGAAATCCTAGTTCTACAAGAGGTATATTGGCTTTGGACTAGGAATAACACTCAAAATGGAGATGGAAGACCTCAATTTAAGCCTCAATTCTCCTACTTCTCATTCATATAACTTGAGGAAATCTTCCCCTCCTTTAAATCTCAGTTTCCTTCTAGATCAAATTACTAAAATGGACAAGAAAAATTCCTACATTTCCTTCCTCCTCAAAATCCTATTAGGAATTTCTCTTAGCATCAATTTCTTTATGAGACAAATAGGAATCTATACTAAAAGGAGTAGTTTTAGGATAATTATTCACAAATATTGAAATACTATAGGAAAATTATTATTATTGTTGTTAATACTATTTATGAGGTACATAGTGATAACAATAATAATGATGCAACACTATTTTAGCAACTATTGGGGATGCAAAGAAGTATATAGTCATTTACTCCTTTTAGGAATTCAAAACCTATTTAGGTATACAAGATATATAGACAAGAGAAAAAAATAACTTTATAGACATATACTGGAAGGACCAAAAATATAGAACAGATAAATATTCATTGTACCCTGTAGTTCCACAAATTTGGAATTTGCTAAATTTTATGTAGGACATGTCTTATCTCATTAGATCAACTCAGAGAGGCTTTTGTCAGGAGAACCAAAATTTATAACCAGTTTTATAGAGTTTCTAAGAGCAAAGAAACTTAAAGAGCAAGGCTAACCCTATATTCAAAGTTGAGCACAGCTAATCCACCAGGAATTCACTCTAACTACATCAGGGTTCTCAAGGGGATATCCCATAATAGTATGCCAGATGTACTCAAAAGTGTTTGGAGTTTATAGTCAATTTACAATTCACTTTCCAAGATTGTTGTGAAGATAAATGAGATAATATTTATAAAGTACTTCACAAAGATTAAAACAGTATATAAATCCTAAGTACTGTTATTATCATCACATAAACATTGCAGGAGTCTCCCATGAATTGTATGGAACTTTCAATCCCCTGGTTATATGTGAGTCTCCTACTAATTGTATAGAATTAATACTTGAAATCTGTATAGTCAAGCTCCCACTTTTCTTATTTAGTACTGCCATCATACATATTCAATGTATCATGAATCTTCATGGGAAAAATAATACTCTGCCATGAGAAAGAAAAATTTGAGAATATTTGAACTGCAGAATGAGAATGTTATATTCATTTATTTTGTATTATTATTTTAGGTCATGGAACAAAGGGAGTATTTGAGCTTCTATCGGGATGGAGGAGAACCAGAGAAAACCTGCCCTTCAAAGACAGGGTTGCTGATGCCTATTCTGATGTGATGGTCACCTACACTATGACCAGTTCCTTGTACTTCATTACTTTTGGAATGGGTGCCAGTCCTTTCACCAACATTGAGGCCGTGAAGGTCTTCTGTCAGAACATGTGTGTTTCCATCCTATTGAACTACTTCTACATTTTCTCTTTCTTTGGCTCCTGCCTGGTCTTTGCTGGCCAACTAGAGCAGAACCGTTACCATAGCATCTTTTGCTGCAAAATTCCATCTGCAGAATACTTAGATCGTAAACCTGTCTGGTTCCAAACCGTGATGAGTGATGGACATCAACAGACTTCTCATCATGAGACCAACCCCTACCAGAACCACTTCATTCAGCATTTTCTCCGGGAACATTACAATGAGTGGATTACAAATATCTATGTGAAGCCATTTGTTGTTATCCTCTATCTCATCTATGCTTCCTTTTCCTTTATGGGCTGTTTGCAGATCAGTGATGGGGCCAATATCATCAGCCTGCTTGCCAGTGATTCCCCAAGTGTCTCCTATGCCATCCTACAGCAAGAATACTTCAGCAATTACAGTCCAGTGATTGGATTCTATGTATATGAGCCCCTTGAGTACTGGAATGGCACTGTTCAGGAAGACTTAAGAAGACTTTGTAGTGGCTTCACTGCAGTGTCTTGGGTTGAACAGTATTACCAGTTCCTGAAAGTCAGCAATATCAGTGCGAGTAACAAAAGTGACTTCATCAGTGTCCTGCAAAACTCCTTTTTAAAAAAGCCTGAGTTCCAGCACTTTCGAAATGATATCATTTTCTCCAAGGCAGGAGATGAAAGCAATATCATTGCTTCTCGCTTGTATCTGGTGGCCAGGACTAGCAGAGACAAGCAAAAAGAAGTAATACAAGTACTTGATAAACTTAGACCTCTGTCTCTGGCCAAGAGCATTCGGTTCATTGTGTTTAATCCTTCTTTTGTTTTCATGGATCACTATGGCTTGTCTGTCACTATGCCTGTCCTGATTGCTGGCTTTGGAGTCCTATTGATGTTAATTTTAACTTTCTTCTTAGTGATCCACCCTCTGGGAAACTTCTGGCTAATTCTCAGTGTCACCTCAATAGAGCTGGGTGTTCTGGGTTTGATGACACTCTGGAACGTAGACATGGATTGCATTTCTATCTTGTGCCTTATCTACACTTTAAATTTTTCCATTGATCACTGTGCACCCCTGCTTTACACATTTGTATTAGCAACTGAGCACACCCGAACTCAGTGTATCAAAAGCTCCCTACAAGAGCATGGGACAGCCATTTTGCAAAATGTTACTTCTTTTCTTATTGGGTTGGTCCCCCTCCTGTTTGTGCCTTCGAACTTGACCTTCACACTGTTCAAATGCTTGCTGCTCACTGGGAGTTGCACGCTTCTGCACTGTTTTGTTATCTTACCTGTTTTCCTAACTTTCTTCCCCCCCTCCAAAAAGCACCACAAGAAAAAGAAACGTGCTAAACGAAAGGAGCGGGAGGAAATTGAGTGCATAGAGATCCAAGAGAATCCTGATCATGTCACAACTGTCTGAGAGGCTCAGACAAACTGAATTACTTTTTTTCCCCAAATGTTGCACAGAGATGCAGGGAAGCTCAGACCTCAGATGCTTGGGCTGGCCAAATGTAACAAGGCAAGCCAGATTCAGAGTGGATTACTCACAACACATCAAAGTGCCAGCTTTTTCTGGGGAGGAGGGAACTAAGAGTTGGGGGGGGTTGTTTGTTTGTTTTTTCAGAAAAGGAGTTCTGTTTGGAACCTTGGTCTTCACTATTAACTTGTTTCTGGAAGTAATTGTGAATCCCTACAAGAGTATCTATGAATTAGTAATATATTAAGATGGAAGGTCAAAAATGTTATTTTTTTAGGAGAAAAGACTTAGTTGGTGAGGGGAGGAGGTAAGAGCATTCAAAAAGGGAAGGGAAAAAATGAAGGAATTATCAAATTTGCCATGGTACTTTTCATATTTGTTTTCTGAACAGATTGGTCAAAGGAAACCTATGCACTTGGGAAGTAGATTCTTAAACAAGTCTAAACCAAAGGACTTCCCAATTCATTTTCTGTGTATGCTTTTACATATATATATATATATATATATATATATATATATATATATACATATATATGTTTATATGTATATATATATATCATATATACATATACATGTATTTGTATTAAATATCTTGTGATCCATGTGGAAGAAAGTGTCCACTTTCAGACATGCTGGCCCTGCCCAAATACAGAAAGTCAGTTCAGGCCATTCAAAATCAGATGAAAGGTTAAAAATCTTTGAAGGAGAATTATTAATATGTGTTGTTGCCTCTGACTTGTGATAAGCAGAATAAATAAAATAATGAATACATTAGAAAGGATCTGTGAGGTAACCTGTTTCTGAAAAGCTTACATAAGATGTCTTCTGATGTCAAAAAAAAAGCATGCACTTGATCAGAGACTTTGTTATTTTTCTTATCCCAAAGAAGAGCTAATAGTCTCAATGTTTTTTTAATGGTCTTTAAATGACTTTCCCCATCTGGGCAGGGTGATCTGTCCATTTGCAGATAGGTGTAACATCCTCAAATGGGCAGATTTCCTCATATGGACCATAACATTATGTGTGTATGTATGTGTAAATGTATGTATGCCACAATTTTAATGTCTTCATTGATCTATATGGTACAGCTGTCCTGATATGGAATATAGATAGTGAATATAGGCTAAGAGAAAAGAACTGGGAAACCTGTAAAGCAAAATAGAAGAAAATGGACTTTCATTACTCATCATAAATCTGCTAACTAAATCTTAGCATAAAATATTCTAATACATGTTACCTTTAGTATGGACTTTGCATCAATGTGAATGTGAAATTAAATCAGGCCACAGTCACTAAGCTAATAGTCACTATAACTATTTCAGTACCATCTTATAGCTTCCTACAACGTCATTGTCTTTGTTACTTGTAAATTTTGTCTCAGATGGGTTACTTTCTTAGGAGATCATAGATCTCCTCAAGTGGTAGATGGCCAGGCTATTGCCAACTTCTTTCTGGGAGAATACATGCATTGAGAAGTCCATTTGGTTAAAGGTACACAGCAGCTTGCCTCACTAGCAGACAGAACTAAGTCTGCAATGTGCATCCTTGAGTTAGCTTTGCACCTCCAATAACAAGAAGTGACTAGAAGATTTTTTTTTGCCATACTTCCAGCAGCAAACTGATTTCAATTTTAGGCTGGCCTGAGCAAACTCCCATTTCATATGACATCATACAGCACTTCCCTTCTCTAGCATGGGAGAAGGCTATTGGATCCTGCCAGTTTTGCATCTGTATTTAACTGGCAATGTACAGCTTAAAACAAGGGGAGCACCATAGAGAATTCAATCCTGCCTGAAGCCTTTTCAAAAGAAGTTGTTGAACACATGAAAACCAATAACAAGTAAACAAGAATACCATTTTTGACAAGAAAAAAAGCTTCTCAGGATATAAAGGGGAAAGAGAACATTCTCCAAAATGATGAATTTGTATCTGTTAGCAAGAAAAAAATTCCAAGCAAAAATCAAGCTTAATGAAGGGAGTTTGCTTCTTCCTTCTTAGGGTACATCCAGTTTCTAATAAATGAACAATACCTTCCAGATTATACCTATAGAGGCACAGGTTGTATAGGTCAATATTTAGAAAAGCAATTTTATTTAGGGGCAGGGTTATGTCATTCACCTCATCTATGAAATAATAGCAAAGATACTTAAGCCATTGACCTCATGAAGAGCTGTGATCGGAGAAGACTGTGTGTGGTACCAGCAAAACCTCCACATCATAGTTGTAGATCTGAAACGCAAAAATTTCCATCAGTATCCCTGATTGGAGGGGTGGGAATGTATAGAAGATCATTCATCATGGACTGCCTTTCATTTCCAATATCTCCCAACTATGATTCATTTGTAGAAGATGGGAGGTGATTAACTGAGAAGCTATTAAATATCCATTCTCTTTGAGTGATCTATTCTGGAGAAGCTTGTTTCCTTGGGTCAGCATTTATATGACTTCTATCACAGATTTCAGCAGAAGCTTCATGTGCAAAGGAGACTAGTGATCTTAGGAGCAAAGCAAATTAATGCCCACCCTGCCAAATTCAATAAAGTAATTCTCATAATATTCTTCTATTCAGAGGATGAATGAGAGAATTAAGAAGGCTCCTTATAGAGTATCACTTCAAAATTTTACAGTCTCAGCATTCCATCCATACTTCTCTCAGTGCTTAAGTCACAACCTGGATGGCACTTTGGGAGGTATGTTAGTTCTTCCAGAGCAAAGTGAAGGCCCTTAGCACACTGCAGCAATAATTTAATGAAATAGAATCACTTGCTCTAAGAGTTCTATTAACTCCCTGTGTGTCTTACTCAGCCCTAGGAAGAAACTTAAGCCCTAAGAGAATCTAACCAATTATTTTCTTCCATCCCCTTTAGGAAATAAGGATTTGTGAAGTACCCTGCTTTCTGGATACTTAAAAAAAAATCCTAAAACATGAGAACATAATCTTGAATCTTTCCCTTACATCTGACTAATTCAGTAGCTTGCATGTATGTCTCCTTGCCTTCTCAGGATTCTCCTTGTCTTCTAAATGATGTTCATGCTAATAACTTTATCTGAAGCCAATATATATCCTCAATCATTCTACTGGAGAAGAAGAAATGAAGGAGGAAAGTACCTTCCCATTGTTCAAATGTGGTGTGTTCCAGTCAGTGCTAGAGGACTTGTTTCTCAGAATTTTCAGTTTGTTATCCAGTAAGATTTTGTCATTTGCTTGCTGTTTATTTGTTTTTAAACCACAGGGCAGGGTATAGGACAAGATTTAAAGAAGAGAGAAATTCCTTGGGAATTAATTTGTATGAGATATGATTTTGTTCCCATAGCCATTACCATCTCATTGGGAAAACACTAATGAGTTTCACTACTTTTAAAGTATGCACTGGACTCCAAAAAAAAAGACATTTCCATTTAACTAGAAAAAAAATAATTTATTTCAAGCAATAGATTTGAATAAAAATTCTGGATTTTTTCCAACTCTATCTTCCTTTAAGGATCACTAAGAAAAACCAAACTACTGTTTGTATGTTAAGGAATGGTGCATTTTGTTCTTCCTTGAGCTCCTTGCAAAGTGTCTGTGGATTAATTTAAAAGAAAGAAAGGCCAGTCTTTTTTGTTATTCATCAGCACAACTCTAATTTAGACATTCCTTAGCCTTATTCATTCTTGTTCACTTCCTCAAAACCCAGGTGGTAACCTGTGTGGGGTAGGCAATAGAATTATTTATAACAAGTGATGCTCCTAAGTTACACTTATATGATTGTCAAAGAAAATCTGTATAGCCATTCTTGCACACCAAATTTAGGAGGCTACAGTGGAAGCTCTGTTCATTTTGTAATTATCCATTGCACTTTACCATAATAATCTATTCCTCTAATGCTTATGCTTAGAGCTAGAGATTAATCTTTGCCATTCAGAACCACTTCTATGTGTTATTTTTATAAACTGTAAGTAAACTATGTACATCAATTGATTTTTATGACCAAAATAGTTGTGAATGCATGTCACTATGCATGTATTATTACTGATACTGCACAGATTTTACAAGTCACTATTTTCAGGGTTATTTATAATGTTTTTAATCCCTATGTGATTCACTCATGAATATTGTAGCAAATTCTGGCCACAGGTACTTAAAATGTCCTCTTATTAAAAAAAAGAAAAAAAGAAAGAGGACTATACTATGTGTTATCCAATGATCGAATAGTACTATCAAAAATAGACTACAACTAGCAAAATTTTCCAGACTGTAATTCATGAAAAAAAAGAATGTCAAACAAATAAGCAAAAAGAATATGTGAGAAAATATTAATGCTTTAGATATTATTGGTGATTTAAAATAGGAAGCAGAAGGAAAATCAGTGTGGCAGAAAACCAGACCTAGAGTTTAGAAAATAGTCCTGCCTCTGAAACAGAGTAGCTTTCACTTAAACCTCTCAGTGTCCAAAGGCAATTCTTTCAGTCCATAAATTATAAAGTAGCAACCTGAATTGGAAGAGGAAGTTTCCTTATCAAGAAAATCACTATGTCAATAAAACCACAGATCTAGCCCCATATCTCAAATGTATTACCTATATCATTTTTTCTCAACTTCACTTATTTTGCTCCCAATTTTTCAGAATCCCCACTTATTCAGGTGTTACTCTATATTTTCAAGGTCACACTGATGGGAGACAAGTTTTGAGAGATCCTGTCAATTGATATTGAGCCTCAAGCTGCTCCATTGAGAATTCTGACCTATAATGCTCCTAAAATTCTTCTCAGGATTGAATTTTGCCTAATATGGTTTCTGACAATTCTGTGATGATTCAGTGGAAGCTGGACATTTTTTGTGCCATGCAGATATAATCTCAAGGTGAATTTATGAAAGTAACACTTTAAAGTTGAGAATAAAATGTTACCTTTTGGAATAAAGGTATTCAAATGGTTGGTGTCCCACCCCTCATTCCCATTTTAAAAATAAAGTAGTCCTTGGAAATCTCTTCAGTTCCATTGAACACATACTATTACTCTCTGAGTAAACAAATAAAACACTGCAAATATCAAAAGATTGATTTAAAACTCATTAGTACTGAATATATGCATATATATATGTATGTGTGTATATATACATATATATGTGTGTATACATATACATGTATATATATATATATATATATGTATATATATTATATATATATATATATATATATATATATATTAACCATCCTTCTTGAATCTGAATAAGAAAAACTACACCAGACTCTCCATGAATCTTCCCCAGCAAAATTCTGAAAGTGATTTCAGTGGAGTGGGCATGGACAGGAGCAGAGCATGATTGTACTAGTACTTGCCTTCAAAACAGTTACAACAAAGGCAATATTAAATATAAATAGCTTCACAATGGAAGAAGTCAAAGATCATCTTTATATCAGAAGCAATATATGCATGGATCAATCCCAATTACAAAAACAATAAGCTCCAGAGCATCCTAGATTAAAAGAAAAAAAGTTCATGGAATCACGTGAAAGAATAAGATATGGGATGTTGTTTACTTCAAGTAAACTTGAGATTTCCCTCCAGTGGCACAAATTATCATGAAAATGTGGACCCTTGAGGTATTTCGGTAATGTATATTTTTAGGTACTCTGGGAATGTAGACAAGAAGATTATGGGGTCTGAGGAGAGATACCAGGAGTCTACATTT
Organism: Macrotis lagotis; assembly: GCF_037893015.1. Classification (NCBI taxonomy): domain Eukaryota; kingdom Metazoa; phylum Chordata; class Mammalia; order Peramelemorphia; family Peramelidae; genus Macrotis; species Macrotis lagotis. The sequence goes on along the minus strand of NC_133662.1, from coordinate 28,134,967 downwards.
CTGTTGACTTCAAAGGAACAGAGGTGTGGACAGAGGTGAACCTCAACATGATAAATTCCTTAATGGTGGCAAATAGTCGTTTAAATAACATCAGCTTATTTGAAGACCATCTCTGTTGTCAGGTGCCTGATCTGGTCTCTTTTGGAAAAGATGCTTGCTAGTTGTGTTTATTTGATCACCATGGTCATCTACGAAAAATGTCTTCGTAAAAATGATACAACTGGGAACAGTTCTAAAAGAAACTAGGAGATGCTTACTTATTATGGCTTTCAGAATTACTCTTATTAGGCAAGCCAACATTTGTGAAGTACAGGCTATAAAGTTATTATTCTCATCTCTTCTTAAAAGAATATGCCTACATTTGCCTAGCAAAATGAAGATTTACTTTGTTTTATTTTATTCTCACTGTTCATACCCCTTTAAAATCATTTCATCTCCATTGAATTGGGAAAGAAATATTGCACATGGTCACAACTTATGAACCAAAATTAGTATATGCAAAGAAATAATCTACCCAAATTTTTGAACCTGTGTGGCAGTTGTAGTTGTTTATATAGATATATCTTTAATTTTTTGTCTCTGACATTGTAGACAAAATAAACTATGGCCAGACTCCAAATTAAGATCCTTGAGGACACCTTTTTTGTTAATCAACATCAACAACTATTTATAAAGTACCTAATATGTGTCAGAAACTGGAAATATGAATACAAAAAATGAGAGTATAATAACAAAAAAGTATTTAATAGAAGAATCTGTTCCTTGGCAATTAGGAATCTCTGAGTTGACTCCTTCCCAAAGCTACTAACTCTTATTATGTTTCATAAAGTCTTAAAAGACTCAAACTTTGGAAAAGCTGACTACTGCAGTTGAGTGGTAGATGCCACATGTGGGTAACATGAGCTTTAACTCTGGATGAATTCTGTCATAAGCACCTTTTTTTTGCATGGGCAAAAATGAGAAGTGGTTTATTTTTAATGTTCTCCTGATTCTCAGACTGAAACTTAAATGACATCATCATTGGTCACTAGTAGATGACAAAAGTGACTACTTCCTCCTAAACTTATGTGCTGTGTCCTCTATTTCAGCACTGAAAGAGTTCCTAGGGTGACAGCCTTCACTCACAGTGTTCTTGGATACAAAGCCTTTGTGGAACCAGTGGATTATTTAGCTGGTTACAGGCAACTTCGGATGAACACATTGGAGGAACTCTTTGGCTTATTTCCTATGAATAACTAGGAATGACTTCCGTGGGCAAAAGTCAAGTGGACAGTGGTGTAAGTCTGATGTTCTCTGGTGCTATATACACTGATCAACTTTGATTCTTGACCTCAGCAAACTTCCCTATAATGTAAGTAAGTCTTCAAGTTATATAGTATGAAATAATCCTTTGAACAGAAAAAAGTTTCATTTGTGATTCACCTTCAATCAAGTGAGTCATTCCTCAGAAAAAAAAGAGATGAAAAGTTAGATAGGCAGGGCTTTTTCTTCACTGAATGCACCAGTATAGTACACTAGAATTGTTTTAGAATTCAAGAGTTGCATAGTCAGGTCAAAATTAGGATAGGTTACTGGAAAGTTTTGATTTTTTTAACAAAATTATGGGGGATAAGTGCTAAATACAGACTTTTTTAAGATACTAAACTCATTATGAATCTTCCAAAGTCCTAGATGAGATTAAGAAGCAGCTTTATTATCCATTCCTTTTAGTTATTTATAATTGTCAGCAATAGTCTTTGTATGCTCTTAAATAACATGTAGGAAATCTATCACTGCCTGAAAAGGGCAGAGATTTCGTCTAGCTACCTCAAAGGGGCATTTAAAAATAGAATGGCATGCAGCATTTGATTTTTTTTTAAATGGCAATATTTCAAAGCAATATCATTTGTCATTGTATCACAAAAACAAACTCCATTTGTTGTTTTGTTTCATAGCTTCAGATGAGTTGAAATGTATAAGGAATACACAGTCATGGTCATCTGGGTCCATGAATGTATGTACTTCAAGTATCATCTCAAAGCAATTGAAATACTGTCTCCACCAGTATTATCTCACAAAGAGTAAGACACAATAAGTTCATAGAAAATTCACCTTCCTGTGATGATAATTAAATTTCTTCCTAAACTATCATAGAATGTTAGGAATGGAAAGGAATTTAGAAATAATATTACCTATGTGACCTTGGACTAATCACTTCTTTCTCTGGGAATCAGAATAATTGGACCGAAGGACCTCTGAAGTCTCTTCCATCTATGACTGTGATTTTGATGACTGTATAACCTAATGCTCACATTTTTCAGATGATGACATCAGGACCTAGAGAGAGAGAATGAGATTTCCCAAGGTTATGCATTAGGATATGGCAGAGTCATAGTTTAAATCTATGTTAGCATATGTCTCACCCCAAATTTAGTACTCTTTCCACTACATCACACTTCCTGTGGCTAACTGGAGAGGGGAATTAGTAGGTCAGTAGACTTTTGATATATTCTAAAGAATTTAGTCATACTCCATCATGGGAGCTCTTATTCTGGGGTTCATGGATAGGTTGTAGGGGATCTGTGAACTTGAATGGGAAAGCCAATACATCTTTATTTTCTCTAAACTTCAGCTTACTTCGTAATCTTATATATTTTATTTAATACTTTTAAAAACTTTTTTTCTGAAAATAAGGTACAGTGACTCAGCAGATTTCCAGAGAGGTCCATGACACACGCAAAAAATAGTTTAAGATCCACTATAGGAATTTTCTTGCTTAGTTGACTAAAAGTACATACACACATGCACATACACACATACTTATATAATTTGTAGAACCAGTTGTCCATTAAAAAAATATTTCTTCGATATTGTAACATGGAAAGGCAGAGACCCTTTCAATGGAAAGTTCAGGAATAAATGGGAAGATTGATAACATTTTAGTCCCTCCTTGTCCTTGGGGGGGTAGGGGGAAATAAACCACATTTATGATAAGAACAACAAACTTGCTCATAGTTGTGACTTGATTACAACCTGTTTAGTGCACACATACAAACATACTTCCTTTTATTCTCTCAAAAATTCTGATCTATAACAAAATGTCCCCAGGCATTCTCCTCCTAAAGGTATCATATTCTTAGCATCCAGTCAAAAGAAAAGAATTGGGAGGGGAAGGGGAGAGGATTTTTCATACACTAAGATATTGTCTAGAGACGTTATATTCTTCCTTCCCATGTGGTAGACCTTTACTTCATCAAAAACTCATCTGGTTTTCTAGGTGTGACTGAAAGCACTGAGACTTCAAGATCTTCTTAAAACACAAGACATCATAGAATTTACCTGAATTGCACTAGCAAAGAAAATATATTTTCCCTGGTTCTACTGTAAAGAAGTGACTTAAAGCATATAATATTCTTAAAGTATAAAATCTGCTTCAAATTCTTTCCCCTTACATTTTTATTCTCAATTCAATTCAAACATATAGCAAGCAACATTTTGCTGCAGTACACTTGAGGTGTCAGGGCTACCAAGTTTAGGAAGAAAATGAAAATTCTCTCTACTTCATTTATATTCTCTTTCCTCCTCCCTCCTTTCCTTTGCACTCAATTCTAAGAAGAATTTTAGTTATGAATCAAAAGCACATTGTGGTCCAAATATTTCTTATTTTCAGATTTGAGATTTCAATCTTCTTAATTGAAAGCTGAAAACAAAAATCCAAAGACACAGTTATTTTTTTGTTTTGCTTTGTATTAAACTGCTATATGTAAAGATTTTTGTCAAGAATTTAATGACTGGCCTTTCTGCCCTCACCCAGAAATCTGTGATTGGTTCCCACCTTGGAACACTTTATCACAAGTTACAAGGAAAACGTTTAACTTCTTTGTGACCTAGACCACTTCGTAAAATTTAAGTTACAAATCAGTTATGATGGGTAATAAAGAAGGGTATCAGTGTATTAAAGTTCCCTATACTGATAAAACAACAGATCTGACTCCCAAATCCATAACTATTTACTTTGGGAAATCAAAATATAGTTTAATTTGTAAATAATTTCATGAGATTCAAAGATTAGGAATGTACAGACCTATTTCTAATACAATATTTTTATTTGACCAACTTTCTGATTAATCTATATTTGATCCTGGAAGTTGTTAGGAGAACAGTTAATACATCAAAATGGAAAATAGACTGAACTCACTTTTTCCATTTTTTGCTTTTCATTGTTCCCTGCAGTTGGTTCACCATCTTTTTCTTCATGACTTGTCATGATTCACAACTGAGATAGCAGAACCTTTTGCCTAACATTCACTCCCTTTATGGATTGTTTTGGGTTAGTCTAGTTACCATCATTCTCCCCTTCCACGTTCTTAACATTTAATAGCCCTATTGAATTTTAACAATATCATTTGTGATTTGGAGGATTCTTTTCTAATAGTAATGGATTCATTTTCTCATTATAGAAAAGAGTCTATGCCTCTTAGTCATCATATCATATGATCTCATCCTGTAACTTGTTATCTCTATTTCCTTGGTTAGTTATAGAATCAGTAGTTCTCCACCCAAGAGGCAATGAGTTTCAAAAAATTTTAATGGTAGTTACATGACAAATTATAATTATTTTATGACTCATCACAACAAAAAAAGTGATGGGCCATTTCCAGTCAAATATATGAAGATGCATGTTACCTTATAGAAGCATATAGATGGACATTTTTAGTGAAAGAAAAATAGTCCACACTGAAAATTTACTAAACTCAATTTAATCTTTAAGATATACTAGGGATTTCTATGAGTATCATTACAATGATATCAAGAGGTGTTGACATAATGCCAGATATTAGTGAAATTAACTATATATTTCTGCTAAGCTCTTTCTAGAACCAGTTAATTTATGTTGGTATACCTCCAAGTGTAGGCTAATTTCATAATACTAGATATGGTTATTAGACATAATTTAATGGAATAATGGATAGGAAGATGGCCTTTGAGTCAGGATTTTATACATATATATATATATATGTATGTATATATATGTATATATATATATATATGTGTGTGTGTGTTTGAATATTGTGCCTCTCCCCTCTCCTGTGACCTAAACAACTAACTTCTTGTGACAATCAGTTGTATTAGAAAAGTTGTTCACCAGAATCAAAAGGAGTGCCCAAACTAGGAGTACCCAAGACTATTAAAATCATAGCTCCAGTAACTCCAGACTGTTACTACTCACCTTTGAAAAAGATAACATTTCTAGATATCTTTTAGATTTGAAAAGCATTTTATTTATATTTTCTCATTTGAACCTCCCCTCAACCATGTGTGATATATACTATGGACATAGTATTATTGACACCATTTTATGAATTATAAAACTGAGAAGAGGAGGTTCAAAGGTGGGATTTGAACCTGTGTATTTCTGACTTTAGATGTAACACTATACAGCAGGTCATGCTGCCCCTAGAGAGTGGAAATAGATATTTTCCTCTAAAAATTTTTTTTTTTCTGTAAGAACCTTCTTATCACTGCTTTCATTTCCTTATTTCTTTGTTTCACTAAATTTGGTTTGGGCCATTTCTAAATTAACTTTGGTTTTGAGTCATTGAGATTTGAAATTATTCAAAAGAGATGAAGAGTGGGCTATTGTTTATTGGATAAAGAGATAAAATAGACATGCCAAGATAGTATATACAGGGTTGGCAGATGAGAAAGTAATTTTTTTGCAGGACAATAGATTCTGAAAATTTTTTCTCATAAGTATATTGTAATGAAAGGATCATTCTATTTGGAATAATAAAACCTGAGTTTAAACTCCAGTTCTACTTATTGCCACATCACTTTAACTTCTTGGTTTGTAATACCATTTCCTCTACTTCAAAGAGGAAAAGCCATTAGGTATTACCTAGCTAACAATTTTGTGATCATCTAGCAAACTCATGAGTATGACTTTCTCAAAGATAATGGAATTTTTAATTTTTTAATTTTTTTGCAAACAAACTTGAAACTTCCAACAGAATTTAGGTTTGCATCAAGAAGAGATGAGACAGTTTGCCTGACATTTTCCACACTCTGACGTTGTAACCTGCTAAAAAAGAGAGACACTTGTCATGAATCAGGGAGTAGTGTATGACTTTGTGCAGTTTTTTAAATTGTTATTTTATTTCTCCTTTCTAGCTGCCAAAAAGCAGTGATGCCCAAAAAGAGTAGGAAAAAACTTGGCTCTACTAACAAGAGTTAATAAATATTTTTGCTAAGGAAAAAAAAAGGAACCCAGGTCTGAGCCTGTACATTTCAATTGTTTATTGATTATTTGGCAATGTAATAATAATTTTTAAAAAAAGAACATCAAAGCCTAAAATGGAAAAATAAAGAGGCAGAGGAGAAAGGAAAAGAAGATATGGAAGAGAGAAATCACACCATGAATAAAGGAGTACTCAGATTGCACACAACATCATATAATTAAAATAGTTCCAAAGTCAAATTAGCCATTGGAAAAGAAGACAAATCGGCTATGCTATGGATTTTGATCATTCACAGTGCACTTGTCATTACATTCATTCAGTTAAAAAAAATACTGAACTAACCAGTTCCTAGTCATAAGTCTATTATTCAAAGTTAAATAAAAATGAGCTCACTAAGAGTTTTAAATCTGATTGGAGAGATAGACACATTCATAAAAAACTAAAATAGTTAGATATAAGATATAAATATCATGTGAATGCATAAAATGTGTTAAAAGTACCCACAGTGAAGGAAGAATTTTTCAACTGGGAGGACCTCATAGAAGGTATCATATTTGAGATGGACTTTGAAAGTTAGGCAAAAAAACAAAAAAATAATTTTAAAAGCTAGGCAAAATATTGAAAGGAGACAGGGAAGGGCATCCCAAGAAGAGATAACAACTTGATCAAAGGTACAGAATCAGAGGAACATAACTCATACTCAGGGAAAAACGTTTTTCAAACTACCTGTTATAGTTTTTATGTAGAGGAAAGGTGAGAAAAGAAAAAAGATACCTTGAATCTACCTATATTGTAGGTTTCAAATGCTAAGCTAAAAGACTATACTCTACCCTATTGACACTAGCAAAGTATTTAAGGGTTTTCTTAGCAAAACAGTACTTTAAAAATGCTGGATATTTTTTGTAAAGTGGAGGTGAGTGGGAGGACTGGAGGCAAGGAGACCAATTTGGCAGCTATTTCAGTATGAGAAAAGGACATGTGCCAATTCTATTCTCTGTAGGAATATGAACAAAGAAATTAGTAAGAAAGTCATTTCATGGGAAGAATTGAGAAAAGTTTGATTTCAGTGATTACTTGGAGATAAAGAAGAAAGAAGAAAAGAGCTACCATTTACCCCATTTCTGCATTGTATATTTTGAAAAACAACTCAGAATGTGGATTAGTCTATGGAATACTGTACACTTATCTAAAGTTTTGCCACATTCTCTAAGTATGTATACCAGGCCCTAATATGTACCATTATAAAGCAATTTATTTGAAAAGGAAAAGGATGAATGAATTTTTTTAGGATTTTTTTGCAAGGCAAATGGGGTTAAGTGGCTTGCCCAAGGCCACCCAGCTAGGTAATTATTAAGTTACCGAGAACGGATTTGAACCCAGGTACTCCTGACTCCAGGGCTGGTGCTTTATCCATTGTGCCACCTAGCCGCCCGGATGAATGAATTTTAAAAGCAAACATTTATGTAAGTTTTTATGAGAAAAGAATTAGATGAATTGTAATCATATTTCATATTTTCAAAGTTGCAATACTAAGCAATGTTGCCTTGAAAGAAAATACATACTGGTTGTTTTCCTGTGTGAGAAATTTATGTATCAGTGAGTAAAAAGTAAAGTTTATAATAATAAGAAGAAGAAAGACTGATTTTTGAACTCCTTTTTTTTTTAGTTTTTTTTGCAAGGCAATGGGGTTAAGTGGCTTGCCCAAGGCCACACAGCTAGGTAATTATTAAGTGTCTGAGGCCAAATTTGAACTCTGGTATTCTTGACTCCAGGGCCAGTGCTCTATCCACTGCGTCACCTAGCCGCCCCTTGAACTCCTTTTCAATCCCACAAATTCATTGTATCTCACAGGTCTAAGAATTCAAAGTGCTTTTTAAGTGTTTTTAATGGTCTATTTTGATAATATATTTTGATGTGTGTGGTTTAAGTCATAGTACTATACAATCAATCATGGATATTCAGCTAAAATGATTGTTTTGTTCAACTCACTCATTTTTAAAAATGAGTAAATTGGGATTTTAAAAGATTAAGCAACCTGCCTATGATCATAGAGGTATTACTTCTTCAAGTTTAGTGTTCCTAAAATATGCAAAGAAACTTCTATCTTACTGAACTATTAGCAATGACTCTAACAATCATCACACACAAGCCTCATCAGTTTATAGAAGAAACTTAGGTCCTCACAGTTGAAAAAACTGTACAAGCCCAAAATTTGTTGTCTGTCATAGGTTTACCAAGAGTCAAGATTCTTAACGATCCAAAGCCATATTCTATCCTCTATTCACTAAGATGATCAAGGATCATGGAATATAGGCCATTGCATCCCCTTTTAAATGATCTCATTTCATCCTCTATTAAATGAAGGACTTAAGCATAAGGTTCTCTAAGCTATTTTCCAACTCTAAATTACATGAAACCTATTCCACCCCCAAGTTGCCAGGGACTTTGGGGCATACTGATGCTAATTTGTTGTGGCTATACTTCAGAGCTAATCTCTATTCACAATGCCACTTAGGTTCTGCTCCCAATGAAAGACACGATTGCTGAAAGGGAGACTCCACCCACCACCCAAGCTTCCAGACCTTCTGGAACAGCCTAGGATTCAGACAGATCCAGTACATCCCCAAAGTCAAAAAGTCAAACCAAAACATGCTCTGCAGGGTGCTGAATGGTACAATATAATATACCATATAATCTAGAATTTTAATGATTGATATAGATATATGTGTGTATGTATATATGTATGTGTATTTGTAAATATAAATGCCAGGATATTTTAGTAAATAATCAGTTACTCTTTACTCAGGTAAATTTTAAGAATACTATCTAAAATTTAGGAATTCAATTCCTGCCAGGTTCCTTGGCTTTCAAAATGGTAGCATTTCACACGTCTGGGTGAAATATTCTGTCTTAGCAAAAAATAGTGCCTTGACAGGTGTGCTAATTAGAAGTGATAATAATTTGACAGAATTATTGTTACTCCAAAATGCCAAGAAGGAATCAGTGTCCTTGTATGATGGAAGATTTTTGGCACTGTATATATGGCTTGGGAAGCTTCCTGATAAAATTAGCTCCTATTGGCACCATTCTAATGCAGTAATCATAAGGTAAGGGAAAATGGGAAAAGCAAGCATGAATTAAGGAAAGAGAATTGGTACATTTCTGTGTTTTTGAAGGTACAGTATGAACACTTCTCAATGGAATGTCCTCAGAACATAGTATATTTGAAATTTGAATACTAATTATAGTATTAGACTTAAGAGTCAGAACAAGGGGCGGCTAGGTGGCATAGTGGATAAAGCACCGGCCCTGGAGTCAGGAGTACCTGGGTTCAAATCTGGTCTCAGACACTTAATAATTACCTAGCTGTGTAGCCTTGGGCAAGCTACTTAACCCCATTTGCCTTGCAAAAAAAACCTAAAAAAAAAAAAGTCAGAACAGAACTGAGTAAACCTTATGTGATCCTTTGCAAATCACTTGATGTTTTTTTGAGCGTCACTTTCCTCATCTATAAAACTTGGTATAATATTAGCACCTCCTCCATAGAACTTTTGTGAGTATCAAATGAGATAATATATCCAAAGCTTTTTGTAAACCTTAAGGGTCTATATGACTATTAGCTAATGTTCCTCCTAATATAATTAAGTCCAGAACAACAATAATGTCTAGTTAGCAAATTCATAAAAACATCAAATTGTCCGAATAAACAATTTATGACCTTTGCATTTCACAGAAATTTAAATTTCAGGGGCCTTTAGGTACAAGTTAAGATCCAAAACATAGGCTTTACTTCTTTCATGGTCACATCCCAATCCTTTAAGCATTACCAAGTCTTCTTGTCTCTTGGCAAAAAGAAATTATGACTTATCTTGGTTGTTCCAGCATTTCATAACTTTACTAATTTCTCAAATATGTTTTGTTAGGAATAGACTTTTTAATTTTCCAATAAAAGCAGAGTATTTAATTTCTTACTCACCTGTGCTATACTGCTTAATAGATAATAATTTATTATTGACCATGTGATAAGTACTAAGGTTGCAAACACTAGAAAGGTAAACATTTATAATGGGAAGCCTCCATTATAAAGAAGGAATTCATCATATAAAAGGGAGTGAAAGAAGAATGGCAGGAACATATTTAGGAGCACATTATAGACAGGACAAAAATAGTACAAAGTCATGTATAATAGAGAAGGGGGAGTGAGGGAAGAAGGGAGGGACAATCATCATCTCTATTCCTTAATTCCATTTTGCCTTCCTATAGTTATAATGTGCAATGATGTGGTTCAGTCCTCTCAGTCATGTCTCCATGACCCACATGGGGGTTTTCTTGATAAAGATATTGGACTGGTTTTACATTTCCTTCTCCCTCTCATTTTACAGATGAGGAACCTAAGACAAACAGAGTTAAATGATTTATCCAGGGTCATACAGTTAGTAAATGATTAAAGATAGAGAGAAAGCAATAAATAAATAAAATCTCTGTGAAGGGAAAAAAGGAGGTCTCTCCTTGATTTTTTATATCTATTAATATTATTCTTTTATAATATTTATTTTTCTGGGTCTGAAGATTTAAAGGGCACCCTTCACTGTCAGAATAGAACAAAAATGCACATGTATAAGGAAAAATAGGGAAAGGGAGAAAAATAGGGAAAGAGTGAGAAAGAAAGACAGAGAGACAGAGAAAAACAAGAATAAGAATGGCTTTATTCAATGGGAAATTTGGCTACCTAAAAGTGTCCAAAAATCTTAGTGCAAATTTAAACTTTAATAAGTCAAAAACTGTACTAAGATTTTAAAGACATGTTATATACAATACAAATGTTGTAGGCGGCCCCAATCTGTCTAATATCAAATGCAGACTTAGGTTTAGAAAAGGAAAGGATTTCTTATAATTCAGATAATAAATAAAAAGAAAAGCAAATGTGAAATAAAGTTAACTATGTTATGTAGATAATCTTCCTTCAAACCCTAAGACTTAAGTTGAAGCAACTGGAGGAAACAACACCAAGGTGGCTTGCTTGATATCATTGCCAGACAGAGTAAAATCCAAAAATGAAAAAAATCAACAAATAAAAATCAATAAATAGAAAATAGAGAGGTATGTAGAGTGATGGGGATAGCTAGATAGATTAGTAAGCAGCATAAGTCACACAGCCTCTATAATTGTCCAAGTTTGCGGATTTTCATTCTTTACTTCCAAAGTTCTGAGGTACAACATAAATGAAGCAGATTTATCATAAAGTGTGATATAAATTATAATACCTGAAATTTATCTAGTATTTTAAAATTTCTGATGCATATTACATAATTGTTGCATATGATTCTCTTAACAACCATGTGAGAAAGATAGAATATACTAGAGGTAAAGAAACTAAGTTTAAGAGTGTTAAAGTGAATACTTCATTGTAAATAAGCATCAGAGGATGAATATGGGATTCTTCTGACTCCTAAGACCAGTGTTCTTTCAACTAAATCTGATTGTCCTATACATTCATGTGGGTTAAGAATTGATTGAATGATTGGAACAAGTGAAATTATTAGTGGATTATTATCAACCCAGAAAGATTTCTAATAGAAAACCCTAGTGGCTTTGTTCATTTTATTAATGATTTGAATAACTAAAATGACAGACTTTCAACTTTTTTAACCTGAAACTTGGAATATTAGTTAATACAATGGAGAACCAAATTTTTTACATACTTGAAAAATAGATTAAATTAAACAAAAATCAAATGTAAAAAAAGGATAAAATAAGTAGTTTGGGTTCAAATTTGGGTTTTATAATTTTCATTTAAGACATAAATGTCATTAGAGCAGGAGTCAACAGTGGGATATAGCATTGGGAAAAAAATCTATTAGACTATTTCTTCATCCTTTGGACAGTAGCTTAATTTGACATAGTATCCTCAACCAAAAATGTCACAATCCCAACATGCTTTTTATCATATGTGATTCTTTTCCACATATTTATGTAAATCCTCAACATATCAAATGTTATAAATGCCTTTCTCACATTATTTTAATATTTTGGGAGAACTAATGTAATACATAGGTTTCTTATCCATTGTATCTCAACTGCTTTTATACATCTCATCTAGTTATGGGTGGCCAGAATTATATCTTTTATATACTTTTCTAAATAGGTCATCTTTGGCAATGGTCATCATCAATCTTTCCATTTTCTTTGAGTTATGAAATTTTGGGACTAATGAAATTTTGATTTCTATAATTGATTCATAGTCACATATAATTATTGGTAGAATGTGAATATGGAATTTCTGGTTAAATTTGTTATTTAATCTGCATGGGAAATGCTTGGTATGGTAAATACTATTATGGTAGATTATAATCCTAAATGACTTAATAAATGCAGTCCAAGGCAGTTGCTTGAAATAACAGATGTTAAGTGATTTTCTCAAGGTTGTAAATATAATTTCAGCCAAAGGAAAATGCTGGTTTAAAAATATGGGGTTTTAGGGAAATATGCATTAAGTTCATTACAATCAATCAACAAGTAGTTGTTAAGGAACAACTTTGTGTCAAATAATGAACTAAATGTCAGGTGTCAGAGACATGAATAAGACAATTCCTAATTACAAAGACCTTAAATTCTCACAAACTGAACCCAGATACATAGCCCTTTCCTAGTTAGTTTTGAACCAGTTCATTCATTATTCATGTGTAGCACCTTTCCAAGTTATATGTTGATGGAGCAACTAAAAAGAGACCTAACTGGGTATATTCCCTAGTGTGGGAAAACTATGCATTTTTCCCACTATGCATGATTAAAACAATCTGTTTTAAGTTGCTGTGAATTTCACTAAGACTGCTTGTAGTGTTTTGGGGCTTGAAATAATTAGCACAATGTTATCATTTATCAAAAGAAATGTTTGGAAAATATTGCCATTAAAAAAGGAATCTTATTGTTAAATCTCTAAGACATCTTTGTTGATATTAGAAAATTGACACAGGTGATAAAATTAGATGGCAAACCTTGCTTCGTTTCACTTCCCAGAATTATTGAACAAAGATGCATATAAGCATCTCATAGAGCCTTTTTGTAATCTTATCATATTTGCACAAAATATCTTGTTTGGAGAGAGTTTTTAAGACTTCACTTTGTTCAACTGAGTCACGTGCTCTTTATAAAACTAATAAGCAATAAGCAAATCAGGGATTTAGAGCTTCTATATTTACTAGTCTTATAGTCATATAATTTTCAGAAAAAGTTTTTCTTTTCTTTTCTCAACTTTTCATTAAGATTATGATTCCCTGATGTATGCATAGGCCATCATTATCATCATCATTGTTTTATAGAGATGAAAAAGTAGTCATATGACTGAATACTTGATAATGACTGGACATTTTTTGCATTTCTATTTTTTACCTTTTATTTTGAGGAGAAATATCTCAGACCTTTTTTCACTATCTTGGGATCATCCTCTCTTTAAAGAATCAACTACTTCCTCTAATAGTTTTGTAGTTTTCTATCTAAGATCAAATTGCAATATTCAAATTCATCTCTTTATATATGTCATTGCCATCTTTCACAAGAAACATTAACTATTAAGACAACAGAAATCAAATTCTGTGATCTATCATGACAATAAAAATTCAGCCCCCTAAAAGCACTGATAATCTATTCTGTTTCTTCTCTATTTGTTTTCCCTCCTTCCAGTTTCAGTGTCCTCTTAATATTTTTGTTGGTTTCAATAAGTGTTAACTAATAATACCAAGTTCCCCACAGACCCTTTCTCTAACTTTTTCCCATGGTTTTGAGATTCTAAACTGTTTATGTCATTATCCTGTTATTATTTTTTGTCCATAAGCTTATACTTCAAGACACTTTTGTTTCCATGTTTCTTCTCTTGACAAAAGATTAAATGTTTTCTAGTTTCTCAGAACTTTCTGTTATCAAAGTACAGTGGGATTTTTTTTGTCACCTTAAACTACAGTTTTTTAAATGGTGACAATGGTAATGTCTATTTTTGCTCATTTACAATTTCTCAGAATCAACAGGTTAAAAAATTGTTAAAAAAATTTTTGTAATATATATGTCCATATATATATATATATATGTATATATATATATATATACATATATATATATATATATACCCTTCTCAATTTTTTAGCTTTTCTTCTAATTTGTTACTTTTTTCCCTTACTGATGTGATCTGGATTTATAAAAATACAGTATACAAAAAATTCCTTGCTCCACTGCATTCTGCCTTGTTCAGAGCATATAAAGAATATTGTTTTGATTGCAGGATGACACAAATATTAACAAGTAGAGTGAATCTAGTAGAAGGCAAAAAGAAGGGATGGGAATGGGGCTTGAAATTATACTGTGTCAAGATACATTGAAAGAGGGGCAACTAGGTGGCCCAATGGATAGAGCACTGGCCCTGGAGTCAGGAGGACTTGAGTTCGAATCCGGCCTCAGACTCTTAATAATTACCTAGCTGTGTGACCCTGGGCAAGCCACTTAACCCCATTTGCCTTGCAAAATCCTAAAAATACTAATAATAATTGCCCAACTTCTGTGACCTTGGTTAAGTCACTTTACCCCCACTGCCTTAAATAAAAATTTAAATAAATTTTAAAAAGATCCATTAAAAGAGCTAGAAATATTTATCTGGATGAATCAAGGCAGAGCGAGAAGATAAATAGAAGGACAAGCTCACTGAAGAACTGTTTTTATATAGTATTTTAAGGATTACAAAGCACTTTTTACCCAATGATCCTGCAAGAGAGTGTATTATTATCTTCATTTTAAAATGGAGATTTCGGAGAAGATATAAGATGTTTAGCCAGACCAGAGGTAGTAGAGGAAAGTCTAAAACACTAAATCATTAAAACCTACCAAACTTGAAAGGAACTCCAGAGTCACACAGTAACTTACTGATTCATTCAATAAAAAAGAAGCTACCACCAAAGGTGGAAACAGGAAGTAATTTTTGCCCATCACATGGCTTCACTTCAAAGAAGACACTCTGGAATCAGAATATTTGGTTTCAAATCATGACTCTGCCTCTTATTTGCTAAATGGCTATGTACAAGTCCCTTTTCCTTTCTAAGATTCTTTATCTATAAAACTGGGGATAGCAAACTTTACCATCTACCTCACAAAGATGCTATGAGGACAAAAAAATTACATTATAGAGGTAAAGCATTTGTACCATACAGCTTGTTTTTGTTCCCTCAAACTGGAATAAGGAATGGAAGACCTGTGACTATACAAGAGGAAATAGGAAAACAAAATTAAAACAACTGGCAAATCAATGCCCAGTGGTCTATCAAAACATCTCAACATAGCAAAGGAGGAAAATAACAGCAATTTTTTTTTCTGTGTTTTGGATGGAGTATCCCCCCCCCAACTTTTTAGGCATTTTCTTCTTGATTTTTGAATTCCAGTGTATGTTTTCGGCTGCTAATAGAAGAAATAGGATTCCTTTCTCCAGAGGGAAAGACTGCATAGGGAGCTCCCTAAGCAGAATCAATCTCTGTCACAAAAGGGATGAGAAAAAAAAGAATGTTGAAAACTAACTGCAATGTGGGAAACTACTCAATTACTCAACTACTATAGTAGCAATTAGTACTGAAAAAACCAGTGATATCATGGGTTCTTAGATTTAAACATAAAAAGAAAGAAAGAAGTATTTTTAAGCAAAATGTGTCAAGCACCTTGGTAATTGCTTTACAAATATCTCATTTAATCCTCATTTTTACAGTTGAGGAAACTGAGGCAGAGGTTAAGGGATTTTGCCCAGAATTTCACAGAAGATTCATGGGCTGGATTTGAACTCATGTTTTCCTGATTTCATATTCAGTATTCTTATCCACTTCACTAACTACTGCCTCTGCTATATAAACCCCTTTATTTTATAAATGAAGAAACTGAGACCTAGAGAATTTAAGAGAAATCAAGGTCACGCAGTAGCAGAGCAAGAATTCAAACCAAGTTCTTTTGATGAAATTGAAGTGGTTTTTAGTTCTCTGAGCTAATTAAATTCCCTAAATCCAAGACATTATTCAAGATTGGTATTTGGATGATATTATTTTTGTTTGGGACAAAATAGAGGAATACAGATATGTATATGCTTTGTAGGAACTCCAACCATTGATACAATTCAGCAACACCTAACAGAGAATTCAACAGGACACTAGGAGGCTAATTTGTAAGATCAGATCTAGAGAGGGAAGACATTTTATGTCAGAGTTTGAGCTTAAGCCTTTGACTTCAAGGTCAGTCTTTATTCACTATACTTCATTTGTATCTGGTGATATCTATGGTACAAATAAACTGAAATTATTTTTGCATAAGGCAGGCACAGGATAGTGTGTGACAACTGAAAATGAACTGGATTTAAAATCAGAAGACTTCATGGCGGGAATAGATTGGGAGGTTTGAAAGGTCTCATCTTTAGTTAATCAACAGGGTTTCCATATTTCATATGTTTAATAGCAAAGCAAGATCTGTTTGGTTGTTTTGGTGGGTTGGAGGGGTGGAACAGGTTTTGTTTTATTTCTTTGGTAATATAATAATAATTGGTAATTTCATAATGAGCTCCCAATATAGGTCATAGTTGTTCTGCAACTTAAAAATCTTAGGGAGTTGCCTGGGACATTAAGAAGTTAAATTATTAGCCCAGTGGACACAAAGCTATGTGTCAAAGGTGACTCTGGATCTTATGTCTTCCTCACTGGCTAACTTTCTATCATAATACCATTCAATCTACAATTTCTTTAAGAGGAAGTACTCAGTTCTTTCACAAACTTAATGATACTGAGAAGAAATCTTGAATGGGGGGGGGGTCCTGTTTTCCTGGTATGCAAGAGGGAGTTTTATCCAGCCTAGAACTCTTTGCTTTATCCCAGAGTCTGAATTTGAAACTTGACAAATAGGATCTATAATATAATTGCAAATCTTAGGAACGTCAGCCAAGAGGAAAAAAAATACTTGTTTGTTTACAATATATTGTGAATCTTAGCCTTAAGGAATATGAGTTGGGGAGAAAAAACATAAATGAAATTTGGCAATAAGAAAAGGAAGCAAAAAATTCTTTTTGAAAAAATTCAAGAGAACAGAGGTAACTAGTATTGCCTTTTCTTTTGACTGATCTATATTACATATTTAATAAATGTCAGCTGATTGATGTAAGTGATTATTTAATTGGGTACCTGGTATTCATGTGTACATTGAGCAGAAGGATCATGTTCTCAACATGAACTTCAAGTGTATTCAGTATATTATATGTATTTGTTGTATATGACATCAGAGGGCCTAGATTCAAGACTTTTCTATGTATTACTTCTATGTTGGTGGATAAGTCACTTTAATTTTTCAAAGTCTGTTTATCCATTAAATTTGAAATTTGGATTAGCTTAATCAGCAGTCAATCAACAAACATGTATTAAATGTCTATAACACCTAAAGCACTCTCCTAGGTAATAGAGATAAAAATACAAAACAAAACAAGACAAAAATTAAACAATTATTATTCTTAAAGAACAGAGATTAGGGTAGCCATGGCTGGGATCAGGAAGACCTTCCATTAAAATGTAGATGTATGACCCTGAGCAAGTCACTTAATTTCTGTATGCCTCAATTTTTTCATCTATAAAATGGGGATAACAATATCAATCATCTCCTTGGGTTGTTGTGAAGATCAAATGAGAAATAATTTGTAAAAGCTAGCACATTGTAAGTGCTGAATAAATGTTGTTGTTGGGTCACTTCAATTATATCTGACTCTTTATGAGCCTATTTGGGGTTTTCTTGACAAAGATACTGGAACAGTTTGCCGTTTCCTTCTGATTTTACAGATTAGGAAACTGAGTCAAGTAAGATGAAGTGAATTGCCCATAGTCATGTAGCTAGTATCTGAGACCAGATTTGAACTCAGGAAGATGAATATTCCTGACTCCACATCCTGCATTCTATCTACTTGTTCCACCTAACTGTCCCATGTCAGTGTTAGCTATTACAATTATTCAAAGCCCTTTATAATTACCTTTATTATCCCTTCTATGCCTTGTTTATGATGGCAAGTTTTGAAGAATTGAAAGAGATGATTAAAAAAAGAGAGATGATTTTAAAAAGAGAGAAACAATTTGTCCTGAACATACCCTTTTTTCATAATGGCAATATTTTCAACTTTTCTACCAAATAAATTGGTACCTACCCTTTATTCAACTATCTAAGTTCCTACTATGCATTCAGCACTGGGTACATTGCTGAGGAAAGGATAGAGCATGAATCTCACTCTCAAAGGAGCTTACCACACACTTCTCATAAGAAACAAAATCCAATAAAGCAAGATGGTATAAAACTAAATGTCAGTATAGGATTGTTAATACTATTTTTCAGAGAAAAGAAGAATCAATGATGGATGGAGTAATCAGGTTACATTTCAAAGTGAAAAGAAGAGTTTAACAAGGACTTGAAAGATGAGTCAAAATTCAGACCTGAGAGAATGGAAAGCACTTCTAATTAAAGGACTAGCAGGATCAAAAAACAGAGATTGGCACACTCAGTGAATAGTTATTTCCCCTAAAGTGTTTTGAAATGCTTTACATAGATTAGTTATTGTAGCCTCAAAACAGCACAATGAAGTAAGTAATTCAGATATTTTTATCCCCATTCACCCTTTTTTTGTTATTTTTGTTTTGATCTAGTCTTGTGCTTTCAATTGAGTGGAAAATAATAACTCCCAGTGTGGAAACTCTCTCTAGTAATGCAGACTGGCACCTCCTTCCTAATTTATCATTTTAGAGAGGTGCCTGGGGCATTGTGAAGAGAAGTGATTTGCTGGTGCTTCGGCAGAGTATGAGTTAAAAGCAAAACCAGAATACAGTTCTCAAAGATTACAAGGTCTTCATTCCATTCATTCTGTCATGGTGTTTATGATCTCTCTTTTGCTAACAAAACAAAGACTCAAAAGAGACTAAAGAATTTTCCCAAGGCTACAAAGACAGTAAATGCCAATGGAAAAATTTAAAACTAAATCTTTTATTAAGATAGCTAGGAGGCACAGTAAAGTAATAGAAGAGTCAAGACCTCAGCTCAAATCCTGCCTTAGACACTTAAATAATCGTATGACCTTAAGTAATTCAGTTCCTTCCTCAGTTTCCTCACCTATAAAATGGGAATGATAATAATACCTAAATCTCAGTGTGGGTTAAAAGGATTAAAATTAGGTATTTGTAAAGCACTTTGCAAACCTTAAATATACAGTGCTCTCTAGCCACTGGGTCATGATACTTAATGATAATTTTGGGGGGAAATAAAATGAGATAAGTAAGGTAATGAAAGATTATATATTTCAGTGTCTTAAGTATTCAATGAATCTACACATAAGCTACCATCATTCTCAAGTTGAGAGAAAACTTGTTAATCAATTGCATTGTGAATTACCAGAAAAGGTTAGAATCTGGGTTATCATTCTTTCAACTAAGAATCCATTGCCTGATCCAGATTATATTTGAAACCAGAATCATAAAATGAAATAATCTTCTTGTTGGCTATGAACTAAATGAATGGAGTACATTTTCAACAGAAAATAAATTAAGAAAATTGAAAAAAACATTAAGACTAATCCCAGTAAACACAGATGGTATAGATAGCTAATGTGCTGATTCTTCTTGAACTGGAGGACCACAGACTACTATTCTAATCCATTTGCTACTGAGATAAGCCATTACTTATGTTTCACCAGATACAATGATGGAAAAAATATTGCTACCTAATTCAACATGATACTGTGGAAAAGGGTACTGAAGTCAGAGTTAGAAGATAGGAATTAAAAATCCTGACCTTTCTATTTACTCTGTGATCAAAGGGCAAGTTATTTGTTTTCTCTTGGCTTCAATTTTCTCAGTGATTAAGGGATAAGATTTGACTAGATGATTTTTATGGTCTCTTCCACTTACAAATAATATGATCAGGTGAAAATTTCTTTGTTTTTACAAAGCTATGTCATTTGTGGGCATCCTACCTACTATTTCCAAGTGCATGTTAATTATTCATTTATTCATATCTACAATAGGTGCTTACAATTAAATCGTCATTTCTGCAAGATGGTTAACCTATACTTTAATGACTAAGAGTATGTTGAGGGGGAAATGATGAATTTTTCAATGAAGAAAAGATTTAGAAAGTATTTCTCTTAGAGCCCTATCTAATCAACTTTAGTTTTTAACCTCTTCAATTTTTAAACTCATGATGGGTTATTGACGTAGTAATCTAGTAAGCCAATTAAGTGGCACAGAAGATAGAGCACTAGTCTTAGAGTCAAGAGGAGCTGGAGTTGGAATCCAACTTCAGACATTTGACTCTTACTAACTTTATGACCTTGGGCAAATCACTTAACTAGCCATCTCCAGCTGTTCTGATTCATATCTGCCCTCTGGACCCATATGACACTGGAGAAAAAAGTTAAGCTGATGATTTAGCACAATTCCCCCTCACTCAAAGCCAGTTTCTGTGCTTGTCATGGCACCACCTCCCTGATGTTAGTAGTCTTCTTTGAGAATGAAGGACTATCACTACTCCATTGAATGGTCTTCTATTAGACCTATGGAAGTTTTTTGGTTCTCTTTTGTTCTCTTGGGATCCCAGGGGAATGTCCACATTTTTATAGAATGATAAGAGACAGAATCATTTGCTCTCCTGATCAATAAGCAAACATTTATTAAACACTTACTATAGTAGTATCTATACACATATATATGCATATATATATATATATATATATACACACACAAATATAAATACAAAGAATAAAACAACTCAACTTTCAGGAGCCAATATAATATAATTGACAAAGATTAAAACTACTTTTATGCTCAAAGAAACATCTCTTTTTATTTGATGTAATTCTAAGAATAAATTTTAGTATCCTCCTAGTTTGTTGTATTTTATGCAATTTTAGAATAATGACTGTGTGACAATATTTTTCCTTCACTTATAAAAACTGAATTTGAGGTGACTAAAAGAAATGTTCTCAACTTTAGCTTCAAGGACTTGATTTTATTGAAATGATTATTTCTTCCAAATCAACCCCTCTAATGCCTTAGTATCATGGTTCTCAAACTTTTGGTCTCAGGACCCCTTTATCACTCTTACAAATCATTTAGAACCTCTTAAGAGCTTTTGTTTATATGAGTTATGTCAGTGCTTTCCAAGGTAGAAACTAAAACATCTTAGTATTGTTAAGAAAATAGTCTTGACCTTGCATACCCACTGGGAAGGAAGCGTTCCCCAAAGGTGTCCCCAGACCACAATTTGAGAATCACTGCCTTAGGAGATAGTTCTTATCTGTTTCAACTTTCTAGTAGCGAGTCTTGCCACACTTGGTGAGGCCAGTCATCAGATGACAGATGTGTGTGTTTAAATCCTTTTTAACTTGATAGGATTTGCTTAACTGTGTGATTCCTTGGCTGAGAAACTAGGATAACATTCATACCAAGTTGAATGTGTGTACTCAGGTGAAATAAAATCCTCATTATATAAAAAAAAAATGAAATCTATCTCTTGCAATTTTTTCTTTGATTTTGTGATCCTGGGCATAGATATTTAACTTAAGACTGTAAGTTACAGAGATGGTGCTGACCTGCATTAGTAAGGGGAGATTTATCACCTAGGGCTTTTCTATAGCAGTGAAATCACAGGTGCAGTATATCTATTTTGGGATAGACTTGATCAGTAATATATGAATATATGTATGTATACATGCTCATGTGTACATTGTGCATATATGCTTATGTGTACATTGTAAAGTGCCTATATATGTATTGTGTTTAGACATATGGGTATATTACATAGATATATGTATATAGGCAGAGGCATCATATACAATGCACACACAAATACATGTGTGTGCCATGCATGTATAGTCATACATATATGTATGCATATAGTGTATCAATCTGGCTAGCATACTACATCAGGCACATTCAAATTTATCTTTAAACTCTGCTTTGAATATTTGTTCAAAGACAGTGAAATCCATTTCTCTTCAAATCAGGTTACAAAGCTAAAAATCCTGCATCAACTATTAACTCAAGGCTATGATAAGCAGATATAGAACCTGTTCTGTTTTTTTTTAATTATAGCTGTGATGTGTGGAATTCACATGATGAATAAATTGTTCACCGGGGTCACAAGATGAATTCCTTCAAGCTACTTGTGTCTGCAGGGTTGAGCATCTGCCTCATCTCAAATAGTTTCTGATTGGAGTAATCCAGTTTGATGTTGAGCAAAGAGCCATCTGATCATGACCCTTTCACTTAAGGGCTTTTTGTAATAAAATAGTTCCTAAAAAAGGAGGAAGAGGAATGGGGGTAGGGAGAGGAGGATTATATGAATATCACCAAATCCTTCAAGGTCTACTTCTGCCAGCTGACCATTACCCTTTTGCATGAGTACAATTTGATTGGACTCATTGAGCTTCCATTTGTTAAATAAGTAGGGATCATTAGTCTGAAAATGTTTAGATCAAAAAAATTTAAACAATAATTTTTGAATTAAGAGTCACCTTCACTCTCTTTTTCTATAAGGCAACTACACTGAATTTTTGTGCTAGAATGTGTAAAGCTTAAAGTACTATTTGCATATGAGACATCATAAATGAAATGTGTTACAGCAATAATAGTTCATATTTAGCTAACTTTTCTTTTGTGAGATAAATAATGTGAGTATGAAATGGGGATGAGGTTGTGAGAAGATATGGGACCTATCTGGGAAACTTAACTGAATTCAGTCTCTTTCACTCTACCATGTTAGTATGGACTATATTTTATTTGGGGATGAGGAAGGAAGAAAATTCCCAGTTAATAGCTCACCTTCAGTCTAAAAGTAGAAAATTTAATAGGTTTAAGTTATAGCATTTAATAATGTAATTCCCACAAGAGTATCATTTACCAAGTTCTTTATTCAAGCTCTTTCTTTCTGTTCCATAAACAAACATAAATGATTACCAAGTTAATTTTTTTATGATCAAATATTATTGCATAGACAAATCAACACTTGTAATTGAAGTACATTATACATTTCAATTTCACTGTAATGGGTCAGAATTGGAGCAAAGTAGTTCAATGAGGAGAGTATAAAAAATGGAAATAAAAATGGGAATATTTCATGCTATATATATACTTCATTCATAATTCATTCATTTTTCTATTGAAGGAAAATTTTGGCCTGTATCCACATGATCTTGGCAATAGACCATAGGCATGATGTCAGTGGAATGTCATTTTGGGCCAGGAATGAAAGAGGAGCCCCTTGGTAATAGAATTTGTGTTTCTCACTTGACAACTGTACAGGCCAGAGTACAAGCCATTGGCTTAGCAGCCACATCAGAAACATTCAGATGAATCTTTGCACTCTCCATTCACACCTATTCCTAGAATCTGTGTAACAGGAAAGCCCCAGTTGCTTGGAAGACTTCCCACTCACTGACAAAACTCCATCCATAGGTAACATAATACACCAGCTCAATACTAACACCCCTTAGGTACAAAACTGCTTACAAAAGGATGGGGCAGACACTTCAGCAAAGTTCTAAAATGAAAATAGTGGAACAATTCAATGGATATCCATTTTGATTCCATGTTTCCACCAAAATATCATTGGGAAAGCATCTGGATGAAAGTTCAAATTCATTACATGGAATTGGTCATAAAAAGTACCATGCTTCAGCTTTTTTGGCAGTTCTGATTCATCCCCAATTATTAGCTCTATCAGTGAAATATGAATATTCTCCCTTTCCCATCCTTAAAAGCTATTACAGACATATGAGTTTATATAAAGGTTGATGATTATATGCTTTTTTATATTAGAAAACAACATGGAGAAAATTAATCTGATGAATGCTGTTAATTATTTTAACTTTTTTAATAGGTATAAAATGTTCATAAAGATTATTCTCTCTATAACTTACCAAGATTTATCAGCTTGTGTAATTTTTATAATCAGAGGAGATGAGTTTTATAATTAAAGTTTTGTCAAATAAGATAAATCTTGTTGCTCTTTTCTTCCTTTGGGGGAACTTTATTAAAATGCTGGGATGGTTTTTAAAGTTTCTCTTCCCCTCTGTGGCAAAATCAAGGGGATCCCATGCTGCCAAAACATCCAGGCCAAGAGTTGGCTAAGGAAATACCACTATGCAAAAATAATAATAATAATAATCTCTGAATGCCCTATTTGTGGAAAAGAAATTCCAACAAAGAAGACTTAGTAATTAGGTGACCCAGGACATTGTTCACTGATGAATCAGTCCTATTAAGGAATTCACTATACATCCCAAGGAGAGATGGACAAAGTGGTTGGCTCTTGCAAACTATCTTGAGTTCATTAGTGTATCATATGATTTTTAACTTTCTGGTATCCACTCCCAAGGGGCAGCTAGGTGACACAATGGATAGAACACCAGGTCTGGAATCAGGAGGACCCAAGTTCAAATCTATGTTAGGTATTAACAGCTTTATGACCTTGAGCAAATCACTTAACCCTGTTCGTCTTAGTAATATGTAAAATGATCTGGACAATGAAATGGCAAACCACTCCAGAATCTTTGGCTAGAAAACTCCAATTATGGTCACAAAGATTCAGACACAACTGTAAACAATTGAACAACAATCATCCCCAAACAAGAGAATCACCAATAGACTTGTATCATAATACAGTGAAAAAGCTATCAAACAAGAGCAACAACCACCATCCTAAGAGGAGATTAATACCTCTGTTTGAAAAATTTAATTGATTTTGTTTTCCTGAATCAAGTCATACTTGTTAGTTTGAGAATGAACCTCAAAACTATCTAGTCCAGCTCTTCATTTTATAGTACAGAAGATAGTCTAGGAAAAGGAAGTGACTTATCCAAGATCACAGACCAAATGCAGGGATTCATATTCATTTCTTCTAATCTCAATACAGTTCCAGATACAATCAAGAGGAGAGTGATAACCAGTTTAACCTTCCATAAAAAGTCTTTCTTTTCAGCAGGGTTGGACATTATGGATAAAAGGTAGTTGGCTACCTTTTAAATATCATTCTCCATATATTCAAGCAAGGGTCCCTCTTCTAAAGGATAAAATTCCAACTCTGACCATGACACTATTAACATCTGTATATTGAGAAAATCAAAGATTCCCCACTTAAATAACCCTTTAAAGTTAAAAGGTGTTTGACAAACATTATTTTTTGTGATCTTTGCTACAATCCTATAAGAAGTGGCTTAGTGCAACATAAGATTGTATTCCTGTGCAGTATAATATAGGTAAAAATTATAGATTAACCTTTAATTTCTAAATTAGCTTAGCTGAAGGCATAAGCTTGACTGAGAATTTATGTCTTTGTTAACTCAAGGTATCCTTAAGGAAATTAGGATGTATACCTAGGAATGCCTGGTGAGATAATTTGGAGACACCTGTTTAGATAGGATTACATAGGAGACCAATACAAAGTCAATATAGGGAAGATCTAACAGTTTTAAAAGATTAACTATTTTAACAGAGTATGTATTTGCTAGATACATTCCTTGTTTATAGAGCCTTGCTTTTAAGAAAAGAATTGTAATAATACTTTAAAAATAGTATAACTTTTGTCTCTTAATACAGTAAAAGGAAAATTATTTACAATATAGCTCTCTGCCCAGACTCATCAGGGATATTGTTCAGGGGATTTCTATGTCAGAGAGACAGAGATAGAGATAGAGAGAGAGAGAGAGAGAGAGAGAGAGAGAGAGAGAGAGAGAGAGAGACTGAATAATTTTGAATAAGATCCTTTTCAACTTCTACATTTTATTTTTTTTCCTTAAGAGGTACTGACATCACCTAAAAACAAATATAAATTTTGTTTGCTTCTCTTTTCTCTTTATTAACAAATATGAATCTCCCCATTGTATCAACAGTCACTGGATGGCGCTTACATTCTAGAGGGGGAGATTCACGTGTTTCGTGAAGGTCTTTAGAAAAATTAATAAGGCACAAATATCCTGAATTGGGAGAGAAGGAACATTCCTCCTAGATCTAATCAAATGCCTGATATTCAGGTCCATCCTTGCTGGACAAGCCAGAAGTAACTTTTTGAGCTCCCACTTTCTGTTATATAAAAGTCCCTCTCCAAAACTCCATTTTGGGGGTCAGGTTTCCCTAACTGGACTGTACATATGCCTGCATAAACAGCAAGATTAGAGAAATTTTAATAAATGTTTATTAACCTAATTCTGCATGTTCTTTCTTCATACAAAACTTTGGAAGCTAAATTTGTCCCTTTTTAGAACAAACTCTGGAAGTTAACACCCCATTTAATTTAATACTTTATTAAGGACAAACTCATGTAGATCACCAAAGGCACTATGCAATAAAGGATAGAAAAATGCTCTCAGAATTAGGAATCCCTAAGTTCAAGTCCCACTGATTATGATTCTGAGTAAGTCATCAAACCTTTCAATATTTCAATCAACTTTCTAAGACAATAGGTTGCAGAGAAAGAAATAACCTATCTTAATAAATACAGTTTCCTCCAGTGGGAGTTATCTGTACCAATTAATCATAAGTATAGTCACAATTTCTTATCATGATATTTTAAAGCACCATAGTAGGCTCCTATCATAGGTAGTCTTGATTGAGTAATTCACAGAGAAATGTTAGGTGTTGGTTCTAAGCAATAGAAACTGCTCCAATTAAACTTCCATTTCTATATTTTCTGACCCCCCCACTAACACACATGATATTGCCAACAATAGGATTTTATTCATATAAACTGGAACTTCCATTAGACCAGAAGGATCTACATAGTACTCAAAAAGAATATAAACCAAATGCAAGAACTTACCTTGGGTTTAGATCTGCCTATATATTCTGCAAGACATTTTCCCAACTCTGGGGTGTGGGGAAAGGAAGTTCAAGCACTGGGCATATTCCTAGACAGGGTTGTAACTATAAGCTAAGGAAAGCTGCAATGGTTCCCGGCCTATGCCTATTTCCAAAACACCTGGTATACATGTCTCTCCCTATTTGAATTATTAATTTTCTGCTAATCCCAGGCCTGAAACAACTAGTTACTCATTCATTAAGATGTGTTCTTTCTTACAATAGCCTTGGACAGAATTTTTGGCCTAAATTTGACTGATTGAATTGACATTTTATGGGAAGAAAACTTTGCCAGAAGAGAAGAGGATGTACAGAAAACAAATTATAGTCTATCTGAAAGGGAACAAAGAATCTCTGGAGAATTTCCACTGGGTAAATTTGAAATAAACATTTAGAGAAATAATGGAACAAGCAATACACAGAAAATGAGCAAATGTCTAAGTGACCACAAAATAAACAATAGGCATCATTGGATTTTCAAAACTGTTGCAGGTAGAAATGAATCTAGGAAGGGTGTGCATATGCATATTCAGACTTTCCAAAGGGTTGTTTTATGGTGTTACACAAAATTTTACTTGCAAAATGATTTCAAATTATATTGGCCAGGATCCTTCCATGGCTGGAAGGCTGACAGCATAAACAAATGAATAGAAATGAATCTTGCTAAAGGGAGGTGTCAAGTGGGGCCCCTGGAGTCAAACTTTATTTTACATCTTTATTATAAATTCAGTACCTCAGATAAATGAAATTTGCAGATGAGAGCAAAGAAGGCTGCTTTGCTATAACTCACAAGGGAAGGAAATCAAGAAATATTGGCCTGGAAATGCTCAAGTTTCAGGCATGAAAAGAATCAAATGAGATTGGATAGGAAAGAAATAAAGAGAAAGAAAACCTTGAAATATAGAGCTCTGTTGAATGAAAAAGCATAGGAAAATGGTGTGGAAAGAAAACTAGAGGATCACAAGCTAGATATAAATTTATATTATTTCCAAGGAATAAATAAGTCAAAACTATGAGGAGAAGGGGAAGGGTATGGAAAAGTGACAGAAGTTTTCTATAAATTGTTGAAAACCAGAGTTTGCTATTTTAATCCCAAGGTAATCCAAGCATAAACTGAAAGGATTAAGGGCGAAAGGTCAAGCTGGAATCATTTGAATTGACAGCTTAAACTTCGGTGAGACACATGCCAAGAAGAATATCAGAGTGAAGTTATGACAAAACACTGACCCTTTTAACTCAATACCATACAACAAACACATATTAAGTACCTACTCCCTGCCAAACACCATGCTAATTGCTGAGCATACAAAGATTTTAAAAAAATGAAATCAATCTGCTCCCAAGAAGTTTGTTGACTGTCATTTTCTGCCTCTTAAAACTATGTGACACCATCCCTCAGTCTTTCATCTTTCCCCGAGTCTTTGATAACCAAGCTTTTTGTTACCTGGCCCCTTCCTATGTTTCCAGTCTTCTTACATGTTAGTCCCAATAAGGCACTGAATGATAGAACTACACTGGTCTATTGACCTTGCTTGGAACAAGATGCTCTACTTCCTAATCACATGCTGTTGAACATGCCAGGAATGCTTTGCCCCCTTATCCCTACCTCTTAAATGCCCTGGTTTCCTTCAAGAATTAGCTGAATTGTGACCTTCTTTTCCTTCTCTTTCCTTTTTCTCTAGATTAGGTCTCCCTCAATCTCCTGGACTGGAAGTGCAACAGCACTGTTGATCAGTAAGGAATTTTGCTTTCTGCAAGGGACTGCCCTGGTCACCCCAGCTTCCAATAACTTCCCTGTTCTGATTATCCTGTACCTTGGTAAATACATTTTACATACATACATACATATATATATACATATATATATATATATATATATATATACACACACACACACACACACACACACACACACACACACACACATAAAAGTGCCTATGTTCATTTGCATAATGTCTCTCCCATTAGAATGAACATTACTTGAAGACAGGGACTGTTTTTGCCTTTTGCCTTTCTTTGAATCTCTGGCACAATGCCAGCTTTGAGGAATGGTTTAATCAATGCTTGTTGACTACCTGACAAATAGATTCACCAAATTTATGCTATGCATAAACCAAGTGGCACTGTAGATGGTGATTAAGGGAAAGAATGTTATGCTTTGGTTTCTGCTAAACTTTCTCAGTAGATATACCTCTATAAAAGCTAATTGATGTTAATTTGTTAAATAATATCCAGAAGCATAATGGCAGGAACCCATGAATGATAGTTTTAAGAAACTAGCCTCAACCCATCAGTTAACTGTAACCCCCTTACAGAAGTCATTAATTACCTTCTGGGGCACTTGGGCACTAAAATAGCCCTAGAGGGACCAGAATAGAAGGATCATAGATTGGGAACTGAGAGACTTTAGGCCACTGAGTACACTCATTTTAGAGAAACAGTCACTAGAGGGTAAGAAATTTGCTCAGGATCAACCAGCAATTTAGTATCTGAGATGTGAACCCTAGTCTACCTGACTTCAAACCATTACCGTACCTACTATATCATGATATTTATCAAGGAGCTGGGATATCATAGGTATCGCCAGAGCAAATTTGGAAGATGATTTGTGCTTTCCTTTAAAGATTCCCAGATAAATCTCCTCTAACCAAATACAGGGTTCTCCTGAGAAAATCCCTATGGCATTAGTGACTCCTGATAATTATGGAATTCAATTCGATAAACATTTATGAACCAATTATTATATACAGAGAAGACACTACTCCAAAGGAGTTTGCAATTAGATAAAAACACTGCATGTAGTAGAAAAACTCTAAACTTGGAATTAAGTAAACCTGGGTTCACAAATCCATTCAAACAATTAGTAGATGTTTGTGATCCTGGATAAGTCATTTAGATTTTCTGAAGAAGTTTGTTCTTCTGTAAAATGATTCAAAGACCTTTAAGATCTTCTCCAACTTGAAAATGTATAAACACACAGGCCAAAGAACAATGCAATATGTTCAAGACAAAGGTCTCACCAAATTGGAGAGATTCAACATCAGCTTTAGGCAAAAAAAAAAAAAAGAAGTCTTTACATGATTACAATTCAGGTGAGCCTTAAAGAAAGGGAAAGACTTTAGGAAATACACAGAGGCAAGTGATGAGTTCATCTCTAGCACAGAGGTAAGAAAGGTGGCATCAGCAAAGACATGGAATGGAGAGAAACTTGTTTTAATGCAATATCATAGATCAGTACATTTAGAATGAAATAAAAAATGAACAAAATAAAAATAGGATCATAGACCATAGATTTAGAACTGGAAGAAAATTAAAGATTATCAAATCAAGTTAACAAGCATTTAATAGGCATCCACTATATAACAGGACTATGCTAAGTCATAGAGAAGCAAAGAAAGAAAAAAAATCTCTGCTCTCAGTCCCAATAGAGAGGAATCAACACATAAATAAATTATGCACAAATAATATAGATCCTGGATAAATAAGATATAATCAACAGAAGGATGGTACTAGCATTATGGGAACCAGAAAAGGCTTCTTATAGAAAGTGACATTAAAGTCAGAAGGAAGAGATGAAGAAAAAGAGCATTCCAAATATGGAAGACAGCCAATGAAAATGTTTGGAGTTTGGGGATGCACTGTCTAGTTTGAGAAACCACAAGAAAACCAGTGTCACTAAAATATATAGAATAAGGAGAGGAATGAGAAATTAAGAAGTATGGTGAGGGAGGATGGGTTTATGAAATTCTTTAAAGGACAAACAGAATTTATTGAGGGGAAAGAAGTTTAACATGGTGAAACCTATATTTTCCTTAAGTCCAACTCTTTCATTTTGGATAGAAAGAAGCTTGGGCTAAATAAATAAATAAGAGGTTAAGTGACTTATAAAGGTAATAAGTGTCTGAGGTGAGATTTTATTTCTGATTTCCCAAGGTCAAAACTCTTAAGATTGAAACAGTAGATCAGGAGCCAAATTATTTAAGCCCTGTAGTATTATGAATCAGAAGTATATACTTTATTTGGTAGGCAATGAAGAATCTCGAAAGTTCTTTTGAGTAGAGAACTGATATAATTAGTGAAATGCTTTGGGAAGTTAATTCTAGCAACAATGTAAAGAATGATTGGGTAGAGAAACAAGAGAAAGAAGGACAGCAGATAATTTATAATAGTCATTGAAAAGTTAACTTTCATAGTGTTGAGAAGTGCTTTAGATCATGAATTTAGAGTTGGAAGTCATCTAAGAGATCATCTCTCTCATTTTATATCAAGCTCTCATTTTACAAATAAAGAAACTGAGGAACATGGAGAGAGAGTATGTGACCTGTCAAATAGTACTTGAAATGAGATTTTAAGTCATTCTATGACTTTATAGGTCATTAAGTTTATTCTTGCAAACCACACAGTATTCCCTTTGACAAATGGCCTTTCAGTAATGACTCTATGGTGCAGGAAAAAGAATGCTGAACTACCACTAGTCTTGAGTTCCTTACACTCATCACATTATATCTTGCCTATGCAACTTTGCACGGCAGTAAGCCATACCTGGAACATTTTCCTAGTTCCCTCCTATCTCTTAGATTCATTTTTCCTTCAAAACATTGTTCTAATATTACTGTTAAAGTGAAAGTTTTCCTGATCCTTCCAATTGCTAGTGCCCCCCACCCACCAAACAGATCATTGTCTAAAGAAAATTATATGGGCACACCAATCAAACTACCCAATAACTACTTTACCAAGCTAGAAAAAAATAGTAACAAAATTCATCTGGAGCAAAAAAAAGGGCAAGAATAGCAAAGAAACAGAATTAAAAAAAATTAAAGGAAGTTGGCCTAGCTCTACCAGATCTAAAAAGATACTACAAAGCAGCAGTCATCAAAACTGCCTGGTATTGGTTAAAAAATAGAGTAATGGCTCAGTAGATTAGTATAGGTTCAATAAAAACTGAAGTAAATGGTGACAGAAATCCACTATTTGAGAAATCCAGACACCAGCTTCTGGGAGAAGAACTCACTATTTGACAAAAAGTATTGGGAAAACTGGAAAATAATATGGCAAAAATTAGAAAAAGATCCACATCTACCTTATACCAAAATAACATCAAAATGGGTACAAGAGCAACAGCACAGATAAATTAATAGACCAGAAATACTCTATCAGATCTATTGAAAGGGGACAAATTTAGGACCAAACAAGAATTAGAGCACATTATAAACTACAAAATAAATGATTTTGACTATATTATATTAAAAAGGTTTTGCATTAATAAGCTATGCTGCCAAAATTAGGAGGAAAGCAGAAAACTGGGAAATAATCTTCACAACTAGGAGCTAAAATAAACATCTCATTTCAAAAATATATAGAGAATTGCATCAAATTTATAAGATCATAAGTCATTCCCCAATTGATAAATGGTCAAAGGATATAAACAGTTTTCAAATGAAGAAATTAAAGCTATGAAATTAAATCATATGAAAAAATGTTCCAAATCATTATTGATTACAGAAATGCAAATTAAAACAACAATGAGGTATCATCTCATACCTATCAGATTGGTCAAGATGAGGAAAAATGGAAAATGATCAATGTGGGAGAGGCTGTGGGAGGATTAGGACATTAATGCATTGCTGGTGTAGTTGTGAATGAATCCAACTTTTCCAGAGAGCAACATGGAACTAAGCCCAAAGAGCAATAAAACTGTTCATACCCTTTGACCCAGCAATTCCAATTCTAGGACTCTACCTAGAAGAAATTATAGAAAAAGCAAAAAGTCCTACATTTTCCAAAATGTTTATATCAGCTCTTTTTGTAGTGGCAAGGAATGGGAAATTGAGGGGATGCCCATCAATTAGGAATGGCTAAACAAGTTATGGTACATTAATACCATGGAGTACCATTGTTATATAAGAAACAATAAATGATCAGATTCTGGAGAAGCATGGAATGAATTACAAGACCTGATCCTGAGTGAAGGAAGTAGAACTGATAGAAAAATGTCCACATGAATAACAACATTGGGAGATGAACAACCTTGATGGAAGCAGTTCCTCTCAGCAGTTCAGAGAGCTAGGACAAATGTATTAGAACAGCAATGGACAATGTTATCCCCATCCAGAGGAAGAAAAACAATACAAAACCAACCATCTAGAATCTGATGAGCATACAAAAAATTATTTATCTGTAAACATGTTTATCAAAATATATATGTACAATGCTAACCTGACTGTAAGTCACTGAGGTTGGGGGGGGGGGGTAGGAAGGGAGGATGGAAGGAAATTTTGTAACTTAAAAATACATGTTGATGTCAATGAAAATAAATAAACAAATTTTTAAAAACTGATCATACCCTCTGACCCAGCAACAACAATAAAAGGACTATATACAGAAGAAATCATAAAAAATGGCAAACATTCCTGATGTTCCAACATATTCATAGTACATGTTTTAGTAGTGGCAAAGAATTGGATATAGAGGGGATGCCCATCATTTGGAGAATGGCTAAACAAGTATGGTATAAGAATGTTATGAAGTACTATTGTTCTATAAGAAACCATGAATAATCTGACCTTAGAGAAGCATGGAAAGAATTTCACAAACTAATGCTGTGAAGGGAGTAGAACCAAGAGAACATTGTATACATTAACCACAACATTGTGAATTGATCAACTTCTAGTGGATGCAGCTTTTCTCAGCAATTCAGAGAGCTAGAACAACCCTGGGAGACTTGATATGGACAACACTATCCTCATCCAAATGAAGAAAAACAAAACAAAATGAATCAAAACAACAGTAAAAGAACAAACAAAAAACCTACAGAATCAGAATGAATGCTATGTTGATTTTTTAAAAATTTCTCTTATGTTTTTCCTTCCTATTTCATGATTTTCTTTCTTTTCCCTTATTCTAATTCCTCATACAGAAAATGACTAACCTGTAAATATGGTAAATACAAATGTACACATACAATGTTCACTAGACTGTTCGCTGCTCAGGGGAGTGGGGTGGGGAGGGAGGATGGAAGGAAATTATGTAACATAAATATATACGTAGATGAATGCTGAAATACTTTCAAAATGCAATTAGAAAAAATAAAATATCAACAAAAAGAAAGTCTCAAAGAATGGGATCATGAAGGGTCAGACATGACTGATCTAAAAAACTACATAAATGTTTTTCATTAATTAGTTTTGGGATGTATAGATTGGAGAAAAATTGATTCATGAGGACATGATACTCCTTCAATTTGAAAGACATTCATATGGAAGAAAGATAAGATTTGCTTTGTTTTTGCTTTGTTTTCAAATCAGTCCAAAAAGGCAGATCTAGCTAAAATGGACATAAATGGCAAAGAAGAGCCCTACCAATCAAAATTCCAAAAAATTACTTTAATGAGTTAGAAAAAGTTGTAAGTAAATTTATAATGGAGAAATAAAAAGTCAAGAATTTCCAGGGATTCGATGAAAAATAGTGCAAAAGAAGGTGGCTTAGCCTTACCAGATCTAAAATTATATTAGATAGCATCAGTCATCAAAACTGTCTGGTATTGGCTAAGAAATGGAGTCAAGGATCAGTGGAATAGACTAGTTGCAATAGCAGGAAACAATAATCTGCTGTTTGATAAACCCAAAGAGTACAGCTATTGGGATAAAAACTCTTGCTTCGATAAAAACTGTTGGAGGTTACTATGGAAGAAATTTAGATTAGACCAGCACTTCACACCATATACCAAGATAAGATCCAAATGGATACAGGATTTAGACATAAGAAACAATATTATAAGCAGACTAGTAGATCAAGGAGTAGTTTACCTATCATATTTATGGAAAGGAAAACAGTTTATGACTGAGGAAGAGAAAGAGAACATAATTAAAAACAAACTAGATGATTTTGATTACATTAAATTAAAAAGCTTTTGCACAGATAAAACCACTGTAACCAAGATCAAAAGAAATGTAGTAAATTGGGAAACAATTTTTGCAACTAGTATTTCTGACAAAGGACATATTTCTAAAATAAACAGAGAACTGAGTCAAATTTTCCAAAAAAACAAGCCATTCCCCAATTGACAAATGATCAAAGGATCTGCAAAGGCAATTTACAGCTGAGGAAATCAAAGCAATACATATTCATATGAAAAATTTCTCCAAATCATTACTTATTAGAGAAATGTTAATTCAAGCATATCTGAGATACTACCTCACACCTCTCAGACTGGCCAATATGACCAGAAAGGACAATGATCAATGCTGGAAGGGATGTGGGAAATTTAAGACACTAATACATTTTTGGTGGAGCTGTGAACTCATCCAACCTTTCTGAAGAGCAATTTGGGATTATGCCCAAAGGTCAACAAATGTGCATACCCTTTGATCCAGCAATACCACTACTGTGTCCCTATCCTGAGGAGATTATAAAAAAGGGTAAAAACATCACTTGTACAAAAATATTTGTAGCAACCATCTAGTGGCAAAAAATTGGAAATTAAGTGAATGTCCTTCAATTGGGAAATGGCTTAAGAAACTGGTATATGTATATCATGGAACACTATTGTTGTATTAGAAACCAGGAGGGTTGGGAATTCAGGGAAGCCTGGAAGGATTTGCATGAACTGATGCTGAGTGAGATGAGCAGAACCAGAAAAACATTGTACACTCTAACAGCAACATGGGGCTGATGATCAACCTTGAATGACTTGCTCATTCCATCAGTCCAATAACCAGGGACAAATTTGGGCTATATGCAATGGAGAATACCATCTGTATCCAGAGAAAGAATTATGGACTTTGAACAAAGACCAAAGACTATTACCTTCAAAATAGAAAAAAAAAAAGTTATCTAATTTTACTATCTCACTTTATGTTTCTTTCTAAAGGATATGATTTCTCTATCGTGACATTCAACTGAAATCAATTAATAACATGGAACCAGGGTAAGGACTAACAGAATGCCTTCTGTGGGGGTGGGGGAAGGGAAACACAATGGTGGAAAATTGTAACACTCAAGATAATAAAATCTTTTAAAAAATGGCATAGAAGTAATTTAAACTAACTATATAAAAAATTACTCATAAGCAGAGCTATCCAAAATTGTTTACCCTAGAAGATACTGGACTTTTTTCTCACTGGACTCATTCAAATGTAGTCCTATGTATTACCATAGTTTGGAATTTTGGTTGATTTTGACAATAAGTAGTAATAATTATGTCTTCCTCAGATTCCACTTTCGGAAAAAAAAAAAAATATATATATATATATATACATATATATATATATATATATATATATATATATATATATATATATTACCAGCCTAATGTTAGACTTGATAACCTCATCTTTCTCCTCCCCCTAAGCATGACTTACTCTCAAGAACATAATTTAAGGTAAGGATGATTTCAAGGCAGCAAACCTCAGTGACTCGAAAAATGGTGGTAATCTTGACAGTAAGAAGTTAGAAATAGAGGAAGATTTAGGGGATAAGGGAAAGATGAGTTCAATTTTGGTCAAGGTGAATTTTAGATGACTATAGATTTCTGCCTAAAGACAGCTGATTATGCAGGTTTAGAAGCACACAGGAGAGAAATGAGAGATGATTATATATCCTTAGATATTATTTTCATAGAAGTGACCATTGAATTCATGGGAACTAATGATCTTACCAAAAATTTAGAGAGAAAGAAGAGTCTAGAACACTCTAGGTGTCTAAGACATCTTCTGTATTGTCTGAGACATGATGGTTCAGAGAAGAATTGGTTAAATAAGAGAGCAGGAGCCCTTTCTGGGTCTCAAATTAGATTCCTGGAGTATATTGTGTTATGGATTTATGTAATCTGTGCATTTTCTTCTTTATGGTATGACAAACCTCATGCATTTTGGCCCTAATAAAAAATTAAACTACATCTGTTAACCTCCAGCTGAACAAGAAAAAATGGAATTAAGTTAATTTATGCTAGCCACAAGGTTTGTCTTAAGAAAACAAACAGAGATTAGATTAACATATATATTTATTAGTTTCTTCTAAACTCTAAGACCAAATGTATATGCATGGGGGGGAGGCCTGTTAGTACTAGGACCCCAGAATGAGATCTTGAGATGCATATTTATAGGAAGTACACAAAACACTTTAAAATTATTGGCAGAAGCCAATGAGCTGCCACAGCATACATTTGTCTTTTCTTTCCTGATTCAGGATGTCTGCTTAATGTCATATAGTCAGGGATCCCATAGTGGAGGAGAAAGAATGCCTTATCTTGAGTCAGGAAATCAGGGCTTTTTCAGATGTAGACTTTATTTTTTAGGGGTTTTTTGCAAGGCAAATGGAGTTAAGTGACTTGCTCAAGGCCACACAACTAGGTAATTATTAACTGTCTGAGACCAGATTTAACCCAGGTACTCCTGACTCCAGGGCTGGTGCTCTATCCATTGTACCACCTAGCCGCCTCTGAGATGTAAACTTTCATAAAACATGAGATCCTCTCTCCCCTGGCCAGAATGTTTGTGTCATCCTGTGACTATTGATACCATAGAGGTTTTATAGGTGTTATCAGAAAGATAATCAAGCCTCTTGTTTTTCAAGAAGGAAGCTGACATCTCTACACTCAAATTTATAATTGTTATTAGAGGGAGAAAAGCAGATTTTGTAAGGTAGCAAATCACACTATTTATTTCTACAAAGCAGCCCTTCTTCATCAAAGATTTTCCACATATGGCACATCAGTCAATTGACTATAATATAGAGAAATGTAACCTTTAATAATTGATCATGCCTTGATGGGGTTGCTCATTCCATCAGTGCAGCAATCAGGGACAATTTGGGGCTCTCTGCAATGGAGAATATCATCTGTATCCAGAGAAACAACTGTGGAGTCTGAACAAAGATCAAGGACTATTACCTGAAATTTAGAAAAAAAAAAAACTGATACCTTATTGTCTGATCTTGCTATCTCTTATACTGTTGTGTTTCTTCCTTAAGAATATGATTTCTCTCAAATCACACTCAATTTGGATCAATGTATACCATGGAAACAATGGAAAGACTGACAAATTGCCTTCTATGGGAGTCGGGGAAGGGAAGTAAGATTAAGGAAAAATGTAAAACTCAAAATAAATAAAATCTTTAATTAAAAAAAAATAGTTGATCATGTAGTCAGAAAGGATATTGGACCTTTCTTGTAAAATGAGAAAAAATTATAAAAGTAAAAGCTTTTCCTCAATTGATAAAAGACAAAAAAATAGGAAAAAGCAATTTATCAGAAGAAGAAATCAAAACTATTCAGTTACATCTACTTCCGGGCAAGAGGATGGAGAGAAGATAGGCACTGTGCTAAGGTCTCATGATCTTCCCTCATATATAATATGAAGCAAACCTCTTAAGAAATCCGATTAACAAAGCCCAGAAAGAGAAGTTAGGAGAAGAACATTTACATTGTCTTCCAGGATTGTGGGTGGGCCATGTGCAGAAAGCAAAGACTCTGTGGGGAGCAGAGAGCCTGAAAGCAGGACTAGCCTGAACAGCTGAGGGGTGAAGAGCCTGAGAGCAGGACTTACCTGATCAGCTGCAGAGGGGTGAGCCAACTGGGGAGCAGACAGTCTGGGTCTTACCAGCAGGGTTGGAGGGTGAGTTCCAGTGCAGAAGAGTTGTAGACATCAGAAGAGTGTAGACATTCATCCCTGGGCTCTTCTTGTCTGGAGAACTCAGAGTCCATATCTTCATTTCAGTTGAAGCCTCTTCCCAGAACAAATATATAATTAAGTCCACCACCCCCCTAGACTCAGGTGTGAGCAGCAGAGCTCCCTCAGCTGTGGAATAGGGAAAGCAATTACTTTGTCCCAGGGCATAGCCCACCACTGCTCAAAGTTAAAAGTATTCAGCAGCTTCAACACCCCCTGCAGGCCATGGGAGAGGGCCTCAAATCAAGGTCACATACACTCCAAAGAAAGCAACAAACACCCCTAACTGGCCAGCCCACTTGGAGTAACTAAACCCAGGGAGTAAAGCCTCTATGGATCTCAATGCCAAACCTCTGTTGAACCAGCCCTTCCGCCAACACAAGATCTTAGGAAAATGAATAAAAGGCCAGCAGAAGGGAGGAGCCTAGACGGACCCTAGAAGGAAAAGACCCTAATTAAGAGAGATCTAGAACCTCTAAGGAGAATATGATATGGTCTCCAGCACAGAAAGACTTCCTGGAAGAAATCAAGAAATCAATTGGAAAATATAGGAAAGAAAATTAACACTTTGCAACAAGAAAAGAAACTCTTGGAAAATACAACTGCACAAATGCAAAAAGAAAATAATTCTCTCAAAACCTTAATTGGTCAAACGGAAACCTCTTTAAAAAAATAGAATTGACCAATTGGAAAAGGAGCTGCAAAAGGTAAATGAAGAAAATTCTTCTCTAAAAAAAAGAATG
Organism: Macrotis lagotis; assembly: GCF_037893015.1. Classification (NCBI taxonomy): domain Eukaryota; kingdom Metazoa; phylum Chordata; class Mammalia; order Peramelemorphia; family Peramelidae; genus Macrotis; species Macrotis lagotis. Next base: position 28,095,458 of record NC_133662.1, on the reverse strand, counting down.
GAGTCTGTGGAAACTAATGACTTCATGAGACAAGAGTCTGTTAAAGAAAACCAAAAAAAAAAAATCAAAAAATAGAAGAAAATGTAAAATACCTCTTCAGCAAAATCACTGAGCTTGATAGAATAGATCAAGAAGAGACAACACAAGAATTATTGGTCTTCCTGAAAACATTGAAGAGGAAAAAAGCATGGACTTAACATTGCAGGATTTAGTGATGGAAAACTGCTCTGATATCATGCAACCAAAGGGGAAAATAGTTATTGAAAGAATACATTGTTACCCTTCAGAACACTAAGGAATATTGTGGCCAAATTACAGAACTACCAGATAAAAGAGAAAATCCTGCAAGCAGCCAGAAAGAAACAATTTAGATACCAAGGAGCAGCATAGAAACTGACTGCAATAACATTAAGGGATTGAAGGGCCTGGAATGTGATATTCTGAAAAGAAAGGGAGCTTAGAATACAGTCAAGAATTCACTATCCAGGAAAACTGAGCCTTCTCCTCCACAGCAAAAGATGAACATTTAATGAAATAGGAGACTTACAACTTTTCCTGATGAAAAGACCAGAGCTTAATAGAAAATTGGGGCTTCAAACAGGAGATGCAAGAGACATACAAAAAGTTTTAAAAGGGGGGAGGAATAGTCAAAAAAGAAGAAAGAAAAAACACTTATCCTATAAGATGAGACTGGCTATAACCCTACCTGGGAGAAAGACTTTAATAATTCTCTAGCATCATAACTCTATGAGAGTAAATATATTTAATCATAAGAGATGGACACTCATGACTTATAAGTGAAACTGCTATCCAGTAAGATGAAACTGGCTATATCCCTACTGGAGAGAAAGACTCTAACAAATCTCAATAATTGTAATTCTATTAGAGATACTATACTTAGTCAGAAATGATAGACACTCATGACTTTTCTGTGACTCAGAGAGAATGATTTAAAAACAATACCTCCTTAAAAAGGGGGAGAGTAAAGAGATGGGAGGATGGAGGAGAATTAATCTGGTAAATCTCATTATATTAAGAGGTACAAAGGACCTATTGCAATAGAGGGGAAGAAGGGAGGAGGTGAGAACCACCTGAATCTTATGCTCATCAGATTTGGCTTAAAGTTAACATACATTCCCTCAGTAAAGTTAGGAAACTTATCTTACCTTTCAAGTTTTAAAAAGAGGAAAGGGGAGGGTGGAGATAAAAGGGAGCCAACAGAAGGAAGAAAAGGAAGAAGGGACAAAGGGAAAGGGGGAAAACAGTGGAGGGGGTTTGGATATAGGAGGGCAAACACAATGAAGGTGGTGGTAGTCAGAAACAAAATACTGGAGAATATGGATAAACAGAAAAAAAAGGAAAAATACGAACAGAGGGAAGATAACATGGAGGGCAAGAAGGAGTTAGTAATTATAGCTTTGAATGTGAATGGGATGAACTCTCCCTTAAAGAGCAAGCAAATAGCAGTGGATTAAAAACCAGAATTCTACAATATAATGCTTACAAGAAACTCATTGAAGCAGAGAGATACATATAGAGAAAATATAAAAGACTTGAGTGAAATATATTTTGCTTCAGCTGAAGTGAGAAAAGCAGGGGTTGCCATCCTTATCTCAGTCAAAGCAACTGCAAAAACAGATAGGATTAAAGGAGATAAGGAAAGAAACTATATCCTCCTAAAAGGTAAAATAGACAATAAAGTAATTTCAATACTAAATATATATGCACTCAATGAGATACCATCCAGATTCTTAGGGGGAAAATTAAAGCAGTTACAGGAAGACATAGACAGCAAAAGTCTACTAGTGAAAGACCTCAACCTCCCACTCTCAGATTTAGATAAATCTAACTTTAAAATAAACAAGAAGGAAGTTAAGGAGGTAAATAGATTGTTAGAAAACCTAGGCATGATAAACATATGTAGGAAATTCAATGGGGATAGAAAGGAATATACTTTCTTTTGTGTAGTACATGGTACTAACACAAAAATTGACCATGTACTAGGGCATAAAAATCTAATAATCAATTGCAGGAAGGCAGAAAGAGCAAATACATCTTTTTCAGATCATAATGCAATAAAAATCATATGCAATATTGGGTCAGGGAGATATAGATCCAAAACCAATTGGAAACTAAATAAACTTCATTTCAAAGAATGAGTGGATCAAACAAGAAATTGCAGGATGAATTCTTTCACCCTAGATAATGATAATAACGAAATAACATACCAAAACATATGGAATACACTGAAGGCAGCTCTCAGGGGATATATTATATCTTTAAATGCTTACATGAATAAATTAGAGAAACAAGAAATGAATGAACTAAACAGGAAACTAAAAAAAATAGAGAAAGAACAAATTAAAAATCCCCAATTAAATACAAAATTAGAAATTCTAAAAATTAAAGGAGAAATTAATAAGTCAAAACCAAAAAAACTATTGAATTAATAAATAAAACCAAAACTTGGTTTTATGAAAAACCAATAAAATTGATAAACCTCTAGTCAATTTGATTTAAAAAAAGAAAGCAGAAAACCAAATTGCTAGTATCATAAATGAAAAAGGTGAACTCACTACCAATGAGGAAGAAATTAAACTAATAATTTGAAATTATTTTGCCCAGCTCTATGCCAATAAATTTGATAATCTAAATGAAATAGATGAATATTTACAAAAATATAAGTTTCCCAGGTTAAATGAAGAGGAGATTAAACACCTAAACAACCCTATCTCCCTAAGAAAAATTCTCCAGGGCCTGATGGATTCACAAGTGAATTCTACCAAACATTTAAGGAACAATTGGTTCCAATTCTATATAAACTCTTTGGAAAAATAGGGGAAAATGGAACTCTGCCTAACTCTTTCTATGAAGCCAATATAGTGCTGATATCTAAACCAGGAAGAGTTAAAACAGAGAAAAAAATTATAGACCCATCTCTCTAATGAATATAGAAGCAAAAATCTAAAATAAAATCTTAACAAAATGATTGCAACAAGTTATCACTGAGATAATACATTATGATCGAGTAGGGTTTATCCCAGGAATGCAGGGTTGGTTCAATATTAGGAAAACTGTTAGTATAATCAATTATATCAACAGCAAACCTATCAGAAATTATATGAACATATCAATAGATGCTGAAAAAGCTTTGACAAAATACAGAACAGATTCCTACTAAAATACTAGAGTGTGTAGGAATACATGAATTGTTCCTTAAACTAATAAGCAGTATCTATCTGAAACCATCAACAAGCATCATATGCAATGGGCATAGGCTAGAGGCATTCCCATTAAGAGCAGGGTAAAACAAGGATGCCCATCATCACTACTACTATTCAATATTGTATTAGAAATGTTAGCTGCAGCAATAAGAGAAGAAAAAGAAATTGAAGGAATTAGAATAGGGAAGGAAGAGACAAAATTCTAACTCTTTGCAAATGACATGATGGTATACCTGTAGAATCTCAAAAAATAATCTAAAAACCTACTCAAAGTAATTAGTAACTTTAGAAAAGTCACAGGATATAAAATAAACCCTCATAAATCCTCAAAATTTCTTTATATGACTAGTAAGATGCAGCAGAAAGACCTAGAAAGAGAAAACCCATTCAAGGTAACTTCAGACAATATAAAATACCTGGAAGTCTACCTGCCAAGGCAGACTCATAAAATTTTTGAAAACAATCATAAAAACACTTCTCACACAAATTAAATCAGATTTAAATAACTGGGCAAATATCACCTGCTCATGGAGAGGTCAAGTTAATATAATAAAAATGACAATTCCTCCAAAATTAAACTACTTGTTTAATGCCTTAGCAATCAAAATTCCAAAAAATTATTTTAATGAGTTAGAAAAAATTTTAAGTAAATTCATATGGAGAAATAAAAAGTAGAGGATCTCCAGGGATTTAATGGAAAAAGTGAAAAAGAAAGTGGCTTAGCCTTACCAGATCTAAAATTATATTAGAAAGCATCCATCATCAAAACTGTAGTATTGGCTAAGATAATAGAGTGGTGGATCAGTGGAATAGACTAGGTGCAGTAGAAGGAAATGATTTTAGTAATCTGCTGTTTGATAAACCCAAAGAGTTCAGCTATTGGGATAAAAACTCTCCATTCAATAAAAACTTTTGGGAAAGTTGCAAGTTAGTATGGCAGAAACTTGGATTGAACTAACACTTCACACTCTATACCAAGATAAGATTAAAATGAATACAGGATTCAGACATAAGAAACAATATTATAAGCAAAGTAGGAGATCAAGGAATAGTTTACCTGTCAGATAGGGAAGCAGTTTATGACCAAGGAAGAGATGGAGAATACCATTAAAAACAAACTAGATGATTTTGGTTACACTAAATTAAAAAGCTTTTGCATAGACAAAACCACAGTAACCAAGATCAAAAGTAATGTAGTAAACTGAGAAACAATTTTTTACAACTAGTATTTCTTACTAAGGAATCATTTCTAAAACATACAGAGAACTGAGTCAAATTTTTTAAAAACACAAGCCATTCCCCAATTGACAAATTCTCAAAGGATATGCAAAGGCAATTTACATATGAGGAAATCAAAATGATCCATAGTCATATTGCTCTAAATTACTACTAATTAGAGAAATGCAAATTAAAGCATCTCTGAAGTACCACCTCACACTTCTCTGACTGGCCAATATGACAAGAAATGACAATGATCAATGTTGGAAGGGATGTGGGAAATCTGGGACACTAATACATTTTTGGTGGATCTGTGAACTCATCCAACAGTTCTGGAGATCAATTTGGAATTTTGTCCAAGGGCAACAAAAATGTGCATACTCTTCAATCCCACAATATCACTACTGGGTCGATACTGTGAAGAGATTCTGAAAAATAGTAAAAATGTCACTTGTACAAAAATATTCATAGCAACCCTGTTTGTGATGGCAAAGAATTGGACATTGAGGAGATGTCCAATAATTGGGGAATGTCTTAATAAACTGTGGTATATGTATATGATGGAACACTATTGTTCTACTAGAAACCAGGAGGGATGGTAATTCAGGAAAGTCTGGAAGGATTTGCATGAACTGAAACTGAGTGAGATGAGCAGAAGCAGAAGAACATTGTACACCCTAACAGCAACATGGGGTGATGATCAACCTTGATGAACATGCTCGTTCTATCAGTGCAAAAATCATGCACAATTTTGGGGTCTCTGTGATTGAGAATACCCTCTGTGTCCAGAGAAAGAATTGTGGAGTTTGAACAAAGACCGAAGACTATACCTTTAATTTAAAAAACCCATTATTTAATGTTATTTTGCTATCTCCTATACTTTATGTTTCTCCATAAGGATATGACTTTTCTCTCATTACATTCACTTAGATCAATGCATACCATGGAAACAATGTAAAGACTACAGACTGCCTTCTGTTGGGGGGAGAGGGAGAGGGAAGCAAGATTAGGGGGGAAATTGTAAAATTCAAAATAAATTAAATCTCTCTTTAAAATAAATAGAACAAATAAAAGAAAATAAAATGCTCTAACTCCCTCTTGATTAGAGAAATTCAAATTTAAACACCTCCAAGTTATCACCTCACAGCTATCAATTAGACTTAACATGACAAAATAATGAACCTAACATATACTAGAGGGGATATGGAAAAATAGGTCATTAATGTGCTGTTAGGGACTGTTGTGTATGGGATCACTATAAATTATCTTCAACCAGTGTCCCTGAGCATCAGAGCCTTTAATCTTACTAAGTGCCACAGAAGTGGGAGTGGATTAGAGATTGGGAAGGATATTTAAGCATTGGTATTTAGTTCAATAAAAGGAGACCTTGGAGAACTTGGTATATATAAAGAAACTTGTCTTCCTTGTTTCCTGCCCCCCCCCAACACTAGCCTGGGGAATATTGAGGGAGTCCAAACAGGGTCTCAACGTAAGAGTCCTGAAAAGGGACTCAACATATTGGCATCTGAACTGGGACTCAACAATGCACTTTATGAATGAACTGGTCAATCATTCTAGGGAACAATTTGGAACTATACACAAAGGAGTTTAAAATTATGCTTATACTTTGATCAGGCTATTAGGTCTGTACCCCAAAGGGAACAAAGGAAAAAGAAAACTCTTCTTTTTTATAAAAATATGACTATCTGTTCATTCTGCGCTGGCAAAAAAAAAGAATGGGAATTGAGGGACTATTCATCAGTTGAGATATGACTGAATAGATTTCAGTATATGATTGTGATAGAATCCTACTGTGTTATAAGAGATGACAGGGGAAAATAGATTCAGAAAAATCTGGAAAAATGTATATGAGCTAATGCAAAATAAAGTGAGCAGAACCGGGAGAATATTGCACTCAGTAATAGCAACATTGCAACAATGATTAACTATGAAAAACTTAGCTACTCTGATCAATTCAATGATCCAAAACAATTGCAAAAGGTTCATGAAGAAAAGTGCTGTATTCCTCCAGAGAATGAACTGATAAATTCTGATTGCAGTTTAATGCATTTTTCACTATATTCTGCTTGGTGATTTTTTTTTTGGCAACTTGACTAATATGGAAATGTTTTACTTGACTTCACATGCATAATGGGTATCATATTGCTTGCCTTCATAATGAGAGAGAGAGAATTGGGAAATTCAAAATCTTAAAAAGAATGTTTATACATATATATGCATATGTATTATATGTACTATAAAACAAAATATAGTATATCACAAAAATAACCTAGGTTAAATTACACCAAAAATGGATTGGGAAAGGCTTTTTAGAGAAGATAAAAGTATTCTTTTATTATCATTCATAATATATTAATGTGCTTTATCTTTTTTTATTCCTGAACAAGAGCATCCTCAAATAACATCTGGGTATCCTGCCTTCAAGGGAAGTCACTTTGACTTATATAGATATCTTGCTTTCTTTCAAAGTAGTTTTTTTTAATTCTTTGCAATTCTTGAATTTTAAATGTCATTCTCTTGTTCAAAACCTCTACTAATATGAAGAATACACTGGTATAGCAAGAAAATTGCTGGATTTGGAGTCAAAGGACCTGGGTTCAAATCAAAGAACTGTCACTTGCCAGATATGTGATAATGATGTCTCTGGTTCTCAACTTCTTCATCTACAGAATCGAGAACTGAATTAAATGATCTCTACCATTCCTTCCAGGTCTAAATCTGTGGTTCTTTGTGCTTCTATTCTAAGTTGTTAGTTTCATTTATTTCTTCTTATGAACTTGGTCTTTCCAACTTAATTTCTAACCTAATACAATATCTACTTTTAATATTTTCATTTCTCTTTTGTCTTATCTTTTATGTCTTTTGAAATTCATTCATAATCTATTGAGAATCTATGGAATTTATCTCATGTTTTTTGTTTGTGAACTTTGCACTGCTTTTCCCTTAAAATACAAACTTTATTAATAATGTTGTGACCTTTAATAAAATGTTCCTTTATTTTTCCTCTCTGTTTATGATTCTTGCTGTTGATTTATCCACTTGAAAACCCATCTTCTATTTTGTTTTCTCTTTTGGTTGTTTTTGTCTCAGTATTTATTTTTCAATAGTATTTCTTTGTGCAATATTTCTTTTTCCTTATCTTGTTGATGCAAGTTTAATTATTAGATATTTGGTTCATTTATCCTTCTTTAAGGCCTTTAGGTTGGGAGAGTTGTGCTGAAAACATGCTCCAACATCCTGTTGATTACATCTGGGACTTAGTTTCTTCTTGTTTGTTTATTTGTTTTTCACCTTTGTAGTTTAAAGAAACTGAACTTAATCATCCCTACAATTCCCTTAAGCATTGAAATTCTAATGAGCCTGTGACCTCTTAGAAACAGAGGTTTTGTGAAGCTGAGGGTTCCATTCCCAGAAAAATCTAAGTATATTAAAAATCATTCTTTATGTTGAGTCAAAATTCATATCCCTGGGACTTCCCCCCTACTATTTGTAGTTCTGACCTCTGGAGGAACTCAGAACTGAACTATTCTGACTGTATATGAGCATCCTTCAATTATTTCAGGCAATTATGTGCATCCCACCTCCCCTATCCAAGTCTTTTCTTCCCCAGGCTAAGTATTTCCAGTTTCTTTTCTTTCTTACTCACACCCTACTTCTTTATCATGCAAAAATAAAGGAAGGGAAGAAGGGAGTAGAATAAAAGATAAGAGAGAGGGAAGAAAACTATTGTCAGTTTCTTAAACAAGAATCCAGATGTGACCAGAACAGATCAAATAGAGTGGCATAATAATATCCCATGAGATGAATCTGATGTTTATACCAATGGAACCTAAGATTATATTAGCTTATTTAGCTGTCTCGGCATATTGTTGGTCCTAAATCAATAAAATTAATTCGTTACTCCACTCTTATTACAACTCACTTTATCAACTCTCCTTGATCTTAATTATTTTGCTTATTGAGATCAAACTCTTCAATGATTCATTGATATGACCAACAGGGAGGGGGAATACCTGTGATTCCCATGGGAGATACCTTTAATTCTCTTACCTAATACCAACCAAATGAGGGTAGTTAAATCTTTCTGACTTGAACTCAGCATAGTGTCCATCCACAATCTAACCCCTCAGGATAGTTTCATCTGTCAGAAATGACCATACATACATAAAGCATGGGCTGAGCACAACCTACCCATGAACTGGATATGCTTTGAAAGTCATGCCATATTGTATATGTTTGAGTAGTATAGAGACAGTGAGGTGGCATAGTGGATAAAGAACTAGGCCAAGAGAAAGAAAGACTTTATTTCAAATCCGCCCTTGGACTGTTACTAGCTGTGTGACTTTAGTCAAGTCATTTACCCTCACTTTGCCTCAGTTTGCTCAATTATAAAAATAGGGATTGTTATGAAGATCAATTTAGAGATTAGTTAAGTACTTATACAGATAATATTTGGTTTAAATGATTATCTTTGAAAAGCACTTAGCACAGTGCCTAGATTATATGATTAATAAATGCTCGTTTCCTTCCTACAGATATATTCCAATAGTACTATTAATAAAACATAATGAAGCATTAGTAGAAGGCAGTCAAAGCTATTGAGGTCCTCCCCATCACAAATCAATTCCTCTTCTCCATGCCTTCTATCAGAAGTGACCATAAGCATTCATGAGATATGAACTTTATACCTCCCTAAGAAAACCCATATTCATTTCTAAGGTGTATAGGTGTATTCCTCCCCAATCCAATATAAACACCTCCAATCAAAGGATCTACTGATCATTGCCTCTATGGAACCAAAGGCCCTTGAAAATCACAGAACTTATTCACCCAATGCCACGTTCTGAAGGAATCAATTAACAATGCTATATTAGTTCTTTCCTGAATATTAATTCATTAGAGAAGTCGACCTTGTTATCTCTAAGCTATCTCACAAAATGCACATTGAACAAATACTGGACTTTCTTTTATTTTCTTATTTTAATTAGCCTATTATTCAGTGTTACAAAGGTTATTTGAGAAAATTATTTTCCTAAAACCTGCTCTTCTGTGTGAATTTAGTCTTTCTATCAAAGTCACCCCTATTCACTAATCACCATGTTAAAATATTAATGTTTTCCTTTATTTATATTTCCCTCACCTGTCATAACTAAACAGTTAAAAAATCCTTCTGATTCCATCTCTGCAGTCCCTCACATCTGTCCTCTCTCCTCTATTCCCATTGGTATCATTCTAGTACAAGTCCTAATTATAAACCATAGGGTAACCTGCAATAATCTCCTAATAGATATTCTAGCTTTCATTCTCTTCCCCCTCTAAGTAACCTTTAACAAAAAAAAAAAAAAACATGCCAAATTTATCTTCTTTACACATTGATCTGAACATGGCCTTCCCTTGCTGAAAAGCTTTCAGTTATTCCTTATGTATGGTGAATAAAAGTCTTCTAGCTTCCACTTTCCTCCCCCTCTAAGTCATCTTAAAATCCCTTCCAGACTTTACCCTCTCACACATATAGATCTGACTATGGCCTTTCTTTGCTGGAAAGCAAAGTATCTCCCTACTACATATTGAGTAAAGATCAGTCCCCTTTGCCTAACACTCAAAGTCCTAGATATCCAAGTATTCACTTATTTCATAATTATTTACATATTTGACATAAACTTCTACTGCACTATAAGACTATAAAATTATATAAGACTAGACTAGGCTGTAAATTTCATAAGTTTCATTTTTATAAAAATTTTGTACCTTCCTCCATATCTAATCTAACCCAATGCTGTGCACACAATAAGTACTTCATGAATGAATTGAATTAAAATAGCAATGCCCATGTATGTCTACAACATAACTTTACAGTAAATACCACTGGAAAAACATTCCAACACCAATACTGCACTACACTTTCTTTTCAATCCATGGCATACCATGCTTACTACTACAATTAAACGCAAATATCTCTTGAAGTAATATTAAAGATTCTATGCAGCTCAACATTCCATCAATTTGTAACAATGGGATACATTAACTAGTGATATCCAAAATCAGTCCAAAAGTTAACACAATGCTAAGGGAATCAAAATCAAAATGGTGAAGAACCAGGTATCATGTCAGATTGAAAGACAATGTCAGCATGAACAAATATGTCTCTGCAGGATTTAGGATAAAGAATACTATCTTTCCCCAGAAAAAGAGCTGATGATATCTGAATACTAATTGAAACATTGAAGTTTATTTTTAGGGGGAGGTTCCCATGTTTTCTTTCACAACATGACTATTATGGAAATGTTTTGCATGACCACACATTTATAACCTATATCAAATTACATACTTTTTCAATGAGGGAAAGGTGGGGGAAGGAGATAGGGAGAAAATTTGGAAATAAGAGTTTTAAAAATGAATATTAAAAGTTCTTTTACATGTGAAGGTATTTAAAAATAAAGGAAAACAAAACAATAAATAAAAAGAAAAATATCTAAATATTGTGCCAGAGTTAGTTCATAATGGTAGAGAAAACGAGCTTGCTTCTACAATATAAAATTATCTTTACCTAATTTTTAAGATAAATCAACTCAGGTAGCCTTGGTCCCTGGTAGTTAGAGACTTTCTTGCCTCAGGTTTGTAAGGTCTGGCAGTGTGAATCTGCCATGTTAAAGAGGGTCATTCCTTCATACTCACCTCTGCTTTTTCTTTGGCTATCTTGAGCTTCCCCCTGAGAGTGTTTATCCACATCCTTGATTCAGGAGCTGCAAAATGCTGCTGGAGAAGATCAATGAGCTGAATGGGACCTCTTCAGACTTGTTATCAAATCTTAACTGGGCTCTTGTTGTTGCACACCTAATTCTCTAGTTTTGATTGACACTCCTCATCCACAGCAGTTGATTTGAATTTTCTCTTAAGAAGCCATTAATATCACCTGATCTCCTTTCCTCACCAGAGGCACTTACCTCCTATCTAAAAGAAAAAGTTGAATCCATACTTCTTACAAGTTCCCTCTCTGTCTTCCATGACTCCACATTCCAAAAATACTACCTTTCAAAATTCATACCCTCCTCTTTAGCTCAGGGTTCTGAGAGTGAAGTGTCTATTCTTGCCATTACCAGCCCCTGTTCTTGTACATTTGATCTTCTACCTTACAATCTCCTCCAGGAATTTGACCTCTCAAGGATTCCTTGTTTCTCCCAAATTGTCAAACTCTCTTATCAATTGTCTCGAAATATACCCAGATCTTCTCTTATCCTTAAAGGGGAAAAAAAGCACTTTCACTTGTTGAAATGTATATCTTACCTCTCTCCTACCCATTCAACTCAATTTTCTCAATTTTCATCACTCCCTGTTTTCTTCAAGGCAACAGTGATCTCAATTTTGTTAAATCTTATGACCTTTTCTCAGTCCTCATCATTCTTGACCTTTCTGAAATATATTATTGATCACCCTCACCTTCTTCATGCTGTCAGTTACCCCAGGTTGTCTGAACTCTCTTCTGTAGCCACACACACATACACACACACAGACACACAGGCTAACATGTGACATGATACATCTCAATATACATTCATAGAGAGAATACAGAACATGAGCTCAAGAACCAGGATTTTTATCTTTCTGTACTAAGCACCTAGCATAGTGCTTAACTATATGGTAAATACTTAATCAATGATTTTCTTATCAATCAATTTCTATATTGATAATTTGCATAATTTCTAAGCATTTAACATATTTTATTTGGTTCATGCAATTGAAAAAGCTCTAGCTCTAGACTTAGAAGATTTAGATTTAAATCTCAGCTCTAATACTTATTACCTATTTGATCATGGCAAATTTACTTAAATCTGTAGGTCACCAGGCAGGATAAGTTAGCAGACCCTGAGGGCCTTTCTCAAATTAAATTGTCAAGTATTAGACATTACTACAGAGAGAGCAACTATGATGGATTGACCATTTTTTGGAATGCCAGACTTAATGCTTCCTAAAAGGCTATTTTATGGAGAATTCACATGGGATAAGTGCTCACAGTGTATCAGAAGAAGCAATTCTTGGATGTACTGAAGGTCTCTCTTAAGAATTTTAGAATTCCTTCCTGCCAAGATGGCAGAAAGAAGACATGCACAGTTCTAAAGTCTCCTAATCTTTCCCCATCTATCATATGAAACAAACCTCTTAACAGAAATCTGACCCACAAAACCCAGAAAGAAAAGCCAGGAGAAAGAACATCTACCCCAGGATTTGTCTCCTGCAGCAGCATTGGACAAATTCAGACAGGTGAGTCTGGGTGCAGAGGGTAGATCAGTCCCAGATCAGCCAGATTAGCAGCTGAATTGGAGCCATTCAGCCCGGGAGTCTGAGGACCCAAGAGCCAGACCTGCTGCATCAGTGGTGGTCTTGGTGGGGCTAGACCTCGGGGGAATTGAGTCAACTAGGGAGCAGAGGCACTGCTGTTGGCACTGACCCTCTGGAGCTTGCTGACAGGGCTGGGGGCAGAGTTCCGGTGCAGGAGAGCTGTGAACACCATCCCTGGGCTCCTCTGCTCTGAAGAACTCTGAGTTCATGCCTCCATTGCAGCTGGGGACACTTCCCAGAACAAACAATTGCAGACTACTTCTGCCTCAGGCATAGGTGTGTGAGCAGAAGAACCAGCCCAGCTGACAATAGGGAGAGCAATGACCTCACCCCAGGGAAAAGCCCATCATTGATTAAGGCAAAAGGATTCAATGACTTCAATCACTCCCTTCAAGCTAAGGGAGAAGGCCTCAATCCAGGTGACAGACACTCCATAGAAGGCAACCAGCACCTCCTACTAGCCAGCCAGAGAAATTGCATTCGGTGAGTAAAGCATCTAGGGATCCCAAACTCCTGTGAACCAGCCCCTCCCCAACTCAAGGTCTTAGCAAAATGAAGAAGGGTCAGAGGAAAGGTAGATCCATAGAAAAATTCTTGGAAGGAAAAGACCCTAACTCAGAGAGACCTAGAACCTCTGAGGAGAATATGATCTGGTCTCCAGCACAGAAAGACTTCCTTGAAGAAATAAGGAAGGAGTTTAAAAATCAACTGGAAAATTTGGAAAAAGAAGCCCAAGAGAAAATAAACTGGCTTTAATCCCACTTGGAAGAAAGACTCTAATAACTCTCAAGAATTTTAACTCTATTAGAATGAACTTAGCTAGAAATGATGGATACTCAGAATTTTCTATGACTCAGATAGAATGATCTAAAAAATACTACCCCCTTAAAAAGGGGGACAGGAAGCAGATGGGAGGAGGGAGGGGATTGAATAGGGTAAATCTCATTACACTAAGAGATACAAAATACCTATGGTAACTGCAGAAAGGAAGAAAGAGTGAATACATCTTTCTCAGATCACAATGCAATAAAAGGCATATGCAATATTGAGCCAAGGAGATACAGACCCAGAACCAATTGGAAACTGAATAACCTCATTTTAAAGAATGAGTGGACCAAAAAAACAAATTATAGAAAGAATTAACCATTTTATCCTAGATAATGACAATAATGATATAACATACCAAAACCTATAGAATACACACAAGGCAGCTCTCAGGGGACATATTATATCTTTAAATGCTTACATGAATAAATTAGAGGAAGAAGAAATAAATGAACTAAACAGGAAACTAAAAAAATTAGAGAAAGAATTAAAAGTCCCCAATTAAATACCAAATTAAAAATTCTAAAAATTAAAGGAGAAATTATTAAAAATTGAAAGCAAAAAGCTATTGAATTAATAAATAAAACCAAAAATTGGTTTTATTAAAAAACCAATAAAATTGATAAACCTCTGGTCAATTTGATTAAAAAGAAGAAAGAAGAAAAACAAATTGCTAGTATCATAAATGAAAAAGGTGAACTCACCACCAATGAGGAGGAAATTAAACTAATAATTTGAAATTATTTTGTCTAACTCTTTGCCAACAAATTTGATAATCTAAATGAAATAGATGAATATTTACAAAAATATAAGTTGCCCAGGTTAAATGAAGAGGAGATTAAATACCTAAACAATCCTATCTCAGAAAAAGAAATCCAACAATCCATCACTGAACTCCCTAAGAAAAATTCTCCAGAGCCTGATGGATTCACAAGTGAATTCTACCAAACATTTAAGGAACAATTGGTTCCAATTCTATATAAACTCTTTGGAAAAATAGGGAAAGGTGGAACTCTGCCTAACTCTTTCTATGAAACTGAAATGGTGCTAATACCTAAACCAGGAAGAATTAAAACAGAGAAACAGAATTATAGAACTATCTCCCTAATGAATATAGATGCAAAAATCTTAAATAAAATCTCAGCAAAATGATTACAAGTTATAACTGGGATAATACATTATGATCAAGTAGGATTTATCCCAGGAATGCAGGGTTGGTTCAATATTAGGAAAACTGTTAGTATAATCAATTATATCAACAACAAACCTATCAGAAATCATATGATCATATCAATAGATTCTGAAAAAGCTTTTGACAAAATACAGCATCCATTCCTACTTAAAACACTAGAGAGTGTAAGAATAAATGGACTGTTCCTTAGAATAATTAACAGTATCTATCTGAAACCATCAACAAGAATTATATTCAATGGGGAGAGGCTAGCAGCATTCCCAGTAAGATCAGGGGTGATCACCACCAGTATCACCACTACTATTCAATATCATATTAGAAATATTAGCTTCAGAATTTAGAAAAGAAAAAGAAATTGAAGGAATTAGAATTGGGAAGGAAGAGATAAAATTCTCACTCTTTGCAGATAGCATGATGGTCTACCCAGAGAATCCCAAGAAATCGTCCAAAAAAACTACTGTAAACAATTAGTAATTTTAGCACAGTTGCAGGTTATAAAATAAACCCTCATAAATCCTCAACTTTTCTACATATGTCTAGCAAGATATAGCAGGAAGAGCTAGAAAGAGAAATCCCATTCAAAGTAACCTCAGACAATATAAAATACCTGGAAGTCTATTTGCCAAGACAGACTCAGAAACTCTTTGAAAACAATTATAAAACACTTCTCACACAAATTAAATGAGATTGAAATAACTGGGCAAATATCAACTGCTCATGGATAGGTAGAGCTAATATAATAAAAATGACAATTCTACCAAAACTAAACTACCTGTCTAGTGCCCTGCCAATCAATCCCAAAAAATTACTTTAATGAATTAGAAAAAGTTGCAAGTAAATACATATGGCGAAATAAAAAATCAAGAATTTCCGGGAATTTAATGAAAAAAAAGTCAAAAGAAGGGTATTTAGCCCTACCTGTTATAAAATTATATTGTAAAGCATCAGTTATCAGAACTGTTTGGTATTGGCTAAGAAATAGAGTGGTGGACCAGGGAATAGACTAGGTGCAAATGCAGGAGACAATTATAGTAGTCTGCCATTTGATAAACCCAAAGAGTTCAGTTATTGAGATAAAAACTCTCTCTTTGATAAAAACTGCTGGGAAAATTGGAAGTTAGTATGGAAGAAACTTGGTTTAGATCAACACCTAATACCCTATACCAAGATAAGATCCAAATGGTTACAGGATTTAGACCTAAAAAACAATAGTATAAACAAATTAGAAGTTGAAGGACTAGTTTACCTGTCAGATCTATGGAAAGGGGAGCAGTTTATGACTAAGGAAGAGATGGAGAACATCACCAAAAACAATCTAGATGATTTCAATTACATTAAATTAAAAAGCTTTTGCACAGATAAAACCATTGTAACGAAGATCAAAAGAATTTAGTAAATTGGGAAACAATCTTTATAATTAATGATTCTGACAAAAGACTCATTTCCAAAATATATAGAGAACTGAGTCATATTTAAAAAAAAAGCCATTCCCCAATTGACAAATGGTCAAAGGATATGCAAAGGCAATTTACAGATAAGGAGATCAAAGCAATCCATAGTCATATAAAAAATTGCTCTAAATCATTAATTATTAGAGAAATGCAAATCAAAGCTTCTCTGAGGTACCACCTCACACCTCTCAGATTGGCCAATATTACCAGGAAGGAGAATGTTCATTGTTGGAAGGGTTGTGGGAAATCTGGGACACTATTACACTTTTGGTGGAGCTGTGAACTCATCCAACCCTTCTGGAGAGCAATTTGGAACTACGTCAAAAGGACAACAAAAAATGTGCATACCCTTTGATCCAGCAATACCACTACTGGGTCTATACCCTGAAGAGATGATGAAAAAGGGTAAAAACATCACTTGTACAAAAATATTCATAGCAGCTCTGTTTGTGGTGTCAAAGAATTGGAGATCAAGTAAATGTCCTTCAATTGGAGAATGGCTTAGCAAACTGTGGTATATGTATGTTATGGAACACTATTGTAATATTAGAAACCAGGAGGGACAGGAATTCAGGGAAGCCTGGATGGATTTGCATGAACTGAGGCTGAGTAAGATGAGCAGAACCCAAAAAACACTGTACACTCTATCAACAGCATGAGGGTGATGTTCAACCTTGATGGATTTGCTCCTTCCATCAGCACAACAACCAGGGACAATTTTGGGCTGTCTGCAATGGAGAATACCATCTGTATCCAGATAAAGAGCCATGGAGTTTGAACAAATTTCAGGGACTATTCCCTTTATTTTTTTTTAGGTTTTTTGCAAGGCAAATGGGGTTAAGTGGCTTGCCCAAGGCCACACAGCTAGGTAATTATTAAGTGTCTGAGACCAGATTTGAACCCAGGTACTCCTGACTCCAAGGCCGGTGCTTTATCCACTACACCACCTAGCCGCCCTTTTCCCTTTAATTTAAAAAAAACAGATATCTTATTGTCTGATCTTGTTATTTATTATACTTTTTGTTTCTTCCTAAAGGATGTGATTTCTCTCCACACTCAGTTTGGATCAATGGAAACAAAATGGAAACAAAATAAATAGACTGACAGATTGCTTTCCGTGGGGGTCAGTGGTGGGGGGAGAGAAGTAAGATTGGGAGAAAAATTGTATAACTCAAACCTCAAATAAAATCTTTTTTTAAAAAAAAGAAGTTTAGAATTGACTGTGCAGCTTGGCAAACACAGGCATAGGACTGCCCACTATCAAAGAGGTTACTGTGTTCTATGAGCAAGGCAGAAGAGAAGCAGCTCAAAGGAAATATGATATGAATAAGTTTAGAGTGACCACCCAAGTATTCACAAGGATTGTTTGTGCCCATCCTGTAGTGGAGCATTCCACTACAGGCTACTATTAGTCTCAATAGCCAGAGTCAGACACACTCTAATTCATCTCTAACATAGTGATGTCATTTTGGTCTTCTTCAATAACAAGGACAAGAATCAGCCAATCAACTTAATCTCCCTGAGCCTCAGTCTACCCATTTATGAAAATGAGACAGTTTGATTGAATAATCCCTGAGGTCCCTTCCTGTTGAAATTTTATGATTCTGTTTTTTATATATAGATGCTTTCATTCTGAACTGGCTAAATTGAGTCTTAAGCCAACCTTTCTGTTAGCTCATTTTCCTCACAGTTCTTTTTCATTGTTCACGAGACAGTTTGTCTATAGTCTTCCATCATCTTTTGTAAGAATTTACAAATTACCATTGATTCTATCACATTGCTAACCTTGAATGCCCTATATTCACCCTTGACAAGAAAATCAAATGTTTGCTGATTGGGCTACCTTCTGAGTTCATTCAACCTTCTCATTGTGATAATTATTATTCATTCCTTAAACTTCTCTAATATGATATCCAAGTAAATATCTTTACTTCGTCCCATTTTCCAATTTTCCACCTCAGCATGAGCTTCAGGATTGAGTAGGACCTGGAGAAGATCACTCTGAATCATTTTCAGGAAATTATACATTCTTTTCATGATTCCCAAGCTTCTCAAGACTGGAAAGATATATCACTGTTCTCTAAAATGTTAAATGGCTGCTGATTGTAGGATGCCACAAAATCAGAAATATAATTTCTTTGTACATACTAAAAACTCAAATTAATCACTGATCTCAACAATGTTAGTGTCCCTCCTAATGATGCACATTACAACTCATAACAAGCTTTGCCATTGTGACCTTTCAAAAAATTATTCCTAAGAATTTAGGGAGAATTCTTTATATTTATTGACATTGAAAAAATAAAGAAATGTGTAGTCTGTCCATTTGTTATCTCTCCCTTTTGCGATATTACCAATCTAACTTATTTTACAGTAATATATTTCCTTTCATTAGATCCTTTAGGTGACATCTATTTTCTTTTTCACTCATGCATTACCTTGATTCTTTCTTTCTATTATCATTATGTGCCTCAGCACTCTCTATTGACTTGAAATCTTCCTTCATTTTCACTTATTTGAAATCATTTTTTAGCATTCTATATTCTACTGCCATGTTAAAATGCTCAAAGAATGTTGTAGTTAAAGAGGACAAGGGATGTAATCAACTGTTATGGCCAGTTTCATATAGCTACTCAAGATCAATCCCATTTTTTACTACTCTCCACTGAGAATCAGACTTTCATCACTCTCTGTTTGAGCACTTACATATGTTCATCTTGATCAGGGGGTATCAAATATGCCAACTGAAGGCTTACAACACTCCTGAGTGCAGCCCAAAACAGATTAAAATATAACCGTAAATCATTTTAACAAGATACATGAAAATAGAATAGAATTTAGTTAATGTGAAAATGTGATCTTCTAAATCAGCATTTAGGGATTCTTGGTTATGATTTAGTGACTTCTGTTCTATATGATTTTGACACCACTGAACTAGACTTACAACAATAACCTCTTAAGGTTAAATGAAAGACATAATAGTGTCTGATTTCTTCTCCAATACATCATTCACCCACTTCCAGAGTAAGCTTTTCTGTCAGTTCAGTTATTTTTTAGTTGTGTTTGACTCTTCATGATGCCATTTAGGGTTTTCTTGGCAGAGATCCTAGAGTGATTTGCCATTTCCTTCTCCAACTCATTTTGCAGATAAGGAAATTGAGACAAGCAGGGTTAAGTGACTATTCTAGTATCACAAAGTTAGTAAGTATCTGAGGCTGGGATTGAACTCAAGAATACTTGAAGGCTCAGCACTCTATTCACTGCACCATTAAAACTTCAAAGTAACCTTAAAATAACAACATGATCATGTTCTCTTCTACCTCAAAACCTTCAGTAGTTTCAAGCCACCTGGTATTTGAGGCGTCCCACAAACTAAATCCAAAATACTCACCTCACTCTGTCATTTTATTTCTATTTTTTCAATGTTCCATCCAAATCAGGCTGTCATTTTTCAACCCACCACCTCCATGTCTGTGCCTTTGCTATCAGTCCTCCATGATAGCAGTAGATCATATATCCTGTCTCTGCTATTTAAATCCCTCTCTTCCTCCTCCTTAATGATACCTACTAAATGTAACATTTTAACTCCACCAAGGTCCAACCCTTATTTGATGATGTCCTCCCTACTCCCCACACCCTCTATTTTTCTCCCCTCAAATTTCCAAGATTTTGGCTTTAATTACTCCTTTGCACTTATTAATTTTCCATTTTATCATAGTGTTCACCTTTTCCCCATATTAGATCACATCTCTTTAAGACTATATCTTTGTATCTCTATCACATAGCTAAGCACTTTGCAAACAGTAGTAATGTAATAGATGTGTGTTGAATCTTGAGGCAATTCTAACTCCATCAAAAACTCAGTCACACTCCTCTTAGTATCAGCTTTGGTCTATCTGGACTTATTGGCTGATTTTCTCCATATCACTTCATCTGTTGAAATTACTATTTTGTTCAAAGAATTCCAATAAATTTCCAGAGAAAAAAAAATAAAATGCACTTAATTTTAGAACATTATTGAACATAATGTTATCTTCCTTTGATAGTTCAGGAGAGGATTTTAGGCTTTTTACAAGGTTTTAGTGTCCTTATTACTGGCATTCTAGAAGGCTTTATATACATGATAAAGACAAAATTTGAAATGAGGGTCAAGGTGAACAGGTTGAGTCTGTATTGTGTTCTTTCCTTCTCCCTCTCATTTTCATGGAAAATCCTAAGAAACTTGAGCTAAGGAAAAACCAAAGTCCTGCAGTCTTCATAACTCTCATGGAATTTTCTTTGGTGGATCACCTCTCCCCCTGAAGTATATTTGGAGGTATAAGGATTCCTATAAGAGAAATGAGTGTAAACAACAATGACTAAGTTACTTAGAATAGAAATGCCACTCATAAGTAAGGGGAAATCAGGTTCAAAAACCAGAATGCACATGGAACCCATGGTCCTTATTTAGCTGGTTGGCTATTTTGTGGTCCAAAATAACATGACACCAATAGTAAAATTTTCCACTATTAAAAAAAAATCTTCCTAGAATGAAAATTGAGAAATTACAGATCTCCCTATTTTTTATTGTTTTTGCAAGGCAATATGGTTAAGTGGCTTGCCAAAGTCACACAGCTAGGTGATTATTAAGTGTATGAGTCCAGATTTGAACTCAGATTGTCCTGATTCCAGGGTTGGTGATCTATCCACTGCAACCCTAGTTGCCTCATTTAACTGCCCCACTTATTTCTTTTGGAGAGGAAGCAGCTATCGGTTTTTACTTACTGTAATACTAAGTATATGAAATAATGAAGGGAGGAAGGAAGCAGTCATTTAGTGTGTGTGTGTGTGTGTGTGTGTGTGTGTGTGTGTGTTGTGTGATATGTGCTAGGTACTTTACCAAGTACTTTACGATTATTATCCCATTTTATCCTCACAACTCTGTGAGGAAGCTATACCATTTAGTCAGATGTGTGTGACTTAATGAGAGTCACAAATCAGTAAGTGTATGAGGCTAAAACTGAACTCAGATGTTCTTGACTCAAAACCCAGTGCTCCACTGCACTGCTTCTAGGAAGGAAATGCATTCCTAAAATTCTAAAATTGTTGAATATAATACTTTCAACTTTAAGATGAAAGAGAAATAGTAAAGCCTATTCTTTTTCTTCTGTTCAGTATCACTGGGTTGGGCAGTTTGGTGGTGCAGTGGATAGAGTACTGACCTTGGAGTCAGGAGAATGGAAGTTTCAATCCAGCTCAAATACTTACTGACTGGTTGACCTTGGGCAAGTCACTTAACCCTGATCACCTCACATCCAGGGTCATTTCCAATTTTCTTGTTTCACATCTGGTCACTGGACTTAGATGGCTCTGGAGGAGAAAGTGAGACTGGTGACTGAGCACAGCATTCCCTCCTTCAAATTCATGCATATGCCTGTCATAGCATCAGCTCCCTGATGTCATGGACTTCTTCAAGAGTGAAGGACAAATGACATCTGGGGCAGAACCAAGATGTCAGTGTGAAGCTAAAATGCTCCCAGAGTTTTTCCCTACAAAAGATAAATGAAGCCTCTGCACTGACATTCAAGCTACAGATCCCATCAAGCAAAATAGAAAATTCAAAGAAGTTTTCAATGGTAGACATCATAGAAGATCTTCACTGAAGATCTGTCTCTTTGGCAGAAAAGGGGAAATAAAGCCCAGGAGGCAGGAGAGCAGGAAAGCCAGTAGGAGGTTTTTAACCACAGTGCAGTCCAGGTCCTGACAGCTTGACCATAGCAGAGTTCTCATCAACTAGATAGCAAACCAACCCCAAACAAAATCTGAACCCTGGGAACATCGGGGCAAAAGACAAAATTAGGTTGGGAGCAAACCACTGCTAAGTCAGAACCTGAACATAAAGGAGGAAACAAATCTGTGCAACAGCAAGGCCTGGACTGCATAGGCTACATCTTGGCCAATGGTAAGACAGGGATCAGACTCCAGATAGACTCAGATAGAACCAGGAGAGATAATCTATGAATCATCAGACTACTAGAAAACCTAACTCAAAAGAGAATCTGGAAAATATCAAGCAGGAAATTATTAGGGAAAATTGTTCAAATCTTCAAGAAGACAATATAACCATTGAAAGAATACACAGAACTCTTCCAGAAAAAGACCCCAAGATAAAAACTCCAAGGGCTGTTATAGCCAAAATCCAGAACTCTCCAATAAAGAAGAGAATATTGAAAGTAGCAAAAAGAAAACAATTTAAATACAAAAGGAACACAATTAAACTCACGCAGGACCTGACAGCCTAAACCTTGAAGGACTGGAAGACCTGGAATACCAGTGTATTGGAGGGCAAAGGACCTAGCATTACAACCTAGAATTTACTGCCCTGCAAAATTCAACATATACTGTCAGAGGAAAAGATGGGTGTTCAATGAAAGAGAGGACTTCCAGAATTTCCCAACATAAATACCAGAACTGAACAGAGAATTCAATCACCAAAATCACAAATCAAGAGTTGCATAAAAAGGTAAATAAAAAGGGGGTGGAAAAAACAAAACATAGCAAATGTTGATCAAGAGCATCAAATTCTATTCAAACCTAAAGGGGAAGATATAACACTTCTAATTCTTGAGAACTTTAATTCTCTTATAAAAATTAAAAGGTTGAATACAGTTGAAGATATTGGACTTAAAGGATATGGGTATATTTGGGTCTTGTCTCTACATTGAAAAGGTCCATGATTACATCACAATGTTTGAGACAAAAAACCCTCATGAAAAGCAGGAAGTGTTAACTCTAAATTTGTTTCTCATTATCTTTTGACCCACTATAATTATGCTGTGCTGACAAAGCTTGGCACTTTCTCTGATGAGGGCATCATAAACTGGGAGGTCCTGAGACAGGTCACTCCCATAATTTAGAATCATTTGTAAAGCTCTCAAGTGAAACCTTCAGATTCTCCCAGTACTATGATTATTGTAGTTAATTAAGTCAGTTTGACTTAATTCTTGCTTCACTTAACAAAGGGTTAAGTATCCTGGATGGGGAGGTGAGTGGAGTAAAATGTGAGAGGGAATAGGCCTGAGGGGATGAATATAGATAGTTCAAAAAATGATTTGGCTTTGGATGCTATTTGGCTCATGAGGAGGATTGTGTGTCCTTAAAGGGTACATGAACAGAGAGTAAGGTAAATAATGATTAAAATTATAATTTTATGTAATCTGAGACAAAGCTGCTTATCAAGAAATCTATCTGTGATGATACTTTGATAATAATTTGAGCTCATCAAGCAATCAAATAATCAAACTGTGATTGATGATAATTGATTAATAGTACTTGAGTGATAAATAACAGAAATGTATAATTTCAGAGGGAAAGAAAGGAGAGTATGAACACTATGTACATTCTATTCAATAGATTTGGCATAGAGAGAGAAAAAGATAGATTCCCACTTGGGTTTAAAGATCTATTCTAATCTACAGAGAAGGTGGGGACAAGAGAAGGGAAAAATAAGGGAAGAAGGGACAGATAAAAGGGAAATCAAAGGTATCAATAAAAATAAACTAAAGTTAAATGTTAAAAGAAAAGTTAAAGGGGAAAGGGAAGAAAATTTGGTGAGGAGGAAAAAGGAAAAGAAAGAGGAAAATATAAATGGAGAAAGATAGCACAGAGAGAAATACAGAATTAGTAATCTTAACTGAAAAATATGAATGGGATGAACTATCCCATGAAACAGAAGCCAGTAGCAGAATAGATTAAAAACCAGAATCGTACAATATGTTGTTTACAAGAAACACATTTGAATCAGAGAGATACACACTAGGTAAAGGTAAAATCATGGAGCCAAATATAAAGCCTCAACTGAAGTAAAAAAAAATAAGGGTAGTATTCCTGATGTTGGAAAAAATAAAAGCAAAAATCAATCTCATTAAAAGGGATAAAGAAGGAAACCACATCTTACTAAAAGTCCCCATTGGTAATGAAGCTATATCATTAATAAACATGTATGTGCCTAGTGATATAGCATCCAAAATCCTAGAGGAAAAATGGAGTGAATTATAAGGAGACGTAGACAACAAAACTTTAATAATGGGGGACCTCAACTGTCCTTTTTCAGAAGTAGATAAATCTCACCACAAAATAAACAAGAAGGAATCTTAAGAAGGTGAATTAAATCTTACAAAATTGAGATATGATAGACCTCTGGAGAATATTTAATGGGGATAAAAAAGAATATACCTTTTTTCTCAGCAGTACACAATACCTATACCAAAATTGACCATGTACTAGGACACAAAAACCTTATAATCAAGTACAGAAAGCCAGAAATAATAAATATACATTTCTCAGACCACGATGCAATAAAAATTACATGTATTAAAGGGTCATAGAAAGATAAATCAAAAACTAATTAGAAACTTCATAACTTAATCTTGAATAATGGGTGGATCAAACAGCAAATAATAGAAATAATCAATAATTATATCAAAGAAAATAATACTGAGACAGAATACCAAAATTTATGGGACGCAGCCAAGGCAGTGTTGAGGGGAAACTTTATATCTCTAAATGCCTATATGGATATAATGGAGAAAGAGAAGATTAATGAATTAACTGGGTATGCAACTAAAAAAGCTAGGAAAAAAAACACAAAAGATCCCCAATTAAATACCAAATTAGAAATTCTGAAAATCAAGGGAGAGATAAATAAAAATGAAAGCAAGAAAACTATTGATTTCATAAATAAAGCTAAGAATAGGTTTTATGAAAAAGACAATAAAATAGATAAACCTTTGGTTAATCTAATTATAAAAAGGAAAGAAGATAGTCAATTTACCAATATCAAAAACAAAAAAGGTGAACTAACAACAAATGAGGAAGAAATTAAAGGGATGGTTCAGAGTTACTTTGCCAAACTGTTTGCCCATAAATCATATAACCTGAGTGAAATGCATTAATATTTACAAAAAAAATTACAAACTGCCCTGATTAACAGAAGAGGAAATAAAATACTTTAAATACCCCAATTTCAGAAAAATAAATTCAAGAACCCATCAATAAACTCCCTAAGAAAAAGTCTCCAGGTGCAGATAGATTTCAAATGAATTCTACCAATTCTAGCACTTCTACCAAACATTTAAGGAACAATTAATTCCTATTCTACATAAACTATCTTTAAAAATAGGAGAAGTAATTCTGTCAAATTCCTTTTATGACACCAACATGGTGCTAATACCTAAATCAGGAAGAACCAAAACAGACAAAGAAAATTATAGACAATCTCCCTAATGAATACTGATGCAAAAATCTTAAATAAAATTTTAGCAATGAGACTACAGCAAGTTATGACTAGGATAATACACCATGATCAGGTAGAACTTATACCAGGTAGGCAGGGATGGTTCAATATTCAAAAAACATTCAACATAATTAAACATATTAATAGAAATACCAAACTAAATCATATGAAAAAGCCTTTGATAATATAGAACATCCATTCTATATAAAAAACTAGAAAGTTTAGGAATAAATGGAGTTTTCCTTAAAATAGTATATATCTAAACCCATCAACAACAAATATTATGTATAATGAGAATAAACTCTGAGTATTTCCAATAAAATCAGGGGAGAAGCAAAGATGCCCATTATCACCATTACTATTCAGTACAGTTTTAGAAATGCTAGCTTTAGCAATAAGAAAAGAAAAAGAAATTAGAGGAAACACAATTGGCAATGAGGAAGCAAAGCTCTCTCTCTCTCTCTCTCTCTCTCTCTCTCTCTCTCTCTCTCTCTCTCTCTCTCTCTCTCTCTGCAGATGATATAATGGTACACTTAGAAAACCCAAGAAAATCATCTAAAAAAAATCAGGAAATAATTAACAAATTCAGCAAAGTAGTAAGACAAACCCACATAAATCATCAGCAAATAAAGCCCAAGAACAAGAGATAGAAGGATAAATTCTATTTAAAGTAACTGTAGACAACATTAAATACTTAGGAATCTACTTCCCAAAATAAACCCAGACACTATGTGAGCACAATTCTAAAACACTTCTCACCTAAATAAAGTCGGACCTAAATTATTGGGAATATGTCATTACTCATGGTTAGGTCTAGCTAATATAATAAAAATGACAATTCCACCCAACTTAAATATCTTATTCAATGCCATACCACTCAAACTACCAAATAACTATTTTGCTGTGCTAGAAAAAAATAGTAATAAAATTCATCTGGAGCAACAAAAGATCAAGAATAGCAAGGGAACTGATGAAGGAATGTAAAAGAACTTAGTCTAGCTCTACCATATCTAAAACTATACTATAAAGTAGAAGTCATCAAAACTACCTGGTACTGGTTAAGAAATAGAATAATGGATCAGTGGCTTAGGATAGGTTCAAAAGAAACCATAGTAAATGACTATAGCAAACTACTATTTCACAAATACAAAGACATCAGCTTCTGTGATAAGAGCTCACTTTTTGACAAAAATTGTTTGGGAATACTGGAAAATAGTATGACAAAAATTTGGCATAGACCCACATTTGACATGCTATACCAAAATAAGATCAAAATGGGTACAGGATTTACATAAAGGCGACACCATAAATAAATTAATAGACCAAGAAATATTCTATCTATATAAGAACAATAGAAAGGGGACAAATTTATCACCAAACAGGAGACAGAGTACATTATAAACTGTAAAATGCATGATTTTGACTATATTAAATTTTAAATATTTTTACACTAATAAAATGCTGCCAAAATTAAAAGAAAAGCAGAAAGCTGGGAAACAATCTTCACAACTAAAAGTTCTAATAAAGGTCTCATTTCTAAACTACATGAGAATTCCATCAAATTTATAAGGTTACAAGTCATTCCTGAATTGGTGAGTGTTAAAGGATATGAATAAATACTTTTCAAATGAATAAATTAAAGTTTATATATATTCATATGAAAAAATATTCCAAATTATTATTTTTTTAATTTTATTTATTTAAGGCAATGGGGCTGAGTGACTTGCCCAAGGACACATAGCTAGGCAATTATTAAGTGTCTGAGGTCGGATTTGCATTCAGGTCTTCCTGACTCCAGGGCCGGTCCTCTATCCACTGCACCACCTAGTTGGTCCCTCAAATCATTATTGATTAGAGAATTGCACATTAAAACAACTCTGAGGTATCACCTCACACCTATTAGATTAGCTAAAGTGAGAAAAGGGGAAATAATCAATGTTGGAGAAATTGTGGAAGGATTGGGACATTGATGCATTACTCAAAGAGTTGTGAATGGATCCAACCATTCTAGACAGCAATATGGAACTATGCTCAAAGAACAATAAAACTGTTCACTCCCTTTGACCCAACAATTCCTATTCTAGGCCTATATCCAGGAGAAAACATAAAAAAAATGGGAAAAGTCCCACATGTTACAAAATATACATAACAGCTCTTTTTGTATTGGCAAGGAATTGGAAATTGAAGGGATGCCCATCAATTGGGGAATGTCTAAACAAGTTATGGTACACAAATACTATGGAATACTATTGTTCTATAAGAAACCATAAATGGCCAGACTCTAGAGAAGCATGGAATGAGTTTTACAGGATCTAATGCTGAGCAAAGGGAGCAGAACCAAGAGAACAATGTATGTATTAACAACATTGTGAGTTGACCAGCCTTGATGGAAGCAGTTACCCTCAGCAGTTCAGGAGTTAGGACACCCTATTAGACCAGCTATGGACAATGTTATCCCCATCCAAAGGAAGAAAAACAAAACAAAATGAAAACAAAAATCTTTCAGATTCTGGTGAACACTTTGTAAAAATTATCTGTCATGTATCTCTTTCCCTTAATCTTAATTCATCATACTGAAAATGACTATCTATAGACATATTTATCAAAAGATATACATATATATATGTACAATTTTAATCTGACTGTTTGCCCCTGAGGGGAGGGGGGGTGGGAAGAGAGGTTGGAAGGAAACTTGGTAATTTAAAAATATGCATAGGCATATGCATATGAAAAAAAGTGCAAAGGACAAACAACATTACTGGGTTAGAAACAGTATAGTAAATGAGAATTTATGTTAATTCCCTTCTCACTATGTATACAGTTACAGCCATTAATTAACATCCTCATTACCTCTTGTGGAACTATTATTCTGACCTTCTAATTAGTCTCCTTACCTCATCTCTCCTCCCTCCAATCCATCCTCCACTTAACTGTCAAAGTTATTTTTTTAATATAATACTAACCAAGTCATTCCCGTGCTCAATGAGTTCCAGTGGCTCCCTTTTAACACTAGATCAAACATAAGTACTTGCAATGTCATTTATAACCTATAATTTGATTTTTACCTTTCCAAACTTCTTTAATTTGGTTCCGTTACACTTTGTCCCCTTCACACCCTAACCTAAGCAGTTACTCATGCCTACTTGCCTTTCCTCAAACTCAACCCACTGTCTCTTGTCTCCATGCCCTTGATTTTACTATTTCCTACATCTAGAATGTTTTCCCTTTTGACCTCCACCTCTTAGCTTTCCTGACTTTTTTCTTTTTTGCAAGGCAATTGGGGTTACATGACTTGCCCAGGTTCACATTTCCCAGTGAGTGCCAATTGCTTGAAGCCCGATTTGAACTCAAGTCTTGCTGACTTCCACTGCACTACCAAGGTATCTCCCTCCTCTGGTTTTTTGTTTTTGTTTTTGTTTTTTTTGGTATCGGCAGTGCTGTTTATTGGGAGGGGGGTCTATACAGTCGTGATTTTGAGGGATGAAGGGAACAGGCTGTGAGGAAGGCCCCGGGGGACCCCAAGGCAGGGGTCTTGTGGATAGTGTAATGTAACTGGGTGTGGAGGGGAATTGGGGGTTGATTCCCCAGCCCTCCTCCCTCCCCCAATAGTCATTGGACAGGAGAGGTAACAGGCACCATGTGGGGAAAGGCCCCCCACAGTAAGTGGGGAATGTGGAGTCCCGTCTGGAGGTGCTGCTCTTAGCCTCAGGGGAGAAGAGTTACAGGAGCACCCCACTCCCAGTCTTCTTCTGGAGAGGTGTTGGGGGGCTGGGGGGCAGCTCTTGTTCCTGGTACTTCCAGATGGCGCGAACCAACTGTTCAAAGGCTTCGTCCACGTTGAGTCGGAGTTTGGCCGATGCTTCGAAATAGGCTATGTGGCGGCTGCTACAGAAGGCTGCGGCCTCTGAGCGGGGTGCCCGTCTCTGGGTCTCCAGGTCGGCCTTGTTGCCCACGAGGACGATGGGGAAATCGTCTCTGTCCTTGACTCGGAGGATCTGAGTATGCAGCTTGCCCACCTCGTTAAAGCTCTGCCGATCGTTGATGGCCCTCGTGTACTGCTCCCTCATGGCCCCAAACTCCTCCTGCCCGGCGGTGTCCAGGATATCCAGCCAGGCCGGGATCCCGTCCACATGGCACAGCTTGGTGTAGGAGTCCTCGATGGTCGTAGTCAGACACGAAGTAGGACTGGATGAACTGGATAGTGACGCTCTTGCCCACGTCGCCGCCGCCCACGACCACCAGCTTGTGCGTCTCCCCGGGGCGGGGGTGCCGGGGCCCCTGCCCGGACCCCGCTCCGGCCACCGCCGCCGTCACCCCGCTCCCCTCCTCTGGTTTTATTCAAGACTTAAATCAAATCTCATCTTCTATATCTTTTTCCAGGTTGCTCCCCCCATCTCCACTTCACTGCTAGCACCTTCTGACTGAGATTAGCTCTTTATTAAATGGCATCTATTTAAATTTTATCTACTCAGTTGTTTACATGCTGCCTTCACCATTCATTAGAATGAGCATTGAGCAGTGATTATTTTTTGCCTTTATTAGTATCCCTAAGGTTTAGCATGGTGTCTGGTGTACATTAAGAACTCCATGCTGACCCTGGCTGGATAAAGTTTAGTACCTTAGCTAAGGAAGGACTCAAGTTTAAACCAGAAGTTGGAAATACAAAAAAAAAAGTTACTACTCCAAATTCAATGGAGTCAAACTTAGCAGCAACAAAGGAACTACTAAAGGAACAGGAGACCAACAAGGAGAAGACCAGACGGGAGCAGCAAAATGAGCAAATGGCATCAACAGAACTGATGCTTCCAAGTCATGAGTTGCTTCTCCATACATGCTGCCTACACATGTGCCCCTTCCTCATATGTTCTTTGGATGTGTCTAATCTTCCCACCTATAGTGTTGTGTTTGAGAGGCAGTTTGACCCAGATGCATAAAGGCAGTTATTCTATTGCTACTATAGTGGGAATGGTAAAAGAACCTTACAGATGTGCTGGATTGAAGTACCTCCTTTGGAACTGAATATGTTTGCTCTAGGTGTGTGGGGATGGACATGCGTTCTGCCTCCCAGTTGTTCTTTCACTGGAGAGTTGTGTCAAAGATGATTGCTTACTGAACCTGAAAGAACTATCAATTTAGTCACTATCAAAGGAGAGAAAAACCTCCTTTCTCCTCTCTCTCTCTCTCTCTCTCTCTCTCTCCCTCCCTCCCTCCCTCTTCCTTCTATCTATCTCTCCTCTGAAATTCTCCTCCATATCACTTAAAATTCTTCTAACTTTCCCTCAAACTTTCAATAAAAGGGAAGAACCATTGACATCCATGGCAACACATGTCATTGTGTGCTTACCAAAGCAAGACAGCCTGGATTTCAATTACCCAGATGGCTTTTTTTTTTGTTTCTTTCTCTAAGCCCAGGTGACTGAACTGTAATCCTTAAAGATGGATGTTTCCAGACTTGGTGGCTACTACCTCATGAGTTAGGGAGGTCAGGAGTGCCTGATTTGATGCCAGATGCCCAGAAGATGTTGCTTTTGGAGTAACTACACTGTTTCTCAGAGAAGCTGTATCACTAAGAGAAATGATCAGAAGTATGCTATAGCTGAAAAAAAAGACTAAAAAGAAAATCCTGGCTTAGCAGTAGCTCCAGTTTTGTGAATTTTATTGATAGCAAAAGGAAGAAAAGAAAACTAAATATCCATTTAGCAATTCCACAGAATACCTTTACCTGCCAGGAAAGTAGAATACATGTGATGGATTCCTGTTTGAGTTTTATATATTTGTACTTGCATGCTTATGAGTCTTTTATGTCATAAGCATTTATTTTGCATTAGAGGAAATAAATAGCTGTCTTTTACCTGATATCAACTTTGTAGCCTGAGTACCTTTTCTAGAGTATCTTAAATTCCTGTTAGAGAAGATTTAAATTTAATCCACTTCTAACATGCATTTAAAAGCTTCTCCACATAACTCTAGCATCAGGGCAATGAATAAGAGTATGCAAGAAAAATCCTGATCTTTACCATATTTTTAAGAGATCATTCTCAATCATCATTGAATCAGTTTCATGTGAGTTCACATTTAAAGATCCTCCTGGTAAGGTGCTCCCCCATGCTGGGAAATTGCTCGAATTCTTTTTTATTTTTGAACTATTTCATTAAACTTTTCTTTAAAAATCATTATATCTTTGACTAACAAAAGGAAACATTTCAATAAGAACTATTAAACTATAGATTTTTAGTGTATGCAGACCTATAGATTGTCCTAAACCAGAGTTCAGATGAACATGAGGCAACTACATGTGAAAGAAGGAAACTCAGATGCTACACAAACAGAAATTATCATTGTACAACATACATATGAATCTACCAATAAATCAAGAAATATTGTTTGCAAAGAAAGGTTATCTATTATAGCAAACAACAAGAATTAAACCGTTACATAATAAAGAACCTCCTTTCCACAATTACATTTATCATTTACTCTAACCTTTCTTATCTTCACCTCTCCATTTAATAGAACAATTCCTGACTTTTATTCTGTCTCATATTTGAGTTAGAGCTGGGAGAGACATTAGATTTGATTTAGTCAACCACCTTATTTTGAGAGTGACAAATCAAAGATCCAGAGAGATTAAATAACCCATCCTGTATTTCCCAGGAACAGGATTCAAGTTCAATGTTCTTTAACCTATTGATACCTTCTTCCAAGAATATTTTGACTTCTTTTTTCTATTTTCATCTAATTATTGTGGTATGAGGTAGTGAATTAAATGTTGAACTTATAGTCAAAAAGACAATTAGTAGTTTTGTGATTCCAGGCAAGTCCTTTAGCTCAGTCGTACAACAGACAAAATATTGAACCTTGGAAAAACATGAGTTCAAATCTTGAATCATATATTTAACTGTGAGATAATAATCAAATTGCTTAACCTTAATGAGACATAATATGTTCATCTATAAAATGTGGATTAAATGAAATAAACAATTTGTAAATGTTCTTGTTACTTTTCTTATTCCTCTATATTTAAATTCTATATGTTTCAAACAGCTAATTAAGTCCTTGGAATGTGATCTATTTCCTACAAGTGTCGATCTATTACCAACAAAATCATGAATCCTTCATCTATTTTGATGATTTTTTTGTAATGAATTTAGAGCTTTGGGAGTTAAAAAAAAAAAGGAATATTGCTTGCAAGTAGTTCCCAAATTATACTTCCCAGGGTTTTAATAGATTCTTTTTTACTTTCATTGTCCTGAGCTATGTCCTGAATTGTCTGCTCTTCACCCTTTGTACTACTTTACTTTTAATTTTATCAGCTTCCATGGATTTAATTATCATCTCTATGTTCATAATTCTTAAATTTACTTATACAACTCTAACCTCTTAGCTGACATCTAGTCTTACATCTCCTACTGAATATCTTGAATTAGAGGACTTAAAGATTTAAATTCATTTTGTCTAAAACTGAACTCATAGCCTTTCTACCAAATTCTCTTTCAAGCTTCTAAATTATTGGGGCACTAGGTGGCACAGTGGATAGAGCACCAGCCCTGGAATCAGGAGTACCTGAGTTCAAATCTGGCCTCAGACACTTAATAATTACCTAGCTGTGTGGTCTTGGGCAAGCCACTTAACCCCATTGCCTTGCAAAAAACCCTAAAAAAAAACCCTTGTACAGCCTTCTAAATTATTGTAGGGGTATCCTCTCAGTCACCCAGGCTGGCAACCCCCATGTCACCCTCAACTTTTCACTCTCTCTCCCAATCTTTTGTCAAGTTCTGTTGATTTCACTTTTGCAATCTCTCTCAAATATAATTCTTGTTCTCCCCTGGCACTGCTAGCAGCCTGATGTAAGCCCTCATAACCTGATGACTGACCTACTGTGGGACTTTGCTGATAGGTCTGCCTGCCTCAACTCTCCCTACTCTATCTAATTCAGTTACTCAAATGATTTTCCTGAAGCATAGATCTGATCATGTTCACCCACTCCTACCTTACCCCCCCCAATTCAATAAATTCCAGTTATATGCTATTACCACTAGGTTCAAATATAAAATTCTCTATCAATCAAAACCCCTCAGCCTACTATTTCCCCTTAACTTTCTAGTCTTCTTATACCTTGCATTCCATCAAAAGCTCTCCTATCCAATGACACTGGCTTCCTTGCTATTCCATAATTATGACACTCCATCTCTGGACTCAGGCCATTTTCTGTCAGTCTTTCATGTCTGAATTCTCTTTTTCCTTATCCCCACCTCTTGACTTCTTTGGCTTCCTATAAATTATAACTAAAATACTACATTTTACAGGAAGTCTTTCCTAATTCCTCTTAATTCTAGTGCCTTTCCTCCATTAATGATCCTTATCCTCTATGTAGTTTTTTTAGGTGAATATCTGTTTGCTTGTTGTTTTCTCCATTAGATTGTGAGTTCCTCAAAGAGAGAGAGACTGTCTTTTGTCTTTTTTTTTATTCTCAGTGCTTATCAGAGGACCTAGAAATTGGAAAATACTTAATAAATGCTTATTGACTTACTGATTTAAATTTATTTATCAGTGAGGTTGAAAAAGATTATTTGGGCTTTATCCCAAGATGCTAGACAGTTCTTCTTCTCTATCAGTGGAAAATGTGGTCACATATATTCAAGAACTTTGGAGTTATTACCAAGAATAGCTGTCTCAATATCCCATGTGTTGCCTACTAAGAGGGCACATTCTATGTTAGCAAGAAAAAGTGAATTCAGATTGAACTTTGACAGTCAAATAGGTTGATGTCATGGGCAGCATTTTATTGAGAGCCAAAGACCTGACTTTGATTCTTAATTCTACTACTCAACAAACTACTGATTTGTAACTTTGGGTAAGATGCTTATTCTTGATGTACCTTAGATTTCTTTCCTATAAAATAATTAAATAAGTAATTTCTTCCTATTTTAAATATTATCTTCTGCCTTACTTTGGATTCCTAGAACTTAACAATGTATCTCACATAGTTTGGACTTTAAAATTGCTAATTGATTAATCTTAAAAAATGTTCACATTTGCAGAACATGGAGATGATAAATAACTGTATTGTACCTGCTTCCTTAAGGATTTGAATTAGAAGCAAATAACTAGGCATAAGGCATAAAGAAAAGAGTTCTACAATGAAAATGGAAAAAAGGAAAAGATGTAGTTAAAATTATGATGCAGTTGAGTAAGTCAAGTTGCTAAGTCAAGTCAAGGCTTATGGCTTAGATGTATCTAGAGGGTTAGCAAGAGTTATGATGAAATTCCTAGAAGCAGTCCTCAGGCTTAGGGAAATCAGGAAAAACTCTATGAAGGGAGAAGAATCAGGTATGCATGAATGATGGCTTATATAACCCAGAATTTTTTCTCAAGATGGCATTCTTTTATAACAGCCTCTTTGTGGACCTTTGAAATTAATTATCCTCCTGGCATTTGGATGATGCTTTTAATAGCTGCATCTTGGACCTGAAGCTATATGAGGAGAAGAAAAAGAGTCTCTGAAGGACATGGAGGAGGAGGAGGAGCAGGATAGAGGAAGGAAAGTTGAGATGAAATAGTGTTAGATTCAGACACACAGAATCAGAGTTCAAATCCATAATCTGAAACTAAGTATGGTTAAGTCATTTAAGCTCTCAGGGAGGTCTAATTTACCTTTTAAATTTTGTCCCCCTCTAAATATATGCTAAATCTATGATCTGACAAAAGACAAACATAGGAAATGATGTCGCCTGCCTAGTATTAGAAAGCCAGTTCTGAACTGGGTCTATTGTTTCTTCTACTAAAAATCACCAAGATTGAAAAACAAAACAAAATAAAAACCTCTTCTGTCAATTAAAGTTCTCTTGATCGAGGTTCTCCAAGCACCCCAACCACATCTTCCTTTTTTGTACATATCATTATTTTTCATAAAGCAGCTGAACAATCCACAATCTTCCTTCCTTCTTTTATTGCTGACTGGAGGTACTCATGCATCATGCTGTCAACCACCACGAGTAATAGTAGCAATAAGAGTCCCACAAAGGGATTGAGTCTGAAATGTGAAGAACCTCCAATTGCTGTTAACATTTCTTTTTTATGTCTTCTTCCTCAAAGAAAGTTGTCAAAAACTTTTGTGTCATGTACTTTAGTGAAGCCATCTGATATAATGATGCACAGAATCCTAGGATTTATTTTAAAAGCTAAATGACCTCTTTATAAAATAAGATTTAGTGGAACTATCTGTTCTTAGGTCTTTTCCTTGAAAAGCTTTAATGTTTTTTAATCTCATTTTCATTTCCTGATGGCTGTATTGCTTGGATTTAAATTCACCCTCATCATAATCACAATATTCTTTGCCCCCCACCAAAAAAAATCACCATCATCAAAGTATCAGCTTTGGTACTCACAACTCATCAATATACCCCTCCCACTTTCCACTCCCTATCCCATGAACCCCTGTTTGGAGTATATAATAAAAATATGCTGAAGAAAATTTTCAGAGACTGAGACTGAGCAAAGGAAAGTTTTTATTTATTTTTCTCAAGAAAAGGACAGATTCACAATCTCATACCAAGTGGTAGGAGAACAGTAGCTGCACCCAATGTACAGTAAGCTTGGTTTTTAAAGATACTAATTGCAGCCCCCCCCCCAGCCTCTTTCCCCTTCAGCCCATTAGCTGGATTATTTTTTTTGGAGGGGAGGGATTTATAATCTATTCGTGGAAATTGATCCTAGTAATAACAAAGTTTTCATGGTCATGATGTGCCTTGGTTAGCAAAACAGTCTTATTACAAAAGCAGGATGTCCTGGGATCCTTGGAATGCAAGGTTTTATTGACATAAACACTTCTTTAATCCTGAGCAGATTTCACCAGAAATTGAAGTTGAATAAACATTTTTATCTATTAATCAAGCTGATAAAATAAAAAAAATTGTATGTTCAGCATTATCAATATGTTTAGCACTGGTCTAGCCACTGCAAGTGTCTAGTGTCCCAGATTTACCACATCCCTTCCAATATTGATCATTGTCATTTCTGGTCATATTGGTCTTTCTGAGAGTGAGGTGGTACCTCAGAGATGTTTTCATTTGCATTT
The DNA here is from genome assembly GCF_037893015.1 of Macrotis lagotis. Classification (NCBI taxonomy): domain Eukaryota; kingdom Metazoa; phylum Chordata; class Mammalia; order Peramelemorphia; family Peramelidae; genus Macrotis; species Macrotis lagotis. The sequence goes on along the minus strand of NC_133662.1, from coordinate 28,058,839 downwards.
CTTTAATAATTAGTGATTTAGAGCAATTTTTCATATGACTATGGATTACTTTGATTTCCTCATCTGTAAATTGCCTTTGCATATCCTTTGACCATTTGTCAATTGGGGAATGGCTTGTCTTCTTTTAAAAAAAAATGACTCAGTTCTCTGTATATTTTAGAGATGACTCCTTTGTTAGAAACACTAGTTGTAAAAATTGTTTCCCAATTTACTACTTTTCTTTTGATCTTGGTTACAGTGGTTTTATCTGTGCAAAAGCTTTTTAATTTAATGTAATCAAAAATTATCTACTTTATGTTTAATGATGTTCTCCATCTCTCTTCCTTGGTCAAAAACTGTTTCCTTTTCCACAGAACTGACAGGTAAACTATTCTTGTTCTCCTAGTTCAAGTGTTTCTTCTAAACAACATGATGTTGGATTCTGACATTTTATCCATTCTGCTATCTCATTCCATTTTATGGATAAGATCATGCCATTCACATTCACAGTTATGACTGGGTTAATTGTTAATATTTTGTATTTCTTCATTTAATTAAATTTTCATAATCTTTGACTATATTTTGGAAATTACTTAATCTTATAGATTTTTGTCAATTACCTAACAACTGTGGATTATAAAGAATACTTCCTGATATCATAACTTTTTCCTGATTCTCAAAAAAATAGCTTCATTTGGTCAGGAAAAAACTTGTATTTTATTGAAAATTGAAACTTTTCTTGAGATAGAGAAATGGCCAGTTCTGATGACTGAAGAGTGATTTGGGACACTTCTGAGGAGAGAGCTTAAGATTCTGCTCAATGATGGAATAGCTCTAACTATATTTTGTATTTGTTTTGCATAGAACTATTTATGTGCATTCATTCAGAATGTAATTTTTGAGATAAGGATTATTTTTGTTTTTGTTTCCCATGCTTAGTACACAGAAACATAGAACAATTTTTTTTTTTGGCTAGGCAATGGGGTTAAGTAACTTGCCCAATGTCACACAGCTAGGTAATAAGTGTCTGAGGTCAAATTTGAACTCAGGTCCTCTTGACTCCAGGGCTGGTGTTCTATCCACTGTACCACCTAGCCACCCCCGTACACTCTTAATAAACAACTATTGATTGGTTGTTTATTTAAACATTGGCTCACATGGATGGAGACCTCAGGACAACTCAAGTCAGTTTCTCATGAGTCTGCCACTGAGGCAAGGCAAATAGTCATGCAGGGGAAAGTTTACTTCTGCTATGGATAGCAAAATGGTTGGAAAGAGGACAATCAGCATCTGAAATTTTCCTGTTTTAACTAATTATTCTTGTTAACAATGCCAAGTCAATTGTTTCTGCTTGCTGAAGACTGCAAATGCTGTCATTATTCTAGAAATTTCTTCACCCTCTATCAAAACTCTGTTGTTTCTATCCCTCGTTATACCTCTGGCATCTTGTCTTTTCTATTTGCTTCTGTTGTTTGTCAGTTTACAAATTTTTCCCCTATCTATATTGTGAAAGATATTTCTTTCTACTCTCTTCTAATTTTTTATGACTTTTTATATTTACATTGCTTAACAAGCTGAAATTTATTTGCATAAAGTAAAAGAGAATGATATAAATCTACTTTTTTGTCAAATATATTTCCAGCTTTCTTAGTAGTTCTTGTCAAATAAAAAGTCATTTTTTCTAATCATTTGTTTCTTTGGGTTTCTCAGACACTAGGCTACTGTACAAATTTCTTTCTATATCTTGCTAAGTCTAGTATAGTTTATAGATCTTTTTTCCCCTAAGTAGTAGACAATTTTAATCATTATCTTAGCACTATAATCTAAGAATTAACCATCTAAAACACTCCTTTCTTCCTGTTCGTTACTTATATCCCTTTGTATTTTTTCACTTAATAATATTGATCTTTTAGTGCTTTAAATGTTTTATAATTTTGTATTTTTCTATTAAGTATTTCTTGAACAATTTGTTTGGCAAAGCAATAAATCTGTAGGGTAAATTAAGTAGTATCATTTTAACTATATAGACATGGTCCAAAAATTAATATTGGTTCTCTCTGAAATTACTTAGTTTTCTTTTCTGAAAAAAAAAGTTTTACTATTGTATTTATATGAGATCTATGTCAGTCATAGTAAGTTAAATTCTAGATAATGATGATGTTTGTCCTTCATTCTTGAAGAAGATCATGACATCAGGAAGATGATGCCATGACAAGTGCCTGAATTAGATTTGAGTGAGGGTGTGCTGTGTTAAGTCACCAGCCTCACTTTCTCTTCCAAAGTCATCTGGGTTCAGTGGTCAGACATGAATCAGGACAACCATAGATGACTCTGGATGAAATGGAATCAGGGTTAAGTTACTTGCCTAAGATCACACAGCTAGTAAATTACAAGTATCTGGATTTGAACTCCCTTCCTCCTGTTACTAAGGTCAGTGCTTGGTCCACTACACCACCAAGCTGCCCTTAAATAATGAATACATTTTGTCATCAAATTAGATTTCTCTTCATTTACTTTCTCCTGGATTTTGGTTAATCTTGGTTTTCTTTAGGTCTATTTCTTTAATTCAGTCAATGATACAGTGAGTTTTAAGTTTTCTGTAAAGCTTGATTTGATTCAAAACTACAAGATTGCAGAGAAATATTTTATAGCTGTCCACATCCATGAATTTATCTTTTTTCTGGTCTTCTTTCAGAATATACTGCAAGAAACTTGTAACTAGATGAATAAATATACTGATACTTTAAGTCAATGACTCCTAACGCTTTTTGTTCCATGAATTCTTCTAAAACAAGCAAAAATGTGTTGTGACTTTCAGGGTCACAATACATTTAACATACTAATTCTAGGATTATTTATGCTTTTGTTCATCCATTTTTTCATCACATTAGACTATTCATGATTCCATTTGGGATTTTCTTGAAAAAGATATTAGAGTGCTTTTCCAATTCCTTCTCATTTTGCAGATAAGGAAACTGAGGCAAACAAGGTTAAGTAATTTTCTCATGGGCACACAGCTAATCAGTATCTGAGGTCTGATTTGAACTCGGAAAGACCTGACCTCAGAACTAGCACTCTAATCACTGTTCCACCTGGCTGCCCTAATTTACTGTTTATGATGACATTTTAAAAAATTAAAGCAAAACCCATGAACCATCCTCAAAAACCACCAAATGTGAACTATTGCATTTAGAATACACATATGACCCAGACAAGTTCTTTTATTCCCTGAAGAAGAAATCATTAAGTAGAATGGATGTGGTCCCTAACTTGGACAAATGTTAATAGAAGGCCACTTGATCTTTAGAAGATCTTAGTGAAAGAGCTGTTTCTGAACTTAATGCAATTTAAATAGCTTGGCTGATTTTATGACAGCAGAACTTAGAGTCAGAGGCCCAAAGTTCAAATCTCCATTCCTCGGTTTGACTTTGAGCTATCCACTGACCTCCCAGCCTCAGTTTTCTCATCTTCAGAATGAAGGGAGAGAACTAGGTGATCTCCAACATCTCCTTCAGCTCTAAGTCCTACAACTAGTGAATCTATAATCAGGATTATAAATAAAGCTAAGGAAAATAGTTTTTTTTCCCTCCATATGAAATTACATGCTTTTAAAGGTAATGATGGGTCATTCTGGCATGAGGTTCATACTTATTAACTGAAGAGAAAGAGAAATCTATCTGTGATGAACACTGAGATATTTGGAGCTCCCTTTTTTGGCAGTCAATTCTGCTTTCTTAAGCATTTGGTAGGTTAAAATCCCTCTGCTGCCAACATGCCTCTGATGAGAACACCCAGTTATTAGTACAAATCTATGGAGATGTCACTCTGTCCTATTTTCAATTGAACTTGACCTTGGAGAAATATTAAGCATGGTTTGTGGAAGAAGGGAGGAGGGAGAAGTAGGAGAGGATTACTTCATTCTCCAGCAGCTGTCAGCTTTTCTTAATCAAAAGAGTTTCACAGTAAGAGAAACACATGTGATATAATGAATTATTGAAGTCTAAAGCCTACCAGAGGAAAGGCGCTGTTACTTTAAGGTTATAGGAATGGAAAAGTAATTCTGTAAATAGATTTTCATGAGATATTCTCTGTCATTTTGCTAGTGTGATGAAGGGATTTTTCCATTACCAAATCTTCTTGATGGAGTTGGAGAATGAGAGAGAGAGAGAGAGAGAGAGAGAGAGAGAGAGAGAGAGAGAAACTAGATTTTAAGGTGTGTGTATATTTAAGGAGAGCTAATGACTACATTTCACCCGCAGTCTGTTCTTGCAAATTATATAAAATTCAGTTGATTGTATTTTACTAAATAAAGGATAAATCTAAGTATTTCATGCAGATGATGGCTTCTCACAACTCTGAAAAGCCAAGCCTCCAGTACTTGGTGACCTGGAGGGATTTTTCAATGCAGGTCAATGTCAGAGGAACTTTTTAACCCCGGGAGGGTTGCCAACTTCCTCTCACAACTCTGCATAAGAACAAATCACTTTTAAGTTCATCTTCAAACCTGGAATATCTCTCTATTACTTCAACTCATCATAACTATAAATGAACCCTTCATCTCTTGCCTTCCATATTTTCTTGTTTCTGTCAATGTGGCAGAAATTCTTATGGCTCAAAGGACTTGGGTAAACTTTGGGTGATTCCCTTGAATTAGAAATGCAAACTAATCCAGGAAATCTGGGGTAATATATGCCTGGTATCCCCCAATATTACAAGACCCACTCTTAATAATACAAGGTGATGAAGGGAAGGATTCTATTGTTAGACTGTACTCATCTCCTTCCTGATCTCCAGTTTCCTGAAAGAAAAGTAGTATTATTCCATCATTCTGTCTCCTGCCTCTGTGGTTATCAGAGAGAGTATCATTCCACCCTGCCATATTTCCTTCTTGGTCTCTAGCTTCCTACTAGAAAAGAATAAAATCTCTTCCATCAAGCACCAGACTCTTACCTTCCAGGGAAGAGAATAAGCATTTATTGTCTACTATGTCTCAGTCACTGTTCTCACTACTTTATAAATATTATCTTATTGAATCCTCACAACAAAACTGGAAGGTAGGTGCTACTATAATGCCTTTTTTATAGGTGAGGTTACTGAGACAGACAAATGTTATGTAATATATACAAGGAGGAATACTATGCTATCAAGATCCTATCAAGTCTCTAACCTGTTCTCATATTTGGGGAAAGAAGAGTAATACCATTACTTCAGTTCCAAGTACTTTTTCTTCACCAAAACTGTCTATGGTCCTGAAATGATTTCACCCTAAAGTCAAAGCCCTATAGACATTGCAGGTCTACTAAAATTTTAGCTTGATGATTAACAAATTTCCCTCTTCATCATGCTATCATCATCCCAATGATTCTAAATCTTTTCATTCATCATTCAAAACTCATTCCCCATTCCCTCACCACCTGATCCTTTATCTCCAATTTCCTCTATCTACCCCACCTCCATTGTATCTCCTGAGGTTGCCTACCCCCCTATTCTATGCTCTCTGAGGTACCTGTTTCTTAGGTGACAAACTTACTTTCATTTTAAATCTCTTCCTTTCCCTTTCTTCTATCTCTCACTGAGATCTGGTTCCCTTCTGGTGACACAGCTTCCCTGGCCACCCTTTCCAGCAGGGTCTATCTTTTCCTTAACTGCTCCTGAATCACTGGACAAGGGAAGGGAGCAAGAATTGGAATACTCCTTGCTTTGCATTGCCATCATCATTCAGTTATCTCTCCATCTTTGAAGTTCACTTAATCTATATCCACCATCCAATCTAAATTCTGATAGCTGTTCTCTACAGACCTCTAGGATGTCTCTTCTTTCTTCAATGCCTGACTATATTTTTTTCTTCCTCAACACTTGCCCTCCTACTTTGAGAATTCCCTGTATATAATGATATTCCCTCAAAGACTGTGACATCACTGTTCCTCAAATTACTCATTTCACATTAGTTACCCCACCATTCTGCCTCAGTCACATGAAAAAAGTGGTCCTGTCCTTAATCTTACCATCACCCATAAAAATATCACTTTCATGTTCATGAACTCTGAAATTCCTCTATCTAATCAAAATATTTTATCTTTATACCTCTCCTAGCAATCCCAAAGCCTGTTCTTTAAATTTACCTTGACCTTCAATTCCTTAACCTCTCAATTTTCCTCCAGTCCATCACCCCTGATCTAATAACATTCTCTTCCTTTTCCCATCATGAACCCTTAGTGAACCAATTCAACTCTACACTGTATACGCCTCTTGAGTTCCTTCACTTTTTATCATCACCCATTTGCTCTGCCAAGCCTCAACCTTGGACTACTCCTACTATCTACTGCTTTCACTCTTACACATACTGCTGAACAAAGGCAGAAAAAAATCACAAAATCATGCTGAGTTCACTATAAATTTATATTATATACTCTTAACTGAGTCCTTATTAATACATGACAATTTTTCCATATCTCCCTCTCCCTATCCCACTCTTAACACATGCCTTTCAAAACTTTTCATCATTCCTTAAATCTCTTATAATTTCCCTCTCATTCAACTCTTTCAGTCAAAAGTCCTGTCTCATTTTACAGTAAAAAAGTGAGATTATTCACTTCTTTTTTTCTCCTCCTTATCTCACATCACCCAAATAGCTTCTGTCACTATTTCCTCCACCCCTGATTCACATAAAGAAATGGTCCTTCTTTCTGACAAGATTAACAACTCTCTACAGGTATAAATGATGCCATCCCATCCTGTCTTCTTCAGCATATTTCTTCCTCTACCATTCCCACTTTCTCACATTGCTTCAATCACTTTAATACTGGCTACTTCCCTCCTACCTAAAAACATGCTCATGTCTGTCTCCCTCATCCTCAAAAAAAACCTTTCATCCATCCCATATTACTATTGCCTTTTGTGGATAAGTTCCTTGAGAAGATCAACTACAACGGGTGTTTCTGCTTCATTTCCTCTCATTACCCTCTCTCTACAACCTGATTTTTGGATTAGTCATGCTTCTGAAACTGATCTCTCCAGTGTTACTTATCTCTTAATTATGAAATCTAACACCTTTTCCCACTCTTCCTTCTTGACCACTTTGCAGCTTTTGACATTGCCAATCAATTTTTTTCTCCTTGATACTCTCTTCTCCTTAGGTTTTTGAAACACCATCCTCTACCTGACCACATCTTCTAAGTCTCTTTTGCTAAATTTGAATGTCTCATAAGAATCTGTCCTTATTCTTCCTCAAAACTATTTTACTTATTTTACAATGAGTGATCCCCATTGATTCAATTATTATATCGAAGTTGATTCTCAAATATATTTATCTAAACCTAACCTCTGTGTTGAACTCCATTCTTGCATCTCTAGCCACCTGTCTTGAACTGGATATTCTATTTAGATATTAAACTCAGCAATGTCTGAAATGATTCATTACTTTTACCCCAAAAACCTCTTCCTCTTGTCAGCTTCCCTATTACTGTCAATAGCATCACCATCTCTAAGCCTTCCAAATCTTCTAAATTAGGAATCATCTTTAATGCTTCATTCTCTCTATCTCCCAAAATCAACATGTTTAGTTAACTCTACTAAATTCTATATATTTTACCTTTGTAATATCTCTTCAATATGTCCCCTTCTCTCCTTTGACACTGCCACTACCATGATGCAGAACTTTAAAATCTCTCTAGACTACTGAAATTACCTGCTGGATAGTCTACCATCCATAATGCTCTCCCCATTCTAGGTCATCCTCCATTCAACTATCAAAGTCATTTCCCTAATGTGCATGGCCATGTTCTACCCACCCCTACTCGACACATGTTCAATAAATCTCATGACTCCCTATCACCAACAGGAAAAATATATGAAACCATCTGCTTGACTTTCCAAGTCAATCATAACTTATCCCCACTTTCCAGGCTTCTTACACCTTATACCCATCCAGGAGGAACACTGGCCTCCTTGTTATTCTTTAAACAAGAAACTGTGCATTCTTTCATTAGCTGTTCCTCATATATATTGTTCTTTCCTTCCTCATCTTTGCCTCTTGACTTTCTAAAGTCTTGTAGATGCAAGGAAACATTTCTTAACTGGTAGAGTTAACTAAAATCAGAATGGATTGTTTTGGGAGGTAAATGTCTTCCCCTCAATAGTGTTCATTGAGCCTTAGATTATGGCTTAATACAAATAAAAACAGAAAGTTTATCCCAGTTCCTCTTAATTCTAATGCTCTCACTCTGTTGATTCATCCTTTATTCAACTGGTTTGTTAGAACATAGGTTTTTTTTAGGTTTTTGCAAGGCAATGGGGTTAAGTGGCTTGCCCAAGGCCACACAGCTAGGTAATTATTAAATGTCTGAGACCGGATTTGAACCTAGGTACTCCTGACTCCAAGGCTGGTGCTTTATCCACTAGGCCACCCAGCCACCCCTAGAACATAGTTTTTTGCACATTGTCTTCTACCTTGAGAATAAGAACTGACTTTTGCTTCTTTTTATATCCCCCACATAACACAAAATCTAGTGCAGTGTTGATGCTTAACAAAAATTTATTGATTGACTGACAAATATTCGACCAGAAGTGTCCAACATTTTAGTTCTTCTGGTTCACATTCCCCAACAAAACCTCATCAAGAAACCAAGCAGCAAGATTTTAAATCATTATTCTGTTTTTGATATGCTGCCAAGGAATATTTTAAAGGGATCTATCATTTATGAATTTATACAAACACTAGTTTAATCCTTTTAACTGTTTTCTCAATAAAGGAATAAATGAATCTCAGAAACAGAAGGGATCTTACTATTGAGGTCCCCTAGTCCAATTTACTTTTGAAAAAAAATCACAGCACATTTCTGAAAAGTGGTCATTTAATCTTTGCTCAGAGAAGGCCCAGAAGAAAGCACTAGTTTTTAAAGAAACTTATTGCATGCACTTTGGAACATTTCCAGTGGTTAAGAAATTTTTATCTATTACTTCTTATAGCAATCCATCTTGATTTTAGTTAGCTCTGCTAGTTAAGAAATGTTTCCTTGCCTCAGCCCTAAATTGCCTTCTAACAATTTCCACCTATCACTTAAAATTCTGTCCTTTGAGGCCAAGTGTCATTATTCTAATCCATCTTTCATATTTTAAACCTTCAAATATATAGTGATTCTCTCTTTGTCAAGCTAAATTTCTCCCTTTCTTTGAGGTAATCCTAACATGGTATTAGTGGAGGGCCTAAATTATGATGGTAACCTGTTTGTTCCGGTTCAGTTTTCAAATGAAATAATAATTTTATTTGCAGTTTATTCTACAGCTACCAAAAAGGTGTTTGTTTTGACATAGCACCTGAGAAATATTCAACAGTACTGCAGCATTTAACTGGGGTAGACTCAGCTCCCTAAATCTCCATATGAAAACCATCAAGTTAACAGGTGAGAGTGAATAGATCTGCATGGTTTTGGGACTTTCACCAACTCTGAAAGGTCTCCAAATCACTGGAGTCTTTTTATACCCTTAGATTCCTAAGAAATCATGCCAAAACAGTCAGAGACTATCATCAAAGACAGTTTGAGCCTAGTCCCTGGACCAAGCCAGTGTAAGTAAAGTTGGTAATCATGGGAAAACTGACCTAATTATAATGTGGGAGAGAGGAAATGTCCACTAGATGGTAATCCTATCTCATATAGCATAAACTTGAGGTCTTTCACCATCCTGGTTAATCTAAGCGAAAAATAGTGCCCCTCAAAATCTGGCTTACAGTCTTATCATTCCCTTGAAACTGCTTTCTCAAGTTACTAATTGCTTTGATACCAATTCAATGGCCTATCTCAATATTTAATTTCTTTGACCTCTCTGCAACCTTTGACACTATTAATCTCTCTGTCTCTGTCTCTATCCTTTCTCTCTCTGTCTCTTTCTTTCTATGTCTCTGTGTGTCTCTAACTCTCTCTCCCTATTTCTATCTCTCTGTCCCTATCTTTCTGTCTCTGTCTCTCTCTGTCTGTGTGTGTGTTTCTCCCCCCTCTTTTCTCCCTCTATGCTTCTTCACTTGGTGATCTAGCTTATTAACTCCAGTGGGTTTAATTGCCATCTTTATACTGATGAGTATAAATCTATCTATCCTGCCTCAAAATCACTGCTGACCTCTAATCTCACATCTCCAACTGTCTTTCAAATATCTAGAATTTGATATTCAGTACCTCTTAAACTAATCATATCTATAACAAAACTCATTATCTTTCCCCCTTCCCTCTTCTACCCTCCTTATTATAATAGAATAATATCACCCTCCCAGTTCCTTAGAGTCATCCTGGACTCCTCATTATCTTTACCCCCATATCCACTCTGATGTCAAGTCCTGCAGATTTTATCATTATAACCTCTCCCAAATATGTCCTTTCTCTCCTCTGACACTGGTATCATTCCAATGCAGTCATGGACCTTTACTCAATAAACTCCAATAACTTTCTCTTGATTCCAGAATCAAATACAAAATGATCTGCTTATCTTTCAAAACCTTTCATTAACCTTGCCCCCTTTTCCTGTCTGGTAAGAAATCTTCCTTCCACATACTCTTCAATTCAATAACATTGACCTCCTGGTTATTACACAAATGAGACATTCCATCATTTCTTTGAGTTTTTACTGACTATCCCTCAAGCCTCCCCTCAGCTTCCCCTCCTGAGATCCACCTATTAGCTTCCTTAGATTCCTTTAAGTCCAAACTAAAAATCCATCTTCTACTGGAGACTTTTCCTAACTCTCATAAGTCCAGCACTTTTCTTCTGTTCATTATTTCCTATTTATCCTGTATATAATTTCTTTTGTATATATTCTATGTTGTCTCCTTGATTAAAAGCTCTTTGAGGGCAAAGATTGCCTTTTGCTTCCTTTAATAACCTCAGATTTAGCCTGGTACATAGTCAGAAATTAATAAATGCTTTATTGATTGGTTGATTGCCCAAAATTGAATACAATGTTCTCCATTTGATCTGATCAGGGAAGAATACACAAAAAACAGAATTGTCAGGTGCTTAATCCTTGATACTATGCCTTTCCCCAGACAAGAAGGTGGATAGAACACAAGTCTACAGTCAGAAAAAAACTTGAGTTCAAATCCAGCTTCTGAAAAGTACTAACTGTAGAACTCTGGGCAAGTCACTTAACCCAGTTTGCTTCCATTTCTCATTTGTAAAATGAGCTGCAGAAGGAAATGGCAAATCACTCCAGTATCTTTTGTTGTTGTTGTTGTTGTTGTTTGGGTTTAGGGAATGCTCAGAATGAAAATTCCTCCCCTAATGTCTAAAACTCATAAAGACTTTAATAAGTTTAAAGAATTTTACAAATTTTATCTCCTTTGATGCTCACAGAAATCCTGAGAAGCAAGTGCTATTATTATCCTTATTTTAAAGTTGAAGAAGCTGGGGGAAACTGAAGTTAAGTGACTTGCCCAGGGTCACACATCTAGTAAATGTCTGAAGCAGGATTTTAATTCAGGTCTTTCTCCTTGTGTGCCCAGAATAAATCATTGTGCCTTAAATAAATATTTGCTAAATTGCTAAATTGAATTTTCTAATTCCTAACTCTGAGGCCAGCCTTCTGTACAGTCTGACCATATTGCTAGTTAATAGTCCCTTATGAAAATATTAAATAGTACAGTTCAATGTACAATTCCTTGTGGCACACCATTGGATAGCATCACCAAAGTTAACATTCAGTTATTAATGGCTATTCATAAATTGGGTCTGGATCTAACTAGTTTCAAAGTCACCTAATCTTATCCCCACCTATTCTGATCTATTGTTATCTATCCAATTTCTCTATTATTATCTTTCTCCATTTTCTCCTTACCTTACTTACAAATTTTAACATGAGAGATTTTAGAAAATATTTTTACTCAGATATAGGTAAAAACCATGATCTTGATGAAATACCTTTCTCTTGGTAGATGACTATAAAAAGGAGTGGCATGAAGGAGATGATAAAGAACCCATCTTAACTGTTCAGTTCCTTCATCTGCAAAGTGAGAGGAGAAAGAAATGACAAACTACAGAAATGCTTTTGCCAGGAAAACTTCAAATGGGGTCATAAAGAAAAATTATTGACCAACAACATTAATTAATGTAAATTGTATTTAATATTAAGGTTTCATTAAAGTATTTTCTATCATCATCATTATTATATGGTGATAATAATAGGGTTAACTGAAGTGCCCAACTTCGACTTGAAATGAAAGGATTAACTGTGATAACGTAGGGTGATATATATTGTGTGGGACAGAGATTTACTGACATAAGCATGTTTTTTGTAAATTGATTTCAGTTTGGAAGACTGTCTTCTCAAACTGAGCAAAATTTTGTTCATCTTAACATTCCCTTGCTCCCTGTCTTCCTAGAATGCCATCCTTGGGACCTTTGAAAATGAAAAATTCCATAGCCTATGGAAACCTAGTTAAAGTCTAAAATTTTTCTTTATAAGCCATTTCTTTCATTCCTATAACTCAATCAATTAACTTAAACCCCTTTTTCCTTAACTCCATGAACTTTTATGTGTAATATAGCCTGACTGAAACAGATGTCTATCTATGTAAATCTCACACCCCACCTTGGACCAGAGTCTCAAGAAACTGTCTGAGAGGCTTCCCATTGTCCCTCTTGGGGGTTTATCATAACAATAAAAAAATGGTTTTCTTTCTAAATTTGGAAATGACTATCATGTTAAAAAAAAGTTTAAAAAATAATTAAAAGGGACAGCTAGATGGTGTAGTGGATGGAGCACCAGTCCTGTAGTAAGGAGGACCTGAGTTCAAGTCCAGTCTCAGACATTTACTTTGGACCCTGGAAAGTCACTTGATCCATTGCCTATAAACAGAAAGATAGATAGATAGATAGATAGATAGATAGATAGATAGATAGATAGATAGATAGAGCGAGCGAAAGAGATGATGATGATGATGATGATGATGATGATGATGATGATGAATAGAACAAATGTAAGAAACCTAGATAGATTATATCTACAGTACTCCTCAATTTGCCAGTCAGGTAATTCTGTTTAGAAAGAAAATTAAATTAATTACGATATGATCTATCTTCATTTAAAGTGTGATTTTCTTGACAGAAAGACTATTTTGACTCCCCTTATATCCCACCACTTAGCATAGTACCTACCACATGATAAGTGTTATTAAATACTTGTTATTGTGGATGATCATTAATAAACATTCGTAAAGCACTTAAGTATAGGGTCTGGAACATAAATAATGTTCACTATATAAATGCTTATTCTCTTCCAGTTGGCTTTTCGCCATCATCATTTTCTTCTCTAGGAATTTACTAGACATTCCTTTCATGATTCAATCTAGTCTTCTTTTCCAAGAATATAATTAAGTACATAAGTCTATAATTTTCAAACAACATTCTCTTCACTTGTCAAAAAATCAGAAAATCTTCCCTTCTCCAGTTACAAAAAATTCTCATGTTTTCCAGTCTTCCCTAGCTCATTGACAACAATGACAACAACCAGAAATGTAGGTTGTTCTTTGCTAAAATTGTCTCTATTATGCATCATCCTTGTTTACCTTCTTTGACTTTATTGCTATTCAGTTTCAGTTGTGTCTGAATTTTCATGACCCCTTTTGGGGTTTTTCTTAGCAAAGATCCTGGTGTAAATTGTCATTTCTTTCCATTTCATTTTAGAGATGAAAGAATTGAGTCAAGCAAGGTCTTTCCCAGGGACACAGAGCTAGGAAGGATTTAAACTTAGGTCTCCCTGTCTCCAGGTCCGGTACTCTATCCACTGCACCACCCAGTTGCCCTTCTTCATTTTAGCAACACAGTAAATCAATATCTTCCAAAAACTGTCTACAATTGTCTCTTGGATTCCTTGCCTAGATCATTTCTGCTGGTTACTATGGGTACAGTTTGAGTCATGATGTGGCAAGGGTTCATTGGATTTGGAACCAAAGAACCAAAGAAACTGAATTCTAATCTCACCACTGAAACTAACCAAATGACTTAATCCTTGTGAACCTCAGTTTCTCCATTTGTAAAATAAAGAAGACTAACTAGATATCTAAGGTGCCTTCCATTTCTATACCCTAAACTTTTCTTTTCTTTAATGCACTACTAAATTAAAACCAGCAAATTAAGTAACTACATTGTAAAACAAAAGCATTGTGCTGTTATAAGACATAAATAGAAAAAAAAGCTGTGAACTCCTTGAGATTAGCAATTGTCTTTTGCCTTTTTGTAACACAATATCAGGTACATAATAGATATTTAATAAACAGTATTATCTGACTGACATTCTAAGGGAGATAGTAATGCAGCATTTATACAATTAATTATAGTACAAAAAAATGATAAGTACTAATAACTGGGGATAATGGTTATCTACCACATCAATCTTTTCACCTATTTTATTGCTGTTACTGTTCTTTCTATCCTACCCAGACCAATAATCACACTAGAGATCCTCCAGAAATCATGATTCCCATTGGTTCAAATTTGGAACTTCTGCCTTGTTTCATTTATGAATGAGTTTGTACTCATATGATCCATGACTCTAACTAACCAACCCTAAACCAGAAGATGCTTCACATTCCATTCAGCAGCTGACCTCTGCCATCACACCATCTTCCCTGCCACTACTCATGCATTACCTATTTCTCCCTTTGCCCAGTTTTTTACCTCTTGTCCTAGACACTTTAATGAAATTCACATTGCCCTTAATCCTGGAAAGTTTGCAACAATCTTCCACCCTGTGGATCCAGCCTACATTCATGACTCCCCCAAATCAAAATTTTCCTCAGGCCACCTTGTGTTCCCCTATTGTAATGTAAGTTCCTTGAGGTCAAAAAGGTTCAATGGTATGTATAATGTACTTTGCACACAGTAAGTACTCAATAAACTTTTTCTTTTCATCCATTCAGTCAGGTAAGCCTTCACAATGAAGATGTCACCTGAGAGAAAATAATTCTGAGGGGCAGAAGAGAGAAATTCTTTTGCAAATTTGAAGTTAATTGATTTGCCTTAGTGGTCTGAGTACAAATTGGAATTCAGGTCTTCCTGAGTCCAGACTCAGAACTCTATTCACTGCACCATCTCACCTTTAAATGCTTTTGAGGGTAAAAGTGACAGCATAATAGCAAATATTTATATAACAAATTACATTTTTTATTTTATTTTTATTGAATAAATATTTTGTTTTCCAATTATATAATTTCCGATTACATAATAGTAGTTTCAACCAATCATTTTTGCAAGGTTTTGAATTTTACAATTTTTCTCCTTCCCTCCCTTCCCTCCTCCCTCCCTAACAGAAGGCAATCTGATAGTTTTTACATTTGTGTCCATGATATATATATATATATATATATATATATATATATATATATACATATATATGTATATAAATTGAATGTATTGAGAGAAAAAACATATCATTAAGGAAGAAAGAAATATTAGAGATAGTAAAATTATGTAATGCATTAGACAACTTTTTAAAAATTGAAGATATTTCTCAGCTATGGCCAGAAGGAGGGAATTGTCAGCATATGGATCAGAGAGGAAATGCATATTTCACAGGGAAGCAGGGGTATAAAAAAATTTGTGCTTTTTAAAGGTTTGTTCCCATATCTATTGGATGCTCCACTATGATCATAAAGCGCTTTTTTACTGAAAAAAAATTGAAAATAATAATCTTTGGCCTTTGTTTAAACTCTATAGTTCTTTCTCTGGATGCAGCTGGTATTCTTTATCACAGATCCCCCCAAATTGTTCCTAATCATTGTACTAATGGAGTGAGCAAGTCCATCACAGTTGATCATCACCCTATGTTTTTGTTAAAATATACAATGTTCTTTTGGTTCTGCTCATCTCAGTCAGCATCAATTCATTTACATTTTTCCAGGCTCCATCACATACATATATCACAATTTGTTCAGCCATTCCCGAAGTGATGGACATCCTCTCAATTTCAAATATTTTTGTCAATACAAACAGAGCTGCAATGAATGTTTTTGTCCATGTGGAAGTTTTACATTTTTTCCATGATCTCTTCAAGATATAGATTCAGGAGTGGTAGTGCTGGATCAGAGGGGATGCACATTTTTTTTTACCCTTTGGGCATAATTTCAAATTGCTCTCCAGAAAGGTTGGATCAGTTCACAATTCCATTAACAATTCATTACTGTCCCAGATTTCCCACATCCCTTCCTACATTGATCGTTATCCTTTCTGGTCATATTGGGCAATCCAAGAGGTGTGAGGTGGTACCTCAAAGATGTTTTAATTTGCATTTGTCTAATCAGGGATGATTTAGAGCAATTTTTCATATGACAAAAGATAATTTTGATTTCCTCTTCTGAAAATTGTCTTTGTATATCCTTTGACCATTTGTCAATTGGGGAATTGCTTACTTTTTTAAAAAGTTGACTCCATTCTCTATATATTTTAGAAACGAGTGCTTTGTCAGAAACAATAGCTGTAAAAATTGTTTCCCAATTTAGAACATTTCTTTAAATCTTGGTTAGAGTAGTTTTATTTGTGCAAAAGCTTTTTTTTAAATTTAGTGTAATCAAAATTATTGTTGGTTTTTTATAATTTTCTCTATCTCTTTCTTGGTCACAACTACTCCCCTTTCCATAGAACTGACAGGTAAACTATTCCTTGTTTTCCTAATTTGCTTAAAATATTGTCTTTTATGTCTAAATCCTTCACCCATTTTGATCTTATCTTGCTATAGGGTGTGAGATTTTGGTATAATCTTAGTTTCTGTCATATTGTCTTCTAGTTTTATTGAAGAGTCAGTCCTTATCCCAGAAGTTGGGCAATTTGGGTTTATCAAACAGTAGATTACTATATCATTACTGGCTGTCTCTTTTGTGCCTAATCAATTCAACTGATCCACCACTCTATTTCTTAACCAGTATCAAACAGTTTTGATGACTGATGCTTTATAATATAATTTTAGATCTGGTAAGACTACGCTGCCTTCCTTTGCATTTTTTTCCATTCCCTTAACATTCTTGACTTTTTGTTTCTGCATATGAATTTAGTTACATTTTTTTCTAGCTCACTAAAGTAATTTTTCGGAAGTTTGATTGGTATGGAAGAATTGTCATTTTTGTTATATTACCTCAGTCTATCCATGAGCAGTTGATATTAGCCCTGTTATTTAGATCTTATTTTATTTGTGTGAAAAATGTTTTATACCTGTTTTCATAGAGTTTCTGAGTCTGTGTTGGTAAGTAGACTCCCAAGTAGTTTATGTTATTTTTCATGGGATTTCTTTTTCTAACTCTTGCTGCCATATCTTGTTGTTAATAGATAGAAATGCTGAGGATTTATGTGGGTGTGCTTTATATCTTGCTATTTCACTAAAGTTGTTATTTGTTTCCAGTAGTATTGTAGATGATTTTTTAGGATTCTCTAGGTATATTATCATATCATCTGCAAAGAGTAAGAGTTTTGTTTCTTCCTTCCTAATTCAATTTGTTCAATTTCTTTTTCTTTTCTTATTGCTGTAGCTAACATTTTGAATACAATATTGCATAGTGGCAATTATCCTGATCATATTGGGAATGCTTCTATCTTATTTCCTTTGCATATAATTCTTACTGATGATTTCAGAGAGATAACTGCTTATCATTTTATGGAACAATCTATTCCTATGTTCTCTGGTGTTTTTAGTAGGAATTGGTGTTGTATTTTTGTCAAAGCTTTTTCAGCATCTATTGAGATAATTATATGATTTCTGTTAATTTTGTTATTGATATAGCAAATTATACTGACAGTTTTTCTAATATTGAACCAACCTTGCATTCCTGGAATAAATTCTATTTGGTTATATTGTTTTATCCTAGTGATAACTTGCTGTAATCACTTAGCTAAGATTTAATTTAAGATTTTTGCATCCATATTCCTTAGGGAAATTGGTCTATAATTTTCTTTCTCTGTTTTGACTCTTCCTGGTTTGTGGATCAGCACCATATTGGTGTCATAGAATGATTTAGGCAGAGTTCCATCTTCACCTATTTTTCCAAATAGCTTATATAAAATTGGAACCAATTGTTCCTTGAATGTTTGATAGAATTCTCTTGTGAATCCATTTGGTCCTGGAGATTTTTTCCTAGGGAGTTTGTTGATGGATTGTTGAATTTCTTCTTCTGAAATAAGCTTATTAAATATTTAATTTCCTCTTCATTTCACCTGGAAATTTATGTTTACGTAAATATTCATTCAGTTCACTTAGATTATCAAATCTATTGGCAATATAGTTGGGCAAATTAATTATGAATTATTACTTTGATTTCCTCCTAAAGGGTGGTGAGTTCACATTTTTCATTTTTGATACTAGCAATTTGGTTTTCTTCTTTCTTTCTTTAATTAAATTAAAGAAATGTTTATTTATTGTTTTCATAAAACTAACTCTTGGTTTTATTTATTAGTTCAATGGTTTTCTTGCTTTTGATTTTATTAACTTCCAGAATTATTAATTTCTATAAATAATTTTTCAAATTTCTAATTTGGTATTAAATTGGGAGGTTTTAATTTGTTCTTTCTCTTTTTTAGTTGTAAGCTCAGTTCATCAGTTTCTTCTTTCTCTATTTGTTCATGTAAACATTTAGACATATAATATATCCCCTAATAACTGCTTCAGCTGTATCCCATAAGGTTTTTTTTTTAGAGAGTCCATAAGGTTTTGTATATTTTCTTGTTATTTTCATAATCTTGGATGATATCACTAATTCTTTCCTTGATTTGTTGTTTGTTTCACTCATTCTTTAAAATGAGGTTATTTAGTTTCGAATTAGTTTTAGATCAATCTGTCCATAGCCCATTACTGCACATGATTTCTACTGCATTATGGGCTGAAAAGGATGTATTCACTATTTCTGCCTTTCTGCATTTGATTATGAGGTTTTTGCCCAAGTACAATTTTTATGTGGGGTGTCACATATTGCAGAAAAAAAGTGTATTTCTTTCTAATCCCATTCAATTTTCTTCAAAGGTCTATCATGTCTAAGCTTTCTAATATTCTATTTACCTCCTTAACTTTCTTTTTGTTTATTTTATGGTTACATTTATTTAATTCCGAGAGAAAGAGGTTGAGGCCCACACCAGTATACTTTCGCTGTCTTCCTGTAGCTTCTCCTCTAATAATCTGGATGTTACACTGCTAAATGCATGTATATTTTGTATTGTAATTAGTTAATTGTATATGGTACCTTTTACGAGGTTAGAGTTTCATTCCTTATCTCTTTCAATGAGATCGATTTTTGCAACTACTTTGAGACAAGGACTGCTCCCCCTGCCTTTTTCACTTCAGCTGAAGCATTAATATAATCTGCTGAAGCCTTTTACCTTTACTCTGCATGTATCTCTCTGCTTCAAATGTGTTCTTGTAAGAAGTCTATTGTAGGTTCTGGTTTTTAATCCACTCTATTATCCACTTTATCTACTATCCCTTTTATGAGAGAGTTCATCCCATTCACATTCCAAGTTATAATTACTCTTTATTGCCCTCCATGCTATCTTCCCTCCATTTGTATTTTTTCACACTTTTCACTTTATTCTTATTTCCCAATATTTTGCTTCTGAATACCACCTCCTTCAGTGTGTTTGCCCCATTCTATCCAAAATTTCCCCCCTTCTTTCCCCTTTCCCTTTGCCCCTTCATCTTTCCCTTCCTTCTATCAGTTCCTCATTTCCTCCCCCCCTCTTTTCCCCTTTACCCCTTTAAATACTTGAAAAGTAAGATAAGATTTTAAAATGAGCTGAGTGTGTGTGTGTGTGTGTGTGAGTCCCTCTTTGAGCCAAATATGATGAGAGCAAAATTCAAGTGGTTCTTACCTCTTCCTTCTTTACTTATCCTTTATTTACCTTTTTTACCCTTTTCAATTTTAATTTAATTTATTTAATTTAATTTAATTTTAATTCAAATTTACCCTTTTCAATCTCCTCCTTTCTCCCATCTTTTTTATTGTCCCTCCTTTTTTAAGGAGATATTATTTTTAAAACATTCCATCAAAGTCACAGAAAAGTCATGAGTGTCCATTATTTATGGCTAAGTATATTCCCTCTAATAGAGTTACAATTCTCAAGAGTTATGAGAATCTTTATCCCATGTGGGGATATAGCCAGTTTCATCTTATTGGATAACAGTTTTTTTCCCCTATTTACCTTTTCTGGTATCTCTTGAGTCTCCTGTTTGAAGACCAAATTTTCTGTTTAGCCCTGGTCTTTTCATCAGGAAAAGTTGAAAGTCTCTGTTAAATGTCCATCTTTACCCCTGGAAGAGAAGGCTCAGTTTTGATGCATAGTGAATTCTTGCCTGCTTTCCAAGCTCCCTTGCTCTCCGGAATAGCATATAACAGGTCCTTTTATCCTTTAATGTTGATGCAGCCAGGTCCTGTGCAATTCTGACTGTGGTTCCATGGAATTTGAATTATTTCTTTTTGACCACTTGAAGGATTTTCTCCTTGATCTGATAGTTCTGGAGTTTGGCCACAATTATTCTTTTGTGTTTTCATTTTTGGATCCCATTTAGGAGGAGATGGATGTAATCATTCAATGACTATTTTGCCCTCTGGTTCTAGGATATCAGGGCAATTCTTCTTCATTCTCCTTCATTTCTCCTGAGGTATGGAGTCCAGGCTTTTTTTTTCTCTTCAAGTTTTCAGGAATTCTTATGATTCTTTAATTGTCTTTCCTGGTTCTATTTTTCCAGGTCTGTTGGTTTGCTGATGAGGTATTCTACATTTTCTTCTTTTTTATAATTTTGTTTAACAGATTTTTAGTTCATCTTAGTTCTGAGGGAAAGCCAGGAGAGCTCAAAACAGTGCCTGGCTTCTCTCTGCTATTTTAGCCAGGCTAATTCATTGTATATTTTAAAAAGAACTTCCCTGTGTATTATTCCATTGATCCTCACAATAACCAAGTGATTTGTTCCATTCCCCTAAATCTCAAACTCTCTAGTAAATAGAAGGAAATTTGTTTTCTTATCCCTTCTTCAAGGACAGGTTTTCCATTTGCATTTTTATATTCAATGTACATATATTTTTAAATATATATAATATTTTATTTTTGTCCCAACTACATGTTAAATTTTTTAACATTTTAAAAAGTTTGAGTTCCAGATTCCATCTCTCCTTTCTTTGCTTCCCTCCTCCTCCCTCTCTGAGATGCTAAGAAATCTGATATAACACAGTTATATAGAACAACTCCATATTAGTCAATTGGAATAAGAAGACTCACATTTTTAAAAATAAAGAAAGAATATGAAAAATAAAATGCTTTGATCTTTATTCAGACAGTATCAATTTTTCTCTGGAGGCAGAAAATATGCTAATGAGTCCTTTGGGTTTTCTTGTATTGTTGAGAATTGCTTAGCTATTCACAATTCTTCACTGTACAAAATTGCTATTTCTCTGTACAATGTTTTCCTAGTTCTACTCACTTTACCTTGCATCAGTTCTTGTAAGTCTTTCCAGGTTTTCCAGAAATCATCCTTATTTTCATTTTTTATAACACAATAATATTCCACAACAGTCATATACCAAAGTTTGTTTAGTCATTCCCCAGTTTGGGGCATTCTCCCAATTTCAAATTCTTAGCCACAGCAAAAGTATCTGCCTAAAAACTTTGTAAAAATATTTCCTTTTCCCTTTTTTGATGTCTTTATGATATAGACCTAGCAATGGTATTGCTTGATCAAAGGTATGCACAGTTTTATAGCTTTTGGGGCACAACTACAACTTGCTCTTCAGAATGGTTGGATCAGTTCATGCAACTGCAATGCATTAGTCTGCATATTGTTTTCACAATTCTGCTTATTTCATTTTTCTTAAGTTCATTTAAGTATTCCAGTGGTACAATGCAATATTAAAGAGGAAGTTTATGAGCACTTGGAGATGGGGAATACTGTAATCCAGCATGGAGGATCATCAAAAGGTATCAAATCAGATTGATTTCATTTTCTTTTTTGTAGAAGTTGTCAATTGCTTTCTTGCTTTTCCTTTAAGTTTTTGCAAGGCAATGGGGTTAAGTGGCTTGCCCAAGGCCACACAACTAGGTAATTATTAAGTGTCTGAGGTCAGATTTGAACTCAGGTACTCCCGAATCCAGGGCCAGTGCTCTACCCACTATGCCACCTAGCTGCCCCTGCTTTCTTGCTTTTTAAAGAAGATAGAAGGGAAGAGCAGGAAAGATAGTAGATCTCTATGAAAACAGAATAAAATTTAATTTTAAAAAATTTACCTTAGTAACACCTATAGCATTATCACAGGTAGGTTATGTCTATATTTCAGGTCACCATTTCTCAAACTCTCTTTCTGTATCCATGTGAACAAAATGAATAGAAGTATGCAGGCTGTATAAGAATATAATTAAATAGGTATATATAGAACAAGGAGACTCAAAAACAATGTTAATGTATTGATTGATTTCAAACCAGAGTGGGAGCAACTAGTGGAATGCCATAAGACTTGGTCCTTGATGCTGTACTATTCAATTTTTTTAATAAAAGCTTGGATGATGGCATAGCTGTCACACTTATCAGATTTATGGATGATAGAAGTTAAGAGGCTAGCTAATGCATTCACAGGATGACAGTATCAAAATCCATAAAGATTTGAACAGACAAGAATGATTATATCAAACCAAATTAGGAGTCCTACATGTGGATTCAAAAAAATGAGCACGTATAAGATAGTTGGGAGAGGAGATGGGGATTAGGGCTTTAGTGAATTTCAGACTTGAGAGGAATCAAAAAATGTAGCCTAGTAGTCAATAAAAAGTAGTGTAATCTTGATACTTTAGAAACAGAATATGCAGAATAAAGGGTGTACTTATATCACTATACTTCACATAACTGGATAAAAATTAGGACATCATACTCATGGGCATCAAACTTTAGGCAGATGATGACAAGCTATGTTTCTCTCTCTCTCTCTCTCTCTCTCTCTCTCTCTCTCTCTCTCTCTCTCTCTCTCTCTCTCCCTCTCTCCCTCTCTCCCCCATCCCCTATGTCTGTCTCTCTCACTTTGTATCTTTCTCTGACTGTCTCTCTCAATCAAATTCTTTCTTTCTCCATCTGTTTCCTGTTTCTCAATTCCCTTGCACTCCCCTTTTCCTACATCAGTCATTTCCCTTTTTACCCTCTTTCTCTCTGTAATTTTACTTTAACTAGCTAGACTAGACATGAACTATATTTTAATCATGTTTTATTTGCTGAATTGTTTATGTTTCCTAGTTCTAATTTTAAACTAAATGAGTGAAGCATTTCATATTTTCCCCCCTAAGGACATGCATGAAGTTGCTGTTTACAAATGTATATACCCTGACAGATTTTTTTTCTGTGGTTCAGTAGTTAAAGCAAAAAGTTGCCCATTCTAAGCTAAAAGTTCAAAATTATCAACAGAAATTCCTCTTATTGACAAATTTTGCAGTCTTAAATTAAAAAAATACTGAAACATAAAAAAGGAGGAATCAGTGTTTGCAGTTGGGATTTTACTTCTTTTGGAAAGAGTGCTCAGGGTAGGCTTGTCTGTTTACCCAGCTGACCCTAGGCATTTGTGTACTCAAAGCAACTTTTTAAAAATATGGTTCTGTTGCACATTTTATAAAGGAAATAAAAAAATCCTTTTTATGTGGTTTTTATGCATTATGCCCTAGGCAACAGCCCACATAGTCTACCCTTGGTCCCACTTATGCCAGTTTTTCCTCTTTTGCCACTAAAAATAAATGATGTAAATAACAGCTACATTGCAGGTTGCTAAGCAAGCCCCCGGTGCTATCACACACCCAAAAATATACCCAAACACTGAAGCCCTTTTGAAACTAGAAGCTCCATTTAAATCATCCTAATGGGAAAAGAGAGAATTGTTGAATTGCGACCATTTATTAAAGAGAGGTAGTTTTAGTCTCATTCTTCCATTTGTAACACTCCACATGGCTGGGTCTTTGGTTTGAAGGAAGCAGGCCTGAACAAAATCCAAATGACTCACAATGTCAGTACTATGTATTTGCTTTATTCCAAAGTATACTTTGGTAACACAGCTGTGACTTCACACATAAAAGCCAAAAAGTCTTTTAATATGTAGAAAGAAACTGACAGAGATGAAAAGAATCAATCCATTTTTAATATTAAGCACAGTAAGCATATATGCCCCTGCATGCTGCCTTACCACTGGCAATAGATTATGAGCAAGAAGTTGAAAATATCTTCTATACATTCTTATTGGTAATACTGACAATCATATAATGCAATCCCCCAGTTATCAGATAACACAGCATGTTAAATATCTTCAGACAGAAAGAATGGATGGTTTCTCAGGACATTTCCAGCATTATGAAGACATCAAAATGCTCAAATGGCGTTCATTGCAATGTATCACAAACATCAATCTTTTGTTGTGCTTTAGGTGACTAGAGTCAAAACATACTCATGTTTATTTCCTTAATTTCATTTATTCACTTTATAACATCTGTTCTAAATTATGTAAAAACTAACAAGCATATTACATGTTGATACCAGTATTTTTAGTAACAAAGTTTTATCAGAGAGATAAGTTAATTGATACACGGAGCATGCAATATTTTTACATTTGAAAATAGAAATTACACATCAAGAGACTATTTTAGCTGTCTATATATGAAAATTCTCTACTGAAATCCTCCCTTGATGCATCATCAAAGTATGAGTGGCAGGGACCATGAGTTCTCAGAGGCTATGCCAGCAGGACAAAGGGTCTGATAGGTCCTATCAAGCTGTGACGGCTTCTGCTATAAAAACTTTATCATAGACATCATGCCTGTTGTCTGAGGACAAGTTTATCTAAGATCAGAGAGTCTCATCGTGGGAGGGTTGGTCACCAAGTGATGAATTTCTTGACCTACAGCAACTCACAAATAAGGATCAGGTTTATATCAATAGCAGGAGTATACACATTGATGAAATTACAGAACTTTTAAATATCTGAGTAGATGACAGGATAGAAACTACTGGAAATATCTAATTTCTAAAGTTCTGATGACAAAAGTATAAAGTATCTGAGTATCAAATCAATTTGTTCTCCTTACTATTTCTTTTGCAACCACTACCACTATGATCATCTTCATCAGGGTTTCATGTGGGCACCTTCTTTCCATTTGTTAAATTTTATGGATGTAATAAAAATGCATTTTGGGTATAATATCCATCACCAATGACTTCCCATCTATTTATGTGCTGCCGTAAGTATTTGACATAACATATCATGGATGCTGTTCCAACATTTATCTGTGCTTAAACATGACAGTAACTACTATAAAACATCCTAGAGGAAGCAGATGGCACAGTGGATAGAGCACTGGCCCTGGAGTCAGGAGGACCTGAGTTCAATTCTGGCCTCACTTAATAATTAACTAGCTGTGTGGCCTTGGCCAAGTCACTTAACCCCATTGCCTTGCAAAAAACTAAAAGAAAAAGAAAAAAACTTATCCTAGGTAACTCTACAGGTGACTATAAAGGATCAGGGGACCGATCATAGATAGACCTGGGGTTGGAAGAGAATTCTAACTCTAACTCAACTTCCCCATCATCAACTTACAGAAAAGACAGGCGGGGGGGGGGGGGTTAAAAATTATCCCAAGTTTCCTCAATTAGTATGTGTCAGAGACAGGATTTGAACTCAGGTCTTCTGACTTCAAAGTCAGTGTTCTTTACCTCCAGTGAAGATGAATGTGAAATTATGGAGATAATTAGCAAGTTATAAATGAGACACTTGAATTCAACAATCAAATCCAATCCAACAGTTACATGTTTCAACCTATTGGATTCAGAACCAACATAGCGCATTATAGCTTTCCTCCAGAAGAACATATGACCAGCAGTTTACTTCCAAATTTTTGTAAGAAAAGTTAATTTCAACAACAAAAACTAAGCATATACATTTAAAAGAGCATAAAAATTACTCCCTTTTAATTGATCTCATATTATTTTAATAAATGTGGAGTTCAAACATGGGTCTGTTTCATCTGTGTGCCAATAATAACTTATATTTATAAATTACTTTGCAATTATGTCTTAAAATATTTTTCCTCATTTGACCCTCACAACATCCCTGTGAGGTAGATAGGGTAAGCATTAAGATCCACATTTGACAAACAGGAAACTGAGGGTTAAAAATGTTAAGCAATTTGCCCAACCTCACAGAACTAGTCAGTGGAAATAGGTCTCAAACCTTGGAATTCTGGCTTCCATTACACACCACGCTCTCTCCAGTAAAATGGCCATGTTCTCCACTTCTGCAGCATTGTAGAAGTTACATAAGAACCTGTAAATAGGAATGGAATTCATTTCTTTAGAGTTGTGAATAATATTCAGAATATTAGAATACTTCAGAGAAAGGAGTTCTAGCATCTAGGGTTATATTTTATTGAAGGGATCTGTTCTATCTCTAAGAAAAGTTATGCCAGTGTCTCTATGTCTTTCTGTCCCTATCTTTCTGTCTGTCTCTCTGTCTTTTTGTTTTTGTGTCTTTGTCTCTCTGCCTCTCTGCTTCTGACTCTCTTTCTCTCTCTCTCTCTATCTCTGTTTCTCTTTGCCTGTTTGTCTTTGTCTCTGTCTCTGTCTCTGCATGTCTGTCTCTCTGTCTCCATCCCCCTGTCTCCTTTTCTCTCTCTGTCTCTCTCTGTCTCTCTCTCTCTCTCTCTCTCTCTCTCTCTCTCTCTCTCTCTCTCTCTCTCTCTCTGCTTTCAGATGACTTCGTTGGCCATCAAAAGAAGTTGGGGTTATTTTAATAAAAAAAAGATAATTCTCCCTAGGGTCACATATTGTCGAATATAAAATACTCCCTTAATAATAGTGCCTTATCTCAATTAATTATGCACAATATTTACTTTCTATATTTTCTCCTCTTATCATTGTTTTCATGTTGTTGCTTCCCTTAGACTGTGAACCTCTTAAGGGCAAGGATGATTTGCTTTTACCTTTCATTATTTCTTCAACACATAGCAGAGTACCTGACAAATTCTTGTGGATTTGACCCCTCCGCTCATTACTCCATAAAATATAAGATGTGCAAGACCAGATTAGCCATAAGAATGAGTGTTCAGTGTTTAATATGGCACCATGTTTCTAATATCTCTGTCTGTGCCACAGAGATCTGATTACAAGAACAGTTTCTGAGAGATAAAAGCTTTCATTCCCTAACATGAAAAAAAATTTTACATTCAATATCAACTTAAATTGTTCATTAAGAAATTGCAGAGTCATTCAATACAAGTTTTAGAGCTGTAAAGGACCATGGAGAATAGTTAGTCCAACTCCATATTTTGACAGATAAGGAAACTGAGGAGAAGAAAAACAACATCTAAGGTTACCAAGAAGAATTTTTTAATAATGATTTATGAGATCACTAGCACCTATCCTGTTGATGCATAATAATCCCCAGCTCCATCATAATAGCAAATTACTTTTTCTGTGGCTAAGAAATAGAATGAATTGGAATGACAAATTCTTTATAATTTGAGATTTTGCCAAATGCACCAGGGAGCCTTTATGGTCAGAGGGAAACATTTTTCATCTCTATTTCACTCAAAAACCTTTTTGTATTGACCTCTGACCCTTTTAATAGGATCCCATATCTATAAGGTTCCTCAGAGCACATGAAATCTAAGCCACTCATTTTACAGATGAGGAAACTCAGGTCTAGAAAGGTTAATTGTTATAACAAGATCTTTGTTTGGATAAAAAAGTAGCTATAACACCAGACCAAAAGGAAGCTGCCCTAATTGTCCTTTGTCAAGTGACAATCTATCCCCCTGTTATCACTTTAAGTTTTCCTAAGGTATAGAGAGGTTTTGGAGAAAGGTAATCTCTTTTAACACAGAGTAGCATCAAAATCCCTGAATTTATTTGGAGTCCAAATGCCTGTTTTTGAATTTTGGTTCTGCTATTTACAAACTGAGCAACATACCCCCTTCCCCAATTAAATTATTTCACCAGTCATTCACCAGTACAATGATAATTTGGACTAAATGAACTCCAAAGTCCTTTCTATCTCTCAATCCTATAATCACTTCTAAATCTAAAATCATATATCAATGACATATCAATTGCTGTCTACAATTATTCTCATTTGAAAAGTTTTTAACTTAAGGTACGTTTTTGCAGATAGTCATAATAATTGTCAGTCATTAATAATTGCTACAAAATTTCCTTGAAAAAAAAGAAAAAAACTAAAAAAATTTCCTTGAAGTTTTCTTTTCCTTTGATTATATATAAAAATGTTCTTTAATATGTAGGTGTGTATGGCATAGTTTTTTGTGGGGGTGTTTTGTTTATTTTCTGGGAGGAGTAGGATATCTAGCCAATGCAAGGAACTTTAGAAGTAAGAAACTTCTTTCACTGATGCTGAATGAAGTATCATCTGCACCATAAAATCCTAGAAAGTTGCTAGGGGCACAAAGAAGTTTAAAGATTTATGATGTTGCCACATTTTTTAATCAAAAGTAAGTGTTCCTGATAAGACAGGTCCTCTATGAACAACTCTACATTGCCTCTCAAAAAGAAATTAGCAAATTAATTAAGAAGGATGTATAAGGAACACTCAGGTGACAATCAAGAGGGTTGTGTTCTAGTCCTGACTTTATTATTCATCACTCATATGATCTCAAAAAAGACATTTCATCCCTTTGGGCCTAAGGTTTTATCTCTAAAATGAAGGATTGGATTAAATGTTCTGCATAGTATCTTACAACTGTAAAGTTCTCTTCCAAATAATTTATTTATGAAACAACTGGCCCAAAGGGCAGCCATAGCAGATGCCAGAACCATCACCTTGAGATAACATTGTGTACAGTGCCTTCTAATTTGACTTTGGATCCTCCCTATAACCCCATTAATAGGATTTTTTCCCCATCCAAAACTTCGTCTCTGTTCTCAGGTTTTCCAACTGTAGATCATTCTTTACTTATTTGGGGGGATTACCTTTCTCCAAAAAGAACCCTCATTTCATGGGAAAGTTGGTAATCTTTACTTGTAGATGGTAAGCCAACAACCTCCATGAAGATTGATAATAGTTTTCCATTTTCCATTGCAGGATTTTTTTTAAAAACAGAAGAAATGAAGAAATTAATGAGATTCTCCAAATTTAGCCCATGTACACTATGATATTCAGTAACTT
Source organism: Macrotis lagotis (assembly GCF_037893015.1). NCBI lineage: Eukaryota > Metazoa > Chordata > Mammalia > Peramelemorphia > Peramelidae > Macrotis > Macrotis lagotis. Next base: position 28,029,717 of record NC_133662.1, on the reverse strand, counting down.
CAATGAGAGAGTGGACAGAGGAGAAATTGTTTAAAAGCTATGTTAGGAGTCTAAAGTGAATCAATTGCAAAGAAAATCAAAATCATGCAACTTTAGAGTTCTAAGGGACTTGAAAAAGAATCCCTTTGACAAGACACCTTATTAGTGATCATCTAGACTGTGTTTGTAAAAACTCCAATCATAGAAAACCTTAAATAGCCCATTCTACTTTTGAAGAAATGTAATTAAGAATTTTTTTGTAGATTTTCATCAAGCCTAAAATTGCCTCTGTAATACTCACATGTTGTTCCTATTTTTTCACTATGAAATTAATTAGAACAAATAAAATTCCTTTTCTTTCAAAAACTGGAGTCCCCTATGGTGTTCACAGAAAGCTAGATAGCACAGTCAATAGAACACTGGACTTGTAATTAGGAAGATCTGCATTCAATTCTGACCTCAGACAATTCCTAACTGTATAACATTGGGCAAATTGATTAGTCTTTCTCTGCCTTAGTTTCTTCAACTGAAAAATAACGATAACAATAGTACCTACCTCTCAGGGCTTTTGTGAAGAGCAAATGAGATAGCATTTATGAAGTGTTTTGCAAAGTTTTAAATGTTAGCTGTTAATATTATATCCCTAAGTCCTCTTATTTCCAGGTTAAACATTTCTAGTTCCTTTAGGTGATCTCAAATGGTATTAACATTAAGTCCTTCATCTTCTCAGCTATCTTCCTCTAGACACTATAAATACTTTCTTGAGGAAATGAGTTAGAATGTGGCAAGAGTCAAGCAACATAGTAAAAACATGAAACTGACATCATCTAAAGGGATGGGAAGGAACTGGTTATGGAGAGTTGTGGATGCACGACATGACAGAGAGAAAGTGAGTTCTATGTTTGGAGTCAGAGAAGTTGGGTCCCATTTCCCTTTTGGATTTTCCCAAGGCTCATTGTTCTTTGAATTGCTTTCCCTCTACTCATCTGTGCATTGTTTTTTTCTCTTCCCTAGACAGGCTATTGGTATCTCCTCCATAAAGCAGTCTCATCTCATTGGATCTCATTGATCATTCAAATCTTTCCTGGTTCTGTTGTAGGCTATCTGCCAACACATGTGGACATCTTTATCCTGGATACAATAATTGAGGAGCTGGACACAGAATCAAGGCATAAGATGAAATTAGGTCACACTGAAGAACTTGGGTCAGACTTTCAAATAATTCCAAACCACTTTCTGCAGCAAACAGATGTATACTCCCATAAATGTTATATAAGTATTAAGCACAATGATCTCACAAGTATTCAAGCTACGAACAACCAAAGGTTGACATATAAAAATGTGCAATAGGAGATAAGTTGGTAATGTCATGGTACCAAATGACAGTTTGCAAATAAGAAATAATGCAGAAGATATTGTCAAGGATGGGTGACAAAAAAAGTTATGTAATGCTAATGAGAAATAAACAATGTCCAACCCAATGGTATATGGCACCCTTGAGTTACTAAAAAAATGAAAGACCTCCAAAACATTGGGTAAATCTTCTTTGGAAGATTAATGGGAAGGCACAGACAAGAATCATAACTAATAAGAAGTTATGGAGGAGTTGAAATTCATCTTCATTAAAGGAAAGTGCACACTCAAATGACAATGTGTATCTTTGAAGATATTGATGTAAAGTATGAATCTCTCCTAATTGAGACTTGTTTCTGATCTCTGATAGCATTTCAAACATTCCTCAGTCATTTGAAGAATCTAGATTTTATCATGTCCTTAAATCTCCATTTTCCTCACCAGTACTGTTTTGTTAACTATTAGCAATGTTCCAGGTTCAACTAAATACAATGAAACAAACATTTATTAAGCTCCTACTGTGTGCTTATCATTATATAGATGCTCCCTACACCACAGATAGGGAAAATATCTGCCCCAAGAGCTCAGAATTTAAACTGATGATTGATTAAACAATAGCCTCCCTTGTCCCCCTCCAGTAATGGACAAATCCTGGCAGTCATTTGTTTTCTGTGTATCTATAGACAGGCCACCATGCTTCTCTGAATCATAGTATCTCCAGCAGTGAAACATAATGCATCCTATTCCCATGAGTATGCTTAGAAGATTAGTAGATTTAAAGTATTATATAAAGCCGAGTCCTTGGGAGCCTAGAAGTGAGGTTGCTGTTATTTGTTTGGTTTGTTTACTTACTTCTGCTGCTGTTGCTGCTGTTATTTAATGGCCAATCACAGCCTAAGAAAACAAGAAGATAAGCAAGTGCCCCTTTGGACACCTCAGAGGAAGCAGTAGATGTTATTTCTCCTGCAGAAGATGAAATCTCTCACAAAGGTAGTAGTGCTGAAAATTATTTGATGCTTTCATTTTAGCATCACTGCATTCTGATATTTAGTTAATATTTAGTGTGCAACTCACTATTTCCCTTTCGGTTTTTTCTCCCGCCAAGGATCATTGCTCTTTGAATGACTTTCCCCTCTACTCATCTATTTATTGTTTATTTCTCCCTCCTAGACAGACTATAGTGACTTCTCCTCCATAGAGCAGAGTCTCAACTCCTTGGATCTCATTGAGCAATCAGATTTTCCTAGGTTCCTGATAGCTGTATTTCTCCTCCAGGTCAATGTCATTAAAAAAAAATCAATAAATACCTACTATGACTAAAATTCTCTTCCTGCTTTTAGGATTTAGAATTAGAGATTTTCTTATGAATTCTCCTCATTTGCAAGGGGAAAAAGTTGACCTTTACAGAAACAGAAAAGTATTTTGTCTAATGTAATTTAAGGAGCAAATAGCAGAAACATGTTTTGAACTCAGTCCCCTGAACTCCCAAGCAGTATCCTTTCAACTACCCCAGATTATAATTTCTCACATTTTGATGGGGCCTGACCACTCTATCGTGTGACTTGAAATATACATCGTATATATACATATATATATATTTGAAATATATACCTAATATAATAATGAGCAAAATAAATAATGATATCAATGTACCATACTTTTCATCTCCTAAATTCTAATTATAGTTGTGGCATTTTCTTAATTAACTACATAGTGTATTAACTCAGATCCCTATTAATTACCTCAGACATCTATATGACTGTAACCTATTGAATTTTATCCCTATAATTATTGTTTGCAGAAGAAGGCTTTTAATGTGTTTGCCATGACCTATTTTAATGAAATGGTACTGTTAGTTATTAGAGGCCATTCATCCAAATATTCACTTCTCATTCATTCTGGGGATCTAGGAAGAAACAAATATTCAACAAAAGCAAATTATATTTTAATTGACCTCACTAAAGCTTAAGCAATATTAACATTTGAATTTTGCTCATTGGGTCTACTTACTGTTCCCTTTCATGACATTCTACTATTTTTCCATGTTTGTACACAGGTTACAAACTCTCTCCCTGTTCCCCTCTTGTTTCTGTCATCTCCAGCTTCATTCAAGGTTCAGCTCAATTGCCATCTCTAATATCAGGCCTTCCTTTATCTCTCTAGTTACCATCATTTTGCCTTTACAATATACTTTAAAAAATGTATTTATCTGTACTCAGCAATTTTTTACCCTACCCCCAGCAGATTATAAGCTTTTTGCTTTTGTTTTCATATTCCCCAATGTCATAAGAGTCAGTATAGTGTAATAAATAATGAACTGGTCTTAAAACTAGAAGATATGAGTTCAAATTTCATGAAATATATTGGTTGCAAGGACTCTGGGAAAAATCTCTTAGAGTCCCAGTAATCTAAACAATTCTCTAAACTTATAAATTATAGAAAAGGTGCTAACCTACCCTGACAAGATAGATTTTTCTCCCAATTCTAGTCCCTACCTTCTATTGACTTGCAAATGGTAGTCACTGTATAGGTTTGTTGAATAAATCAATCTCTGGGTGAATCTGCAGCTTCTGTGATTCATTCATAACAGGCTGCGGACAGCAAATTCACAATAATCAATTTCATTATTGACTTCTTGTTCCTCCATTATTTTCACTGAGTTTTGGAAAAGTCCTGTATTTGTGGGCCTACCACCTCTAAATTTTGCCTCTTTTTTTCTCTGTGTGAGCTACCAGGCTTGCCATGGCTTTACAGATTTCATTTTGCCTTCATCAGAGAAACTTTTATACTATTTATTAATGGTGCAAAGTCTTGGGCAGGTCATTTCTTCTAAGAGCTTTCTCTGTCTATTTCCTCATCTGTAAAATGAGGGTCCTGGCCTAAGCAAAGTTTATGTTCCCTTTCATATCTGAATTTATGAGTCTATGCTCCTAAATGACAAGATTCCTTAAAGCTATTGGATATTGTCTATGGGGACTACTGAAATCTCTTAATAGATTGGAAAATAACATCAATATGAAGAAGAGTTAACTAAATTTTTTTATGCTCAAGCAAGTGTACTTTGTCTAGATTTAAGTAATTTTCTGTAATTCAAATATGCCTTGCAGGCAAAGTATTATGGGAAATGATGCAAACAGGCAGCTAGGAAAGATACTTTCACTGATGCATAATTTGACTTCTAATTCAGGTAGAAAAACAGCTGCTCCATATATTCCCCATCTACACCTAGGAACTAGGTTGGTAGGATGAAATCCTGCATCTAAATTTTGTCATCTGAAGGACTCCAGACAATAGGTAAAGAAATGAAGGATGTGAGAAATTGAGGGAAGAGTGTCATTCCCTAGTCTTAGAAACAAGAGGTTCCATTCTCCCTTGACTTTTTTCCTTTCTCTCTATAATATTTCCCAGATACATTTGAAAGTATTTGAATGTTGGTCCAAGAAATGACTCAGTCATCATATGGTCCTTTTCTTGGAAGATAAAGACACCTAGATGGTGAAGTAGACAGAGAACCAGGTCTAGAGTCAGAGTTCAAATTCATCCTCAGATATTTCTAGCTGTGTGACCCTGGGCAAGTGACTTAACCCTGTCTGCCTGTGTTTTCTCATTTGTAAAATAAGATGGAGAAGGAAATGACAAACCACCCCAGTATCTTTGCCAAGAAAACCCCCAAATAGGGTCAAGAAGAGACGGACAAGATTGAAAAGACTAAACAACAATAAATATTATTAGACTACTCCTAATTGCTCCACTTTCCTTCTTCCCTCCTATGTTCATATTTCCTAGAATTATCAGGAGTCTAAAGGAATCTATGTCACAAACCATGATGTGTTTGAATGTAACACTAATGTCAGCTCCTAAGTCACATATACCAGGGACTCTAATTCTGCCTCTCTCAAGTCATGGATAAGTCATTTCATTTCTCTGGACCTCAGTTTCTTCAACTATCAAAAGATAATAATGATACTTTCCTGAATTATTGTGACATTCAAACAGGACCAGAGAAATTTAGAGTTAGATGAAATCATAGACATCATGTAGTCGAAATCTCTCCTTTTTTCAGAAATTAACTGAAATTTCTACAATACTTTAAAGTATGGGAAAATATTATCTTAACAAGAATGCTAGGATGGGCAGTCTGAGTACTATTATCTCCATTTTACAGAAGATGAAATGGAAGTGAAATGGCTTGCCCAGGGAATCCACAATTAGCAAATTCAGTATTTTTTTTCATAGCATCACATTGTTTTCAAATTCTGCCTCTAGGTGTAAGTCCTTGGGCCAATCCATGGGCAAGTCCTTGGGGCAGTCTTACGTGTAAGTCCTTGGATGTGGTGGTCAATTTCTCATCTATAAAATTAAAATATTAGATGAGATGGCATTTGATGTCTTATCCAATTCTGTCTGTTTCTGTGATTTATTCACTAACAATTATGAAAAGGATTTAAAAAATAAATGTAGGATACTTGGTATTATTATGATATACTGCATATGTTTAGATATATATGAATAGATAGATAGATAGATCTAGAGTATTTTTGTATCTAGTAAAATACATTTTTCCATGACTTAGATCTGTGCTTACTTTCTACACCTTAAGAAACCACTAGTAAGCCAGAGTCACTACTCAGTATCTGACTCAACAAAAACAGACATGGAAAGTTCCAGAAACAATAGCTTTAGAATCCAAATCTACTGCTCTTTCTAACAGAACATTTAATCTTGGAGCAAAGTGTAAGAATAATGAAAAATCTACTAAGATAAATAGATATTTACTTCAATATTTAATTCAATACTCATCAATCTAAACATTCCCTCTAGTGATATATGTGTAGATATAAACATATAATAAATATAATATATATATATATATATCACTATCCATCTACTCTTGTCTTTCAGTTTGTGTATTACATGTTACATATTGACAAAATTAGATTCTGCTTATGTCACTGATTTGAAATGAAGTTCTCAGTATACACAAAGAGTATAGTCCATTCTCAATTAGTTCATCAACAGATGAGAAAACCAGTATATATAGAATGGCAAATATTTGTGATGACTAAAGAAAGATGGAAGCTAGAATAGGACATCTGGAAAAAACTAAATAAAGTTCTTTACTTCCTACCTCTTCCCCAATTATAGCTTTACACTAAAGTTACTATTGGAATAATATTTGACAGTTGGATTTTAAGCTCCTTTCTTTTGCTCTATTGATTGTTCTACAGGTACAAATGAGCAAGGAAATGACCAAAGGAGACTAAAACCAGGTGTTCTTAAAACTAGGACTGGCAGTGAACAGTTTCATAGAGACTATTGAGTACAATCCCTTTGTTTTCCAGATGAAGAAACTGAGGTAAAAGAAGCTTAATTATCTTGTTCAAGGCTCCCCTGGAAGTGTTAAAGGTAGGATTAATTAGGGATTCTTTGAATCAGACTGAATCAAATATTCAACTGATTTTATGGAATCATATTTGATTACTAGTCATTATCCTATGATACATGAACGATTACAACACACTTTTCTATTTGGTTAATATTGTCTTAGGGGAGTTTCAAAGTATCTAGATTCTAAGGAATCTAGCAAAGCTAGAAATCCTATTTTCCTGTAACTCATTTCATATGCTCAAGTGTACAATTTATTAGATAAGAAGTATTACCTCTACTTACAACAAGGAAATCACTAGGCACCTATCACTTTGGACTTTCTAGACCAATTCCTAACTGCTATTTTGTACCCCACTATCATAATTTTAAACATATCTCATTATTTTTAATCATACCCAATTAAAGAAACTTATATATTCATATCATGATTTTATTAGGTGAGACTCACTTTGAGAGCAATAACAAAATACTTTTATCACTTATTTAACCTTTAGAAAGTTCACATATCTCTAACTTTGCCTGCCTCTAAGATTTGTATTCATGCATTAGTCATTTCCCAACTGGACCATTTTAAGAGCCTCTTTGGCAAGCCCATATCATTCATCTATTTTGTGTTTACAATCTATTCAAAATTTACAAGCTACTTGGGTTTTTTTCCATCCTCTGAAGATTTTGTTTCACTCCTCAATTCTTCCAGTTTCATTGACTTTACTCTTCACCTGAGAATAACTTTTGAAACTTTCCTAAGATTACTTCACCTTTATTTGCCTTGCAGAGTAAAAGTAAACACTAATGGACAATTCAGGACATAGTGTTATATACTGGGAAGACCACCTAGTCAAGGACTCTGGAAAGTTTGATTTTAGTCTCACTTTGATCACTTCTATGTCTGGACTTTGGCTCCTTCACCCATAAAATGAAGAGGCTGGATTGGATATTTTTAGAGTCCTTCCTCAGTAATATTCTTCATTGGGATCAGTGAAAGAATACTTGTAATTCAAAGATTCCAGTTAATGAATGCTTAATTCATGTTGCTCTAGTCAATGTCCTGCTTAGCCTCATAAAAGTCTCTAAGTTCAGTAATTTTCTGCAGACTGAGGGTTTCAAAGAGTGGGAACAGAGAAACTTCATTCCCTTATAATCAGGCAGTTTCTACTGAGTTGAGGTCAGAATGATTTACATTCAAGGAAAAATACAAGTTTATCTTCCCAGAAAGTCATGTTTTCTATCTCTTCTTTAACCAGTCAGTTTACTGGAATAGGAACAAAATTGAACTTGAAACCAGAAAAAAATGGATGTACAGAGCCTATCTCCAACAATTTGCTGATTGACCATGAGGAGATCAGTCTTGCCCATGAGTTTCAGTTTCTGCATCTGTAGGTTGGAGTTGATAATTCTTATATTGCATATCATTCTATATTGAAATAAAGTATTTTTATTCTTTAAAGTACCATAGAATTATGAAGTTGTTTGCTGTTTTTTATTTACTTTAAAATATCTGTTCTGGTAACAGAAACATTAACACAATCCACAAAATCTGCTTCTCTAATAAAGCAAGCATTTCTATAGTACATGAGTGTTTGCAAAGCACTTTACTTACATGCTCCCATTTGATCTTCACAATAATCCTGGGAGGTGGGAGCTACTGTTTTTTCCCATTTACAGATAAAGAAACTGAGATGGAAAGTGGTTAAATGGCTTGCCCACCCTCTTGAGTGGCTGAAAAAGAATTTGAATTCAGGTCTTAGTTGATGCCAAGATCAGATCTCTATTCACTGCACCACCTAGTTGCCCTAATATAATTATTTTCCTTTGAGATTCTTACATATCCTCTTGGCCTACTCTTCTTGTAATTTCAATCCCATGAAAATCAGTCTCTTTCTGCCAAATCACAAATTGAATACAAGTTAATTTACCAATCATCTTTAAGAACTTATTGAACTACAGTAAAGCTCACAGTAGTCAGCGTGTATCTCAATTTTCATAGAATCTTAGATTTAGAGAGTTGAAAAGAATTTAAGAATACAACTAAACAAATCCCCTCTTCTTACAAAAGATAAAATTGTAATAGAAACATACAGATTCAAAGTTGGAGGGTACCATACATGTTCAACTAGTGGAAGACTTTCATTTTACCAATGAAGTAAATGAGGTTTCAATGAGGTAGAGTACCAATGAGTTCCAATGAGGTAGAATATTTTTTGTAAGGTCATATAGCTAGCTATTACTAATAAATGCTTGTTAACCAATTCATAGAACTGAGAATGAATGAATGAATAATAAAACATTTATTTAAGTACTAACTATGCGTTGATACAGTAATAAGCACCATGGATACAAATATAGATCCCTTAGGAGCTTTCATTTTATGAGAAAAGACTCTACATAGTTTGAATGTGACATGAGACCTGGTTTCAGGTGAAAGGACATGAAAGTGGGGCATCTGGGTGGTGCAGTGAATAGAATGCTGGTCCTGGAGTCAGGTGAACTGAGTTCAAATCTGACCTCTGACACATAGATAATCTTACATAGTTTTGTAACCTTGGGCAAGTCACGTAACCCCATTAGCTTGCAAAAATAATAAAAAAAAAAGGTGAAAGCTCCAAGTCTAGTATCTTGAGGACAGAGGAGTATGCAAGATTCTAGTGGGAAGGGGAATGATAAGGATAGCCAGACTATAAACAGTATGGTTTAGAAATGTCAGGAAAGTCTTCTGATACAAAATCTAGGTCTCTTTTCACTAATACTCTAGTGCTTCTAAGTGACATGTCCAATAACATTTCTCTTAAGTGAGTTTGTCAAGTGCTGAATCATCTAGAAAGCAGGCATAAGTGGGGACTATATTTTCTGTAATTGTTGTTGTTTTTTATTTGAAATTTTATTAAATAAACTGTCCATAAGCTCTAAAGTTTTAGCATGCTGGTACTGGAAAGAGCTGTCTTGACCAGCCAGTCAAGCCTTCTCATTTAGCACACTAAGGAGTTGAATCTAAGAAATTCTAGAGTACTATGTCCAAGTTACATAGCTATCAAATGACAGAGATGTGACTAGAACCCAGAACTGCTGATTTTTAGTATAATATTCCACACCCTCTACTGGAAAATCTAGCAGCATGATATCATCAAAGTCAATATTCACCTTTGTAAAACAAATGTGGAAAGGTTCACTATCTTGGAATGGCATTGAGATATTCTTTACATGTATCCCACTGTCCTATATTGAGTAACAGTCAAGAAATCCAGTGATAGAAATTATGTGCAGTAAACTAAAGAGATAACCTCTAAGAGATTTAATTTAAATGAATGCATCTATGAAGATAAAAAGAAAATTATAGAACAAAACATTCTATGCTAAATGCAAAAGTTAAATAATGAAACACCCTAAGTTGGTCCTAACTAAACTAAATGAGCAGGTAAAGTTTCATTCGGCTTTTTAGTGCAAATTTGCCTTCCCCTACCGCACTTCCTCTTCCTTTGCTGTGAATCTGTACCATGGTTCATACCCTAAGGAGCAAGAGAGCAATAGAATGATAGAAATTTTCAAGTGAAAAGCTTTAAACTTTTATAAATGTAAAGCATAAACTTTAAGCATAAACTATTGTTAATAAAACTAAAAGAATGGTCTCCGACTAGTATAATGCCTTCTACTTTCTTTTTCTTTTTGTTTGTTTTGGGTTTTTTTAGGTTTTTGCAAGGCAAACGGGGTTAAGTGGCTTGCCCAAGGCCACACAGCTAGGTAATTATTAAGTGTCTGAGACCAGATTTGAACCCAGGTACTCCTGACTCCAAGGCCAGTGCTTTATCCACTACGCCACCTAGCCGCCCCTCTACTTTCTTTTTCAACAAGATTTGTGATTTCACTGAAATATGGACATACTAGTATGAAAGATCTTTTCACTTTTACAAGTCAGCTATTCACCTCTCCCTTATAGGCTTATATCATTAATAAGGACACTAAGATGCTATATCACTTGCCCAAGTCTCATAAATTAATATGTGGCTATGACCTGAAGACTGATTTTCCTATCTCCAAGCTTGGCCCTCTATTTATTATTGCATGATGCTATGGTTTTTACATGCAGTTGCTTATAAATATTCAATAATTTCAATTGTATTTAGAAACTATCAAGTCATCCATTGTCAGAGCTTGAAAGGATCCTAGAGATGACCTAGAACAACGTCTTTTTCCTCTTTCAAGTGATCAAGGTGAAACCCAAACAATGTAGAAATCTATCCAGTATATCATACTAGTTCCTGAGAATTGACTGTGCTGTCCAAGTTTCATGTCATCTATTTCAGTCCTTCTGTGATTCTAGAGAGTGTCTTTTAAAGCCCTATTTTGAAGGCAGCTAATTTTTCACTTTTCAACAATGTAGAAGAATATAATTTTACTAAAACTGAATGAAATTAGAATTCCAAACTCTTAAATAAATTGATGGAATTGAGAGACTAATTAGCCTGATTCATTTTCTGAATGAACTCAATCAACTATAGGAAACCCCTTTATTGGAAGTAGACATTAACCAAACATGAATAATTTATGTATGTGTATATATATATATATATATATATATATATATATATAGTACTTTACATATGATCCAGTCACTATACTGATTGATGGAACTCATTGATAGCTCTTTGGATGAAATAATTTTATTCAATAAGCACAAAGCTAGCCACCAACATGATCCTACCATCATGACACCTGCTCCATGTTTTCCTCGTGTGTTCTGATCTGACCAATTCTTTAATCAAAACATATATGTATTATTGTAATTATTTCTTGGTACCATATCTTAAAGAGGAACATTGAAAAATTAAAAAATTACAGTATGTCCAGCTGGAAGATGATCAAGAAGGTGATGGGAGGGACTTTTGCCAGGTCACAGTGAAATGGAGAAATAATTTAGGAATATTTATCTGAGAGGAAAAAAATATCCTTTGAAGAAATGTCATGAGGAAGAAGGAATAAAAATAGTCTGATTCCAGAGGTCAGGACTAGGAGAAAATTTTAGGCAGGAAGATTTTAGTTGGAAATCAAGAACACCATTCTAAAAGTGGAATTGGCAGCTCTGAAATAAATATTTCTCCAAAGCCATAATATGCATAAACTTTTTAAAAAATAGTTTTGTGACTTAGCCATTAGAGAATGATCTAGAGCCAGAAGGGTTCCAAGAGACCATCAGGTCCAGTCTCCTCATGGAGTAAACTGAGGCCCAGGGAGCTGAATAACTTACCCAAGGTCACACATGTAGTCTGAAGTAGAATATAAACCTGGTATTCCTAAAAGTTATTGTTCTTTCCATTATGCAATTTCTCATATCCATTTCACCAATCAGAATCCTGAGGATCAGAGACATAAAGTGTGGGACTTGAACACAGGCCTTCTCTCTTTTTGTCCTATATTCTCTCTATTACATCCCCTAACCTTTACAACAGGACCTTCAATAGTCTATCCTCAAAACTTTTCCACATGTCAAAAGGATTTTGTCAAAGGGCTATATGATTCAGTTAACCTCTGAGGTCCTTCAAGACTCCCAACTCTGGAATTCTGGCATTCTGGGATTCTGTGCAGTAAGCTGTAGTATTCTCAAGTCCCTGTGTTATAGCAAGTATGCAGCAAAACTCAATGATCACACTGATTTTTGTTATTAATGAGGAAAGGAGAAAGGGAATAAGCATTTTATAGTGGCTACTAGGTGTCAGCAGGGTGCACATATTATTCCCATTTGATCATTTGAAGTAAATGTTAAAAACCTAGGTTGCCTTTTGAGACTCTAAAAAGTCAAAAATCAAGATTTGCATTATTAAACAGTCTAGGGTGACTCCTTTGAGGTAGTCTTTCCCAGCAATTCCAGTTTTAATTGAATTGAAATCAATTCATTTAATACCTGTTTCATTCTTCATAATAGACATCTCCTGCTTGGAAGTTTCATAAAGCTGACTTCTCAACTATTTATTGCTACTCAAACAAGCCTAGAACACTTTTGAAATGTTTTGAATCAATTTATTTTGTCAGTTGAGAGTCATAGATACATAGACAGAGTTGGGAGGAACCTCAAAGTTCATCTGGTCCAACTATCTCATTTTATAAATGAGGGAAATGAGGCCCAGAGAAGTAAAATGATTTGCCTAAGGTCAAACAGGCCATCAAAATAAGGTCTGAACTAAGGTGTTCTTTCCATTATATTACATTTTCTTCTACAGAGAAAGGCTTTTTTTTGATTGCTTGACTAATCTAGAGATAAGATTATAAAGTGAGCTTTGATAAAACCAAGTTCTGAATTTCTGAACTTAGCATTCTTACTAAACTTCCTGAACTTCTGAAATTACCTTTAGTTTGTTCCTGGACAACTCTCAATCAGGACTCTAAAGAGAACACTTTGCCCATGTGACATACTACCTTTCACAGTTAAATAAGTTTGAGTGATAGGGTCCTTCAAAGCAAATCAGCAATAGCAATAAGTGACATTTAAATAGGTTTTAAGATTTGTCAAATGTTTTACATCAATTATCTCATTTGAGTCTCACAACAATGCTGATTTTCTCATTTTACAGATGAGAAAACTTAGATCATATGGATCATATGACTTCAAGTATGTAAGGCAGGATTCAAGCTATTAATCTTCCTTATTCCCAAATCCAGAGCTTTTCCTTCTATACCACCCAGCTGGCCACATGGTATCCAATCTTATCATTTAATAATTATGAGGGTTCTCCTCCTTTCAGAAAATCTGCACTCAAATTCTGGCCAGTCTTTCCCTCAACTAAATTAGGCACTTAGGCTAAAATTAAAGATCTAAAGAGCTGAACTCAGTCAAGAGAAGCCCTGTATGAAAATGTGGCATCTGGGTAAAAGAAATAGGAAGGCATTTGAATGCCTTCTGGGAACCATCATTTCTCCAAAGACAAAATTGAATCAACCCTGCCAGCTAGTTAAATAGGAACCTTAATCATCCTATTTAAAGATCTGGAAATAATTTTCTTAGTCTAATCGTGTTCCATATAACATAACTTAAGCTAGGAGGGAAAGTGATTCTCTCCCAAGACCCGAAGTGATCAAGAATCTATTCTCCAATTTCTAGAGATAAGTAAGAATCAGGCAAGGAGGAAAAGATATATAATAATAGCCAGAATTTATATAGTACTTTTACGGTTTGTAAAACATTTTATAAATATTAACTCATTGGATCCTCACAACAGTCCTAGAAAATGGATATTATCATTATCTCCATTTTTACAGATGAAGAAATGGTCACAACAAAAGTTAAATGTCCAGGTTAGCACAACTAGCAAGTACCTCGTGCAAGTTTTGAACTTAGATCTTCCTGACTCCAAGTCTATTGCTCTAACATTCATTTCAAACATGAATAGGAAGGAAGGATTTCATACCAGTTGTCTTTGGAGTACATCTTCAGAGTTAAAAGATGCTTTCTTCCAGTTAAGCCATTTCTGTTCCTTTAGTTAACATTGGATTCAGGTTTAGAAAAGGTAATGGATTCAAACACAATAGATCTGAGACTTATTTGAGATTCATAACTTTAGAGATTTTCTCACCCATCTTCACTATTTCAGACTTTTCACTCACCTTTGTCACAGTTAGATTGTAGACATATGGATGTCTACATGTGGACCCCCACTTAATTTTTTGATTTAACTGAGAAGTAAAATTCTGTAAGGAGATAACATTTTTACTTGAATGTCCGTCACTTAGAACCACAAAACCCAAGTGAAGAAAACTTAGAAGACAAAATTAACTCAAATCTGCCCTTGGATTGGCAGTCTAGTTGGTGTTACTTTTTTTCATTTTCATTGAATGATTGCGTATCATTGAATGATAAACTGAGTTAATTAACGGTCATCTTAAATAAGGACCAAAAAGGTCTTCAAAGAAAGTAAGAGTATAAAACTGCTGAATATAGAATGATTCCTTCTGTCTGTCTCTCTGTGTCTCTGTGTGTCTCTTTTTGTTTCTGTCTTTGTCCCTGATTTTCCTTTTCCTCTCTCTCTCTGTCTCTGTCTCTGTTTATCTGTATGTCTCTCTCTCTCTCTCTCTCTCTCTCTCTCTCTCCCTTGCTGCCTCCTTCTCTCCAGAGTCATACTTCACACTTCCCACAGCCAAATGCATTTCTCACTTTCAGAATTTTTATTCAAATATTTCTGCATGGCAAGTCTCAGCATGGAGCTGATGCCTAAGAAGTTCAAGGTGACTTAGAAGCAAAGTGAGAGGTTTTGTTTGATTAGCTCAGTCTTGTGCTGCTAACTTTGAGAAATAGAGTCCTATAACACTGCTGGTCTTTTCCTCTAACAGCAAGAAAAATAAATAAAATAAAGCTTAGACACACTTGCCTTTTTTTGTATTTTTAAAGAAAAAAATTGTTTTTGTTCTTATTGTTACAAGTCCTATATCAAGGTTTACTTGCCAATAGCTGTTGCTCATCATCTGTCCACACACTTTCAACCTTAGTCAAGTGTTTCTGATTGCTTGTTGCCACGTGCAGGACCCAGAAAAGCTAAATAGAACTAAATAGAAACCTGGATGCTCTGCAAATGCACTGACAAAGTACTTGATGCTAGCCTATTTCCAGGCTATTTGTTTTCTTCTTTGAACTTCTATAGAACCTCCGATTCTTGACTACCTGCTTTGGTTTTTGATCCCCCTTGACTTTGATTCTTGAAGGCTTGGCTGTCCTTCTGGTTTTCTGATGTACACTTCTATCCCTATTTGAATGAATTCAATTATGTTTCCTCTACAAATTCATGCAAACATCTTCTATGTCCTAGGCAGAGGATACTAAGATGAGCTTACAATCCTGTTAGACATACCCTGCTAGTTATCTTTTGCAATTCTATTGCTTTTTCTTGAAAGGACACCTGACACCTGTACCTGCTTCCTGACCACTTTTCTTATCTCTTTCTTCAATCTGCCCCAACCAATCTACAATCAAATAGTTCCCTTGAAATTAGCACACATTGAACTCCTCTGGCTCCAGCTCTTCTTCCTGAACTACCTACTCTACCACTTTGTCTATTTTACCATATTAGAATATGGTAAAGGACTCATTTAGCAAGGACTAATATTCCTTTTATGCCACCTTTCATTTTCTTCAACAGAATTCTTCACTCTTAATATTGTTTATCAGAAAACAATATTTTCTCTTTTCCCAGACTCATGACCCTATCCCAATATTGACCAGCTCTGTTTAAACTGCTTTGTTATAATGACCTTGGTTAGTTCACCTTTCCTTAGGCAGCTGGGAGCTCTCCTCTCCCCATGGACCACCATCTTAATAAAGACATTAGATTGGCTTTATCCCTACTGGAGCTCACAATTCCTGGTCTATTGATCCATGACCCATGCCTGTGCAGCAGCAGGGATTACAGGTAAATGTTCCCAGATGAGTTCGCTAAATGGGAAAATAACAGTGTTAAATAGAAAACAAGAGTTATGTTCAAAGCTTCCCTCAGAGATTTAAGCACTTTAAGACTTCTGCTAAATACAACATGCCAAATAAAAAGAATTAAAGTCTGAATTTAACCAAAAATATAGTGGGAGGGTTCCATATATTCTATCTTTCACTAGCTTCTGTGCAATTTCAATATTAAACTATTATCTTTTAGCCAGATCTATCCTGAGATCTTAGGATTGAGAGCAGGAGGAGACCCATGAGACTTATCTAATCTAAACCTTTCATTTTGCAAAGAAAGAAAAGGAGTCCCAGAGGGGAAAGTGATTTACTCAGTCACAAGTAGTCATAGCCAGGATTCAAACCTCTATCTCTTGATTTGATTTTTCCATCCCCAAGTATCTTTTCCTGAATGGTTCCTTTTTCCTAGTATTCCAACTCTGCCCACTTAAAAAAAAAACATTACTTTCTTTTTTCTACATATTCCAATACATTCTTTTCTTTTCAGTCTCTTCTGTCCATCTCACCAAGTAAATAACCAATTGGAATACAATTGATTGCCAAAAGGGCTAATCAATTCTGATCATCCCATGTTTATTTTGCTCATTTAGCCTAATACATAGCTTTCTAATTATTTGCAATTTTCATTTGAAAACAAGAAGAGGAAAGGGAAAGGGACAGATACAGACAGACAGGCAGACAAGACAGGCAGAATAAATAACAATGATATCCACAATGTGGACAATGATACCCAAAATGACAATAGTTAGAATTTGATGAGAAAAATTCATTTGTGTGAAATTATCATCAGCAAGAATTGTCCTTATCATCAAATTCTGGGATATAAGTGTAGTCTCCAATTGCAAAGTTAAGACAGAACTAATTTCCCTTGAGAACAACTGAATACTTTAGAGAAATGTTTGCCTCTTGAATATGACACTCCCCATTAGCATGAATAAAGTATTGACTGAGTAGATGTTAAAGTGTCTAGAGAAGGCACAAAACAAAAACAGTGCTCTACGTATTTCATTCCATAACCAATTCCTTGCTTCCCACTACATAAAAAAGACACCAAAAATTTTTGTGAAATTCCTTTGTGATATAGAACTATAATAATTAATGTTTTCTAAAAATCAATGTAATTTAAACTAAACCTCTTAATTGAGACTCTCCTTAAAGTCAGGAGAGGACAAAAAAGCTGGGCTCCCATAACTATCCAGATATGGAAAATGCAAAAAAGGAAGGAGTTGGGAAGTCTGAGTCCCTAAAGAATGTTCAGGGGACTGACTTTTCCCCAGAAAAAGCTGAATGTCAACAATGACCACTGGGATAGATTCTAAAGTCCCTTTGAGTTTTAAAACTTATCAGCTTTTGATTTTAAAGTCCAAGGGAAAGGAATATAAAAATAAAGACATTAACAGTAAATGGCTGTCCTAATATTATAAACCAACATAGAATCCCATAATTCTTGTCTCCATATTCAATTGAGCATCCCAGCAGCCTCTGATTTGAGGAAAAATTGAATCTAAGCTTAAGCATAACAAGAGATAAAAACAAAATACTTAAATAGAAAGAAAAATATGTTCACAACTGAAAATGTTGGTGATGATGGATAAAATGAGTAAATAAACATCCAAAGGAGCACTTTTGCCTGCATATGATTATTCATCTTCATACCTCTTGATGGGTTTCAGACACCGATGAAGATTTTCTGATGGTGGATATGGTATGCCTCCTGTGATGGGGGAGAAAATGAAATGGCATCTGATGAAACAGCCTTAATTAGCATGAAAACTTCTTTTCAAACATTTGAACAGATAACCATGCAGTAAAAGAATTAATCAACAAATATTTATTAAGCACCCACTATATATTAATCACTGCATTGTGTATCCTGTATATTTGGAGACAAAAACTATATCAGTCTCTGCTCTCAAAGAGCTCACATTCCAGGAAAAATGACAATAATAAAACCTACAAATATGAGGAAGTCTTTGAACAAGTCCAATGAAAGACAGGCACTTGTTACTAATGCTGGAGTATGGATGTCATAGAATTTCTGGCATTAGAAGTATACTCAGAGGCCATTTAATCCAACCCTTGTCTGAATAAGAATCTCTAGTGCAATAAACCTACCAATTGGTCATACAGACTTTTCAACATGCTCTTAAAATGTGAAATAAATTACAATTACACCTGTTATTCACCAGCATATACTATGTCAATAATCTGTGTCAGTTTTAGATCAAAATGGCCAGAATTATGCTTATTGTATTGATGCTATAATATGTGATCCTGTGCATTATTGAACAGTCTATCCTTCCTAGGTTTTCATAATTGTGCTTTCTCCTGGTTCTTGACCTGTCTTTTCAATCATTCAATTGTTGACTCTTCATTTCATGATCATTAATCATGGGTCCTTTTCTCTTCTAACTTTATATTATCTTATTTGGTGATTTAATCAGCACCTATACTCCAGTTAGCATCACTATGTATTTGATTGTCAGATCTTTATATCCAGTCCTCATTTCTGTCCCAAATCAACTGTCTTTTGGATATATTGAACTAGATGTCCTATAGGCATTTCAAACTCAACATGCCCAGCAACAGAACTCTTTAGTCATCCTCTCTTCTAAATCTTACTATTATTGTCAAGGGTAATGCCATCCTCTAAATTACCTGGCTTCAGGATCTATCCGTCTCATTCAACTTACATATCCAATCCATTGCCAGATCTTGTTATTTCTGCCTTCACAACATCCTGCTTTCTTTATTCTCTCCTAGTCCCTTTCTACCTTTCCAGTCTTCTTACACTTCACTCTTCCACCTATTCTATAATCTAGCTAGTCTAGCTTGCTTTCTGATTCTCAAATATAACATTCCATCTTCCATCTCTCTGTCTTTCTACTGGATATCCTTCTTGCCTAGAATGCTCTCCCTCCTCATGCCCACTGCTGAGTTTGCCAGGTTTCCATTAAGACTCAGTTCAAATTCCACCTTCTAATGAAGTATTTTCCTGCCCTAACCCCCATCTTCTGAGGCCAGTATCATTATTCCCATTAGAATTTATGCTCTTTGAGTTTAACTAGTCAAGAACTGTTTTTTCCCTTTCTTTTTATATTCAGAGCATTTAATGGTGTTCTATAGTATATATATATATATATATATATACATATATATATATATATAGTATGTATGGTATAGTAAATAATAAATGCTTGACTTTTTAACTAAATATTTTATTTATTTATTTTTTCAACTACATGGATCAGTATTTTCAACAATGATTTTGTTGGCAAGGTTTTGAGTTTTAGAGTTTTCTCCCTCCCTTCCTTCCATCCCCCCTTCTTCTGATAGAAAGGAATCTAATAAAGTACATATATATATATATATATATATATATATATATAAAAATCATAGTAAACGTAGTGTGTTACTGACATGCTAAACATGTGAGTTAATAATGGTTTATTTACTGACTATACTGACCTTTCATCATACATATCCAATTTTTCTGTAACAACTTTTCCCTTTCAAAATTGGCCAAATATATGAGCATTTGAATCTAGTTGGTACTTAATTATTTTCAGTCACATCTGATTCTTTGTAACTCCATCTGGGGTTTTGTTGGAAACAGACGCTAGAGTTCTTTGCCATTTCCTTCTCTAGCTCATTTTACAGATAAGAAAACAAGGCAAAAATGGTGAAGTGGCTTAAAGGACACACATCTAGTAAGGAAAGACCAGATTTGAACTCACAAAAATGAGTCTTCCTTATTTTAGGTCTTCCATTCTATCTACTATGCCACTAAATTTCCTGGTCCTTTATTTACATCTCCTATATTTAGAGAACAAATTTTTCCCTTTCACAATCATCCAAAAATATTAATATTTGAATCCAGTCATTGTTCACATGTTTCAATCAGATCTTGGCAACAATATTGGAGTGGTTTTCCATTTCTTTCTCCAGCTCATTCTACATATGAGGAAACTGAGGAAAACAGGGTAAAGTGACTTGCCCAGAGTCATACAACTAGCTGAGCCAGGCTTGAATTTATATCTTGTTGACTTCAAACCCTGTGCCATCTAACAACCCCACTTTGAATAATAGGCACATTTGGCATGGACACAACGTGTATCATTCTCCCTGGATATCAAGTCAAAGTGTTTTCTATCACATCTTAAAATAGTCATTGATAACACTCTGCTTTCCAAGTGTAATAATAGTGCTCCTGCATCTTTTTAAAGCAGACTCCAAAACTTTATGTCTGTGTGATAGCACATCTTAATAAATAAGATACCAAGATCTCCTAACCCCTTCCTTTTTTTTCATTTCCCAAATCTGCATAGAGGTCAGTAATCCCAAATTTTTCCTGCTCTTCAGGAGAGAATCATATCAGATGTTTAATATAAGTATATAGATCCATTGTTATTCTCACAATTTATTCAGAAACATTCAGTACTTATTCAGTATCTACTATTATAATCTATGCTAAAACAGATACAAAGATGAAATTAGACAGTGATTTTACTGTGCCCTATGGCGTTTTACATATTCATTCTTTATTGGAGTTCAAAGTATTCACCAAAATGCTTTCTCATTTTAATCAAATAAAGCTTAAAAGTATGATATACTATGGCCAAAAAAATGATATCAAATTGCTTGGCTCACATTCTGCCATCCTTTCCTACAAGCATTCATTCACCTACTACATGTGAAGTGCTATGGTAGGCCCTGCAGTCTCTACCTTATATGTACATATATATGTATGTATATACATACATATACACATATATATATATATATATATTTATACACAAGATAATTTGAAGGTAAAGGTACTAGCAACTAAGGGAGGTATACTCCAGTCATGGTAGCCAGCCAATAAAAAGGAATTAAAAAGAAAATAAAAAGAGATGCTAGGGATGAAGAACAGTAAAAAGACCATTTTGACTAGATAATGTACTTGTTCAATTAACAGTCACATTTACTTGTAATGAGGAGAAAATTAATGATACCAGCTTAAGTTTTCATTTAATTAAGTCTTTACTTAACTTTACAAAAAATAATACTGCCCTTTTATAGCATTAAAAAAAAATTAGACTTGGAAATCCATCAGCACAAGAAGTCACTGGGAAGAAACTCCCTCTACTAAGGCCGACTGATCCTGAGACAAGGCAACAAAGTCTCATGTCCCAAGTCATCAGGATTTGAACTTTTCCCCATCTCTGAGACCAGCTCTCTTATTCACTAAGGCATGCTGTTCCTCATCCATACTTTGCTTTCACAAAATACTATTGCTCCTCTAGTATGGAATTTTCCAGTTTCTATTTTCCTTAAACCTCACAATGACCCTCTGAAGCAAAAAATTCACCAGAGGAAAACCATAGAAAATAGTCACTTTAAAGAAAAAGAAAGAGGATGAGGCATCAGGGAAGGAGATAATATGATATAATAATAATAATAATAACAACTAATATTTTTGGCAGTTTAAGGTTTACAGTGTTTTCTTATTTGATCCACAAAGCAATCCTGAGAAGGTACTATTATTAATCCCATTTTATATGTCAGAAAACTGAGACACAGAGGAATGAAGACCTGAACTCATATCTTTTTCACTCAAGGCAACCAGGTTAGGTGTGGTGTCTACAGATAATGAAGGAGAAAATATTCAAAGTATGGAGTCAATAGTGTCAAAGGTAGCAGGAAAATCAGAGAGGATGAACTGGCAAAAAGTCATTAGATTTAACAATTAAAATGTTTTTTGTCTCCTTTAAGAGGACTTTTCAGGAAAAAAATGAAAAGGGATTCAGGAGAGAATGGTGGCAAGGTGATAGAGATGGCAATGACAGCTATTTCAAGAAATTTAACAGGGAAGGGAAATAAGAAAAGGGAAAAAATTAAAACTTTTTTAAAAGATGGTAGAGACCATAATAAATCTGTAATTAGATGGGAAGGAACCAAATTAACAGAAAAGACTGAAGATAAATAAGAGACAGAGAATAATTGTTGAGGCAAGGAAAACAAGATCCCAGAAAATTAGCAGTATAGTGTCTCCTTCGTGCAAATTTCCTTATAATTGCCAACTAAGTGGTAAAATGGCTAGACTGAATTTGTGAAGACTTTCAGGTCTCAAAGACTTACTAGATGTGTGATCCTGAATACACTATTTAACATCTCTATGTTTCAGCTTCCTTATCTGTAAAATGGGAATAATAATAATAAATAACACCTACTTCATAGGAAAAATAATAATTATTATTTATTATTAATAAATATTATTATTATTATTATTCTCATGAGTAACATATGGGAAGCACTTTTGCATACCTTACACATACACAGGAAGTCTCTGGGAAGAAATTCCCTTTACTAAAAGGCAGACTGTCCCTGAGACAATGCAACAGTCTCATGTCCCAAGTCATCAGGATTTGAACTCGTTTAAGTATTATCATTTTTAATTTTGAAGATATTTAGCATATACTTATATAACTATATATATTATCTGGCCAATAGAATGTTAGTTCCCTGAGCCAGAGGTCATTTTTTAATACCTCTAGTGCCTGGCTAAAAATAGGGTTTGGTAAAAGACTAGTGACTGATTAATACATTGATAGGCAAAAGAATTAGCCTTAGAGGAACAGAAATACTTCTCTTACTAGCAGGAAGGAACACAGAGTGATGATACAGAAAAGAACAGAGGAGGGAAAAGGAAGATGGCGATCTTCTTAGTGAAGGAGGAAGTTATCATCAGATAGAGGTGGTTCTTTAGGGGACTTGCAGATCATAGAATCATAGATTCAGAATTTGAACCCCTATCCAATCCAATTCCCCTAATTTTATAGGGGAGGAAACTAATGCCCAGAAATGTTAAGTGGGTTGGTCAAGGTCATATCAATTAAAAGTGACAGACAGAATTTAGAACCAGGTTCTGATTTCATAATCAAGATTTTTACCACAAAGAAAAAAAATTAAGTCACTGTAAGAATACTGCAGAAAATTGATAGCTAAAGGAAGAATTATTGAACAGTAAGAGATAATCTGTGTTTATACCAAAAATATATAATAAGTAAAATTTGTATTCCATCTCATTATGCCTACTTTCTAGCAGAGAAAATCAGAGAACAAACTTCTCAGAGAAGATATGTGACTTTCCCAAGCTTCTATAGCTAGTAAAAGAATGGGATTAAAATCCAGGCATTCTGACTATTCCCATAATTCTATGCTACTTTAAGAAAAGTCAATATTAAAGTGTTTTTCATATGAACCATCTGAAGTGTATAACAGCCGACAAGTGAGCAGAGTTTTGGGGAGAAAAGAGGAGAACAGTCTTCTACTGCTCCTTTGCAGAAGATCAGTACTGAAAGGTACTGATCAAACCAATCTTGCCCTCCTTCCAGAAACTAACAATTCTAAGGTCTTATGAGACCTCACCAGAAGATGAGATAAGAGTCCCCTGAACAGAACTAAATAAAACAGTCAGTCCTCTGTTCCCTGTCTCAGCCTCTTAACTCAGAAACCAGTGCAATCAAGTAGTACATAACATAATTGCTATGATGAAAAGTCCCTTGGACTAGCCTAGAGAAGTGAGTGCAGTGAATAGAGTTCCATACCTAGAGACAATCTGAGTTCAGATCTTATCTCAGATACCTACTAACTGTGCTTGGCCGGTCACTTTTTTTTAGATTTTTTGTAAGGCAAATGGGGTTAAGTGCCACACACCCTAGGAAATTATTAAGTGTCTGAGGCCATATTTGAAATCAGGTACTCCTGACTCCAGGGCCAGTGCTCTATCCACTATGCCACCTAGCCACCCCCCTGCAAGTCACTTTTTGCCTCAGTTTGCCTCAGTTCCTCACCTAAAAAATAGAAACAAACTAGAGAAGGAAATGGGAAAATTATTCCAGTATCGTTGCCAATAAAATACCATGGACTTTGTCCACATTTAGATATAACTGAACAATAGAAAGTAATCAACAATAATAAAAAGAAGAAAATTGCCATGATTCCATGAGTATTGGAAATGGCTCTATTAGTCACTGCTTAGAAAAGAGAAGAAAAAACTAAGATTTATATGAACCTTGGTGATCTGAGATCAAAAATTGAATGTTATTCCTCCTTTCTCCATTCTCCCAATAAAAACCATCCTTACCTCCTTACATAAATATAACTTAGATGTGCTTGATTTAATGCTATTTTGAAGGAGGAAGCAACACATTTACATCAGTAGAACATTTTGTAAATGTTAGAACACCTAGTACATTGCCTAATGTGTAGTAGATGTGTAAAAAAAGGTCAGATTGCTTGGTGGTAGAACAGTGTAATTAATGGAGAAGCCTGGAGTTAGAGTCTGAAAGAACTAGGTCCAAATTCTAACTAGATGACTCTAGGTAAGTTATTTAACCTCTAGGAACCTTATTTTATTGACTGTTAAAAGGGAGCTAGGTGGCACAGTGGATAGAGCACTGGCCTTGGAGTCATGAGGACAGGAGCTCAAATCCGGGCCTGGAGACTTGACTCTTTCTAGTTATGTGACTTTGGATAAGTCACTTAACCCTGATTGCCTCTCATCCAGGGCTGTCTCCAGTTGTCCCGTACCCAGATGGCTCTGAAGGAGAAAGTCAGGTCAGTGACTTTGTACAGCCCCCCTTCCCCATTCAAATCCAATTCACATGCTTGTCATGGCATTATCTCCCTGATATCATGGTCTTCTTCAAGAATGAATGACAAATATTATTATTGTGCACCTCATACAAAACAATAAAAATAAAGCACCATGAATGCCTTAAAATAAGATCCATCATCTCACTTGAGTCTCACAGTCACTGTCAGTTATATGAGGCAGATACTATTTACTCATTTCACAGATGCAAAACCTGAGGCTCTGAAAGGATGATCAAGCTCACTTTACTTCTAAGTCACAATACCAGAACTCTAAACCAGGTCTTCCAGGCTAGATGGAGAAGGAAAGTTCAGAATTCTGTCCATTATACCTATAGCAGATGCCAATTTTTTTTAGTTTGCAGTGTTCCAATGTCACTTCACCAAAAGACAACACCAGCCTCAAGTGGTCTGATCTTTTCTATTGGTTCCTGAGCAAAAATTTATCTTTGACCTAACAGGATATAATGTAAACATTGTCAGTTCTTTATAGAAGTTACCTGTAATCCCTCAAAGATTCCTTCTTGGCTGCTTTCTGCCCACTGGATTGGCAACAGGCAAATTTGCAGTCAATGACCTGGTAAATAATTGGGTTGTACATAGCTGCTGACTTTGCAAGCAAGGTTGGCACCACTGAAAACTGAACTGGAATGGAATCAGGCTGTCCAAAAGCTGACCACACTGACACCACAGCATACGGAATCCAGGCAATAAGGAACCCTGCACAGATCAACATTGCCACCTGGTGAGAAAAGATAACAAATGAGAAAAATCAATTGACAAATGATAAACAAAAACAGTGACTAGATACAATGTAGTCAATCTACCTATTATAATCTTCTTCCCCTCCCTCTATATAACTTGGCTTTAGTTCATATGATACTTTAGTCATAATATTTCATAATAGACTATAAAGTACAGCCCCTTTTATTTTGTAGATGATTAAATTAAAGCCTTAAAGACATGAAAAAAATTTGCTTGGGTAGCATACTGAGTAAAAAAGCAGAGCCCAGATTGCAAACCAGGCCATAGAATCATAGATTTATAACTGGAAGGGTCTTCAAAAGCCATCTAATTAGTTACAGAAGAGGAAACTGATACCCAAAAAGGTTAAGTAACTTGTCTCTAATACAGGTGATATGTGAGACAGTAATTGTTATTCAGTCATTTCAATCGTGTCAAGCACTTTGTGACCCCATTTGGGATTTTCTCATCAAAAACACTGGAGTGGTTTGACATTTCCTTCTCCATCTAGCTTATTTTACAGATTAGGAAACTGAGGCAAACAAAGTTAAGTGACTTGCCCAGGGTCACAAAGATAGTATCTAAGGTCAAATTCTAACTCAAGTCTTCCTGATGTCTGGACCACACTCTATCTACTGTACCGCTTTGATGCTCTAACTGACTTTGAACCAAAATCCACTTACTTGAGACAATGATCATTCTCCTGGGCCCTACTGTCATAGTTTATGTCATGGAAGGTAAGGAGAAGACATTGCATGAAACCTTTCTACAGCTTGTAGATAGTCTTAAAGAATTCTTGAAGGTAGAATATTGATTAATTAAATACTAAATATCAGCCACTCTTCTAAGTAATGGAAAAAGAAAAGGAAGCTCAAGGTTCATTTCCCCAAAGAAGGTAATAACAGAAATGATGAAAAGTCATTCATCAAATGAAAAACACATAGTCTAAATCTACACCTTTCTAGTTTGGTGGGATACATTAGAACTTTGAACCTCCTAGAATAACCTTTGAGAATTCAGTGTTACCTCCATGCTACTATCATTTGATAGACAATGGCCAAATTATTAAATTATTAAATTATTAAATCTTCTTTATTCTATTTGCCATAAGTTGCAGCTCTCTATTCCATTCATCTGAGGGTATGAATGCACCCAAAAATCTAAAAACACTGAGATCTGTGCAGTTTGGGGGAAAATAAACCATGCCAAAGAAAACACATCTGCCTGAGTCTGGCCTGATTACTCAGCCCATATCCACTTAAAACCTACTTTGGGGATTTGTTCACCTTGATGAAACTTTCAGTGACCCAGATTTGCCATTAGGGAAAACTATGCCCTCATTGAAATTTTAGTGTGAATTTTTTCAGTGATGCATGTTAATTGTTCATTGGATCATAGAACTTAGAGCTGAAATGAGGGACTCCATGGCCTCTGAGATCAATCCCAGCTCTTTGATCCTACCACAATTTCACAGAATTACACCATCAGACCTTAGAGGTCATGCAGCTCAACCTTTGATTTTATAGATGAGGAAACTGAGACTCAGAAAGATTCAGATCCTTTCCCAGGTTCACAAAAACCATAAGTACCTGATGTAGAATTTAAACTGAAGTCTTCATCCCTCCAAGGATAGCCCTTAGTCCACTGTGCAACTTATCCAAGGTCCCAAAAGTAGTGGGATAATAGAGAATAATACTTAGGCCTTAATCAGTGTAAACTCTACTTTTCCAAAGTGCCTATAAATTAAGGACAGGAAGTTTAAAGAAAGTAACCCAGGTCTCAAAGTGAACCAAATAGGCCTAGTCCTTGCTGGCTTACATTTCAGTACCCATAATACTCACCTGTGTTTTACCAAGAATTAGAACAAGTCTAATAAGCACATGCAAATTTCTTGCTGGCCATATTTCTCCAGAGACCTGTTGGATTGAAATTTTACTCTGTTTGCTCAAAGATGATTTTTTTGTTTTCATATGCAATTACTGCCTAGAGGCTCTGCAGTGAATGACTTTTTTTGAAAATTCCCAAATAAATAATAAATATATAAATAAACATAGTTTTAGCAGATGTCTGGGGCCTTAACATTACTCTCATCCATTCTCCTTTGGTGACTCATATGCTGATTTTACAATATCTCAAAAGCCATTTTCTACTCCATGTACTTGCACTCCTGCCAAGTCATTGACATAAAATAAATTAACACAGCAAATAATATTTCCTACATTTTATGTATTTTTTTTTGCTTTTATGGGAGTTCGCAATGGAGTTCAGGAAATACTTAAAACATTTTATTGTTTTTTCCTCTTTGGAAAAGGCACATTGAAGAATTAGTATGGATCCTAGACAGAGCAAATAAGGTAATTCTTCAATTGTGCCTCCATGCACATGCATCTATGTACATGAATTTGTGTTGTGTATGATGCAAGGCTGTATACGTGTGTGTTGTGTTATATAGAAATATATACATTGATGATAGATAGAGAGATAGATACAAATTGCTAGGTAGAAAGGGTGGAGGGAGAGAGAGAGAGAGAGAGAGAGAGAGAGGCAGATGGGCAAAAGGATAGAGAGATAGATGATAGATGATAGATAGATAGATAGATAGATAGATAGATAGATAGATAGATAGATAGATAGATAGATAGATAGATAGATAGATAGATAGATGCTGTTGAATTTGGAGTCAGGAAATATCTGAGCTTGTATCCCAGCTCTGACACTAGTTAAGTGATCTTGGGCAAATCACTTCTGCATTGCATGTCAGATAAAACTAATTAATAGTCCTAGATCTCATTTTCCATATGCTTTCAAAAGGAAAAAAAATAGTCATGAGATACTGAGATAGTGAATCATAGATTTAGAACTGAAAAGGAACTTAGATATCTATTCTTGAATGTCTGTTTGAATGTCAAGTAGAAATATGACTTACCAAGGAATGTGTGTAGATATTAACTAAAGGTTCATTGCTTTAATCCAAAGGAATGATGCTAAGGATGCAAATTTTAGATATTGTTGTCATCTTAAAAATGCAGATTGGGAACCATGAGTATCCTGGACATGTTCAAAGAATCAAAGAAATAGTATTAAAGGAGATCTCAGTGATCACCTAGTCTAGAGAAAGAAAGTGACTTGCCAAATGTCACATAAAGTAGATAGATGAAATCTAGAAGGATTGTTAGAGACCATCTAGACTCCTTAATTTTAGAGATGAGGAAACTGAGGTCCAGAGATGTTAAGTGACTTGTTCAACAATGTACAAGATAATAAACATCAGATTGAAGATTTGGGATCCAGTTCTCTTAGTCCAACTTTGTCTTGCCATGCATTTTTTCATCCTGGAAATGGTCCAGGTAGAGAATATTGTTTTTACTTAAAAAAAATTAAAGTCTCTACTGCAGCTAATCTCTAGTTGCAATTTTCTTCACACCCAGATTTTGAAAACAAGTAAAAAAACTACAGTTGAATAAGTGAAGAAAGGAGGCAAATCAGGTCAGATCTTTCCATGCATTTGTATTTTTCAGTTTAGGTCAAGATTTGAGCACGATATTCCCCCATTGAACAGGAACTGACTTAAGCACAGGAGCTGGATTTTAAATATCTAGGATAGTGCTCCCCACCATTTTACTGGGAAGCTTTGGTCATCCACTACAGTCTAACCAGGGTCCTCAGACTATGACCAGAGGAGAGACCAGGTAATAGGAGATAGTAGTGGAGAAGTGGCAGTGGAGCAAGGCAAAGAGCCAGGTAATTTTTAATAGAAGTAACCCAAAGTAGCTATATTCACATATGGCACTATTCCAATCACTTGCTATAAATAGCATTTGATGCAGAAGAAAGGCGGGGTAGGAGACTCATTAGAGGTGAAAACACAATTGCATGTTCAAACCTCTAAGAATCAAAAAAGGGAGGAACAAAACAAGCAAAACAAAATAAAACTATAAGAAGAAATGCAGAGTGTTTAATGTGGAATAGAATTTTTACTCTTACAGTGCAAGGAGATCATGCTAGGCTAAAGCCAAGAATCAAAGGATCACAAAGTATCTAAAATTCAGCTTTTTTTAGTATTTTAGAGAAGAAAAAATGGCTCTTTACATGTCCTATAATGCTATGGCAAGATCATCGACTTGTTTGTCAAAGAAATTGGATTCCAATGTTGTTTCCCATATATAACATAAACTCCTTAGGGCCAGAGACTGTTTCATTTAGGTTTTTGTGACCCTAGTACCTAACAAGGTGTTGAATATATAGTAGGTGTTTAATAAATATTATTAGTTTATATAATCTTGGGTATGTCATTTATGGTTCCTGGTCTCAGTTTCCTCATTACATTGAACAAAATGGCCTTTGAGGTTGCTTCCATCCCTCTACCAATGATCATAAGTCACTCCCCTCTCTGGGTCTGTTTCCTCATCTGTGATGAAATTAGAGACATTAGATCTTTGAGAACCTCGTCAGTACTAAGAGTTGATGTTTCAAGGTATCTATGCATATGATTCAGTATATCTATATATTTTTCTTTTGGGAGGGGAGACAATTGGGGTTAAGTGACTTGCCCAGGATCATATAGCTTGTAAGAGTCTGAGTTCATAGAGCACCAGCCTTGGAGTCAGGAAGACCTGAGTTCAAATCCGCCCTCAGACATTTAATAATTGCCTATCTGTGTGACCTTAGGCTAGTCACTTAACCCCATTGCCTTAAATAAAAATAAATAAAAAAAAAGAATCAGACCAAATTTGAACTCAGATACTCCTTATTCTAGGGTAAGTTGCTCTATCCATAGTGCCATCTAGCTGCCCCTTAAGTAGCTATATATTTAGTAAAATCCTAACTGACCTGAGAAAAACCTCACTTGAATGTGGAAAGGGAATTTCAATATTTCAGAAAGTATTAAGAACAAAGCAAAACAAATATGTCATAAAGTCTTTGGGGGGAATACTTTCATGAATTGATATAATATCTCAGTTCTGCATTTATAAAATAAGCTAAGGATGAAAATGACAGACCACTCCGATATCTTTGCCAAGAACATCCCAAATAGCATCAGGAAGAATCAGACACAACTTAAAAAATTATTAAAAATACTAAAGTATATGCAATTATGTATGTATGCATTAATGTATGTATGTGTGTATGTGTGTTTATTGTGTTTATTTGTATGTGTTTATTGTATATAATTGTATGTATTTATGTATCTAAATATGTATATTAATATATAATATTTAAGTATATATGAATACATATAAATATATTGAGTATATATGTGGAATTAGCACAATTTTCCATATAAATTCTTCATAGATGTAGATTACAGATGTATTATATATGCAAAAGCAGTCTTTAAAGACCTTTAAAGTGCTACAAAATCTTTTGTCTTCAAGTAGTATTAAACATTCTTCTAGTTTATCTTGTGTACATTATTAATAGGTTTAGGAAATCTTTTTTTCTATGTATAACCCAAAGATCAAATTCAGGCTAGTTCCAGGATAAATTATCTCAACTTTCTAATTAGTGGTATCTGAATTAATGAGGTTTAACTCTACTATCTTGGACAGATGCCCAGAAAATAGTTGGTTTTTAAGGTAACCAACCAAAAAAAAGTTGATCTGGATGTTATGCTCTTTGACTTCATCAGCCCTAATTTCAATGATCCATCAAGAAAACAATGATGGAAGAAACTGGTTAGAACAGTATAGAATTTGTGGCTGGGGAGGACCTTAAGGATTATCAAATGAAGTCCACCTCCCTCTTTTCACAGAGGAGGAAAATGAGGCCTAGAGGTATGGGATGGATTATCAAAGGACACAATAAAGAAGGTGAGGAGCCACAACCCAAACCCAGGTCTTTTAAACTCCAACCCAAAACTTGCTGCTATGTTACCCTGTGGCCTGATGAGCCTTTCCTGAGAACTATCAAAGCCTAAATCAATTTGGATAACTACAGCATTAACTAATTAAAAATCATTTTATCAAAATATATGTAAAACATAAAGAGGGAAAAATAATAATTTAATGTCAGGAAGATAAGTCCAAATAAACACCTGCAGAAGCTTAAAAATTCAGTGTAAAATTGGGAGTGCTAAAATTATTTGGAATCAATGAGATAGAACGATAGTTGCCAAGAATTTTCCCCATATTCCAAAGTTATTCAGAGTGTCTTCCTGTAGCATTACATTTTGCTTTTTCTTTGCTTTACCATGAGGGAAGAGTAATCCAGAAAAGATGAATGGCCTTGAACTGCCAACTTGAGGCCAAATATACAGTTTGGAGGCTGAGTTTCCCCTTGGAAAAAAATAAGATTAGCAAGATGCAGATGCACATGCAGATAAAATCTTAGAGCTAGTTATAGTAAGTAGAAATGCTTCAGACACATGAATCAGAACAAGCTGGCCAAAGCATGATGCCAAACCACAACAAAGCACAGAAACATCAAAGTGAATTGACCTATTATGAAGTTTAGTCTGGTTTGGAATTAATAACTTGAATGCTTCTGACTTTAAGGAAAGACCTAGCATAATTTTGTCTTCCCCTTAGAGCTGGTAGGGAAAATGAAGTTAAATAATGACTTTTAAAAGTTGCTATTGAATCATTAAGGTTATAGATTTAGTTGTAGTTAGAATTAGGGAATGTCAAGGTGAGTAAATTTCCTCTCCCAAAGCAGCTTGGCACCTTTTCTCCAATGTGTAGTTTTAGAGAGTTGGCTTGAACACTGAACCTTTGTTCAATGCCTTGCCCAGAGTCACACAGCAAATATGCATCAGAGAAAGGACTTCCTGATTTTGAGGGCAAATCTTCATCCACAATGCCACACTGGCACCTATTAGGTGTACTAAGATGCTGATATGCCTCTGAAATTCTTTGTTGTCAATTTTGAAAGATTTTAAAAAATCTCACAAATGTAACAATAAACAAAATAAACAATAAACAGATATCCTGAGAACTAACATAAAACAGATTCCCTAGCCCTTATCAGAGAGGGGGTTCACTTAAAATATACAATATGGCATACATTTTTTAGATATGGTTAGTATGGACATTTGTTCTACTTATTTAAGAATATTTTTCATGAGTATTTTCTTTTTATCATTATTATTATTATTATTCAATTAGGAGAGAGAGAGAGATAATAAATGCCTGGAGAGATAGGTGATAAACAGAAAACTAGATACATAGTCAATAGATAGGTGATGATAGATAGATGATATAGATAGATAGATAGATAGATAGATAGATAGATAGATAGATAGATAGATGGATAAATAGATGGATGGATGGATGATAGTTTTGAAAAGAAATATCAAATGAGAAGATGAAATAAAGACATTGGTTTCTACTGTCTTAAAATGAAGATATCTTAATACAGCTATCCCTGACATATCAAGACTTTTCCCATCACAATTTCAATATATCAAAGGTCTGCATATGAAATTAAATGGAAATTTAGGCAGAGCTCTGCAGAAGTTGCAGATTAAACAGAATTTATGACCAAATAATTAACCCAAATTTTTCAATAAAATACTGTATACATTCCATAAAAGAAAAAACAATTCAGACTTCTTCTCTGATGGGAGGGTCAAAAATTTTATGGAGATTTTCCAATTTGTGAAAATGAAGGTGAGGGTTGAGAGAGGAAATGCCATGCCCCTAACACCTGCAATGTAGAAGGGATGACCATTGAGTTTTTCAAACTCAATTAAATTTGTTCACTTCACTTTATTATGTAAATGCTAATAATTACAAATCAATTTGTGGTTAAGCTATAATATTTTAAAAGAATAATATTTAAAGAGAAACAGAGATAGAGTCTAGTCACTGTGGCGTAGTGGAAAAAGTTCTGGATGTGCCAGGAAACCTTGTATTCATATCCTAGCCCAAATACTTACTGGCTATATGACCTCTTAGAAATCACTTAATCTAGGGGCGGCTAGGTGGCGTAGTGGATAAAGCACCAGCCCTGGAGTCAGGAGTACCTGGGTTCAAATCTGGGCTCAGACACTTAATAATTACCTAGCTGTGTGGCCTTGGACAAGCCACTTAACCCCATTTGCCTTGAAAAAAAAGAAATCACTTAACCTCTCAGAGCCTCAGTTTCTTTATCTGTGAAATGGTGATAATACCTATAAGCACCTCCTTTACAGTGTTATTCTGATGATCAAAATGAGACAATTTAAAGTGCATTGTAAAACTATCTTATTATTATTATTATTACTAATGATTTATAAAGGCATCTAGAGATAGAAATTTGAATTGAAAATAAGGTGATCAGGAGAAAATAATCATCCTCAGAAGAATTGCAGGATCATAGAACCATAGGATAACAGAGCAGGAAGATTTTAGAGATCATTGAATTATAGCTCCATCATTTTACACCAACTAACCTCATAAACTACAATCATAGAGTGACAATCAGCTCATTAAATAAAACTGGGAGCATATGGAGATAAGAAAAGATGGAGATTGGGAAGTGAGAGGGAAAAGAGGATATCTGTTTTCAAATATTCTAGGAACCATCATGGTGAATAAGGATTATGTTGTACTTGGCTCCAAGAAGCAAACCAGGACCAACAAATAGAAGATACAAGCATGTGGATTTTGCTCAATGTAAGGGATCCTTAGTAGAGGAATCTCTCATCGAAGGACTTAAAATTGAAGTGACAATGAATAATGGGCTAGTCCTGGAGTAAGAAAGACATGAGTTTGAATCTGGCTTCAGATACCTTATATTTGTCTCTGACAAGTTACTTAACCCTGTTTGCTTCAGTTTCATCTTCTGTCAAATGAACTAGAGAAGGAAAAGACAAACCACTCTTGTATCTTTGCCAAGAAAACTCCAAATGGGGTTATGAAGTGTTGGACGTGACTAAACAGCAAAAGGTATAAGAAGTACAACTATTTGTCTCGAAAATTTTAACAAGAATTCATGCAATGTGGTGAAGTAGAAAGATGAGTTTGGAGTCAAGTGACCTGAGTTCAGATCCTACCTCTACCAGTTGCTACTTGTACAACTTTATACAAAATTTGAAAGCACTCCAAGTTTGTTTCCTCACCTATAAAATGAAAGATTGGACTAGCTATTTTCCAAGACCCCTTCAAGCTCTAAACTAATGATCCAATTTAAGGGTTTAAATCAAATCATATTGAAGGATCAGTACTGGTAGTACAATAGATAGAGCATTGGACCTAGAGTCAGGAAGATGTCAGTTCAAATTTGGACTCAGACACCTATTAGCTGAGTGACCCTGGGCATGTCACTTAACCTCTGTTTCCTCAACTATTAAATGAGAAAACATTAGTTCCTATCTCTCAGGAGCAAGTGAGATAATATTTGTAAATGACATAAAGCAGACACTAAAGAAATGCTTAAGCCCTTCCCTTCCAACTCAATGATTCTGTGTTGAGTACAGATATGTATATGAATGTAAATTAAAAACCTGTTTTTCTACCCATTCTTTTTCTGGTTCCCTTTTCTCCTTTCTGTCCCAACTAAGTTTTTAGAGCCAGCAAAATGTATTTTCTTCAAAATACCATGCCAATACCTTGGTCAGCTTCATTTCCAGCACATGACTATTCTGAATCCGGCTGTCAAAATGAGCCACTTCTTTGGTAGAGGACTTGACTTTAGCAATTATCTTCACATAGGAGAAGACAATCACGGCAGTTGGGAGCAAAAGACAGAAGAAGAGGATGTTCAAGATGAACGTTTGCCCGGTCACAGAGGCCTGAGCCAGCCACCAGTCGAGGGTGCAGGATGTTCCAAAGGGCTCAGGGGCATAGTTCCCCAGACCTGCCAAGGGCATGGTTGCCCAGAAGGTAGCGTAGGCCCAGATGATTGCCAGGCAGATGTAGGCATGATGTCTCTTCAGCCAAGTCCCTGGGTGGGAAGGGGGAAAAAAAGCATTATTTACCAAATCTGAGAGTTGGCTTTATTCATAGGGAGCCACCTATGTCAAGAGCATGGGAGACTCCCTGCAAAGGATTTCAGAACACCCCCATTGAGGCATTCTCCCCAGGACGTACCCTATTCTCTGTAGATTTCCCAACCCTCCTCCTCATACATAGGTTAATCAGACACCCCATATTTCCTCAACTAGTTCCCCATAGAAACTAATCTCATATACAAATTCAGCAATATTAACATTAAGATATTTAATAACATTAAATAAGATTAAATGAGAACACTAGATGATGAGACTCCATATACTACCTTCTTTAGAGATAATATAGTTAATAAGCTGTTGTTATAATTATTATAAGTTAAGATTGCAGTTAATAAGGGTCTTTTAGAGACATAATGCCGAAAGAAGGACTCCCTAACAGTAGAATTTCATGTACTCAGGAGGCTCATTATGGTACCATGGAAAGTACACTGAATTAGGACTCAAGAGACATGAGCTCCAATCCCAACTCTGATGTGCTGACTGACCTTCAGTAAGTCACTTCTCTAGGCCTCAATTATCTCATCTATAAAATGAGGGGATCAAACTCATTTCTAACTTTGACTATCTTTAAATATAAGGACTGCAGGACTCCTCAGCACCCAAATGTACTCAGAGACAAATTATATCAGGTGAGGAAAAAAGAGTAAATCATACCTTTTATTTATTGAACACCTTTCTTCCAAAAACCTTTTGGACCTTCTTATTTCTCATTTGACCTCTTAATGTCCTTGTCAGAAAATTTGTATGTACGTGTAGGAAAAGATGTTGATCATTACTAAGCTAAATAAAAACTGAACTAAAGCAAACTAAACTAAACTAAATCAAAAACAAAATTAAAACTAAAACAATTGTCTCACCGTGGCAACTGACAAAGCAGCCTCCTGTTTGTATTAGAATGAGCCTGTCTCTTGCCTAGCAATCATAAGAGAACCAGAATATCTTAAAGGGAAGTTCAGAAAGCACTGAAAATGAAATTCTCTGTGAATATCCCTCTTTTCTCCAGGAATAGCTTTCATTAACCAAAACAGAATCCCTCAAAAAGACCATATTGAAAGAGCAGGGAACATTTTAGGAGTCCAAGTCTACCACAGAATAAGGGTTGACTTAAGCTCTGTCTTTAACCTGAAGAGAGTGCTACCCACACAACACACACACACACACAGACATACACAGACCTTGGTTGTTAGATCTAAGGAAGTAGAATTCTGGATGTTTATCTGTCTGCATTTAAGTATCAAAAACTAAATAAGAAAATAAATATCACAGAAGTTTAATCTATTCACCTTCAGAAATTTTGCTTGTTTGATCCTCTTGGAGTTTCCTGCTCCTCACTCCTCATATCCAATCAATTGTTTTGTTCTAGTCATTGTGCTACTATGATATTTGTCAACTGGAAGCTACATGCCACATTTCACCTATCCTGTATATGTCCCTTAGGGCCTCAAAGAATGCTCCACAGGGTAGATACTTGGTATTTTTTTAATTGAAATAAATTAACTACCTCAATCTACCTCTCTTCTCTATTCCTACAGCCAAACATAGCTGAAGTCTTCATTATTTCTTTCCAGGATTGTTCCAAAAACCTCCTGTTATCCCTGCTACTATTTTCTTATCTCTCTACATTTTATCTTGCACAAGACTGAAAAATACAGGACTCTGATCACATCCCTCTCCTCTTCTGAAACCACTCCAAATGAGGGCTAAACTCCAGAGACTAGCATTCAACCATCATCTTGTTCTGGCTGCAAATCTACCTGTGCAATCTTTCATGTTCCTTTTCACATACTCTATGATTCAGTCAAACTGATATTCTCAGTACCCTCCCCCAGTGCACTTCTTTCCCATCCCACAAATCTCTTCCTAACAACTAGGTTTCATATGGAGATAAAACTGGATTTGGAGTCAGAAAGATCTGACTTCAAATCCAATCTCACACCCTTACTTGTTATATGACCCTGGGTAAGTCATTTAACTTCTCTTATGTCAGTATCTTCATCTGTAAAATGAGGGGATTGAGCTCAATGGCCTCTAAGGTTCTTTCTAGTTCTAGATCTATGATTCCCCCATATCATATATCACTAATTCCACAAAACTTCCTTTGATCCTTCATACTCCCCAACTACAGCAGTAAGTAATTCTCTTTTGGACCTGCAGTCTAATTTACATTATATTTAATGTCCATGATTTGTGTTTCCTAATTGACTTGTAAACTCCTTAAGTCTGGGTTTAGGTCTTATTTTTTGTGTGTGTGTAATCCCAGTGATTAGCATAGGGTCTTGCATATAACACAGATAAGTGTTGTTGAATTGATTTTAATTCCAAAAGAATAACTTGCACAGTTAGCCCCACTCTGGTACCTTATCTAGTGACTAGAGTCTATATTACATTTACACAATTATTGCCATATTTAAATCTTCATTTATCATGCTAAATCACACCATGAGTTGGATCAAAAGATTTAAATTTCACAGTCTAGGAACAGAGTGGTGGCAATGATATGGCTAAATAACTCTTGTGCAATCAATTCTTAATTATCCACCCTAGTGGAAGGGAGCATTGGCACAGATAATCCAAAACAGATAATTAAATAAAAAACATATATAAGTTACTTTGGGGGTGTTTGTACTTACATTTGGATATCGTGTAAAGTTGTCATATACAGGAGGGAGTAGATTTGTTCTGTGATGCTCCAGAGGGAACTAGGACCAATGGGTGGAAGTTACAGGGAGGCAGATTTTGGTTCAACAATAGAAATTACCGTTTAACAACAATGGAACCAGACTGCCTCGTGAGGTAGTAAGTTTCCCATCACGGGAGGCATTCAAACAAGATCGCTGGATGTCCTGCGATCAGGGATGCTGCAAAAAGGATTCCTGTCTTGGATAGACAACTGGACCAATTAACCTCTATGATTCCTTCCAATCTCAAGATTCTATGATTCTGTGATGCTATGAGTGCTTCAGATGTTCTGGGATGTCCAAACAACTTCAAACAAAACAGTGAAGCCAGGCTATAAAGAAGACTAAAAAACTAGCCATTGTCCATTCCATTTCTCTGCTAAATGCCTCCCTTGTTACCAACCCTTTTCTGGGTATCTATAGATAGCATCATCCCTTAGACTGAGGCAAAGCCACAGGCTAAAGCAGAATCTTTAGAGAAGAGAGAAGCTAACATTTAGACTCCCTCTAAACTTGTTTGTTCACACCTTCCTTGGGAAATAGAAGGTATTGTTTTGGTCTAAAAGACTTTTTTTCTCTTCTACAGTAAACAAGATCCTGTTTACATTCATAGGACAATTAATTGCCCAAATTTTGAATCCAGTTATAAAATTTGAAAGCAGTGTCCCTCCAATCAAGATGAAATAACCCAAATCACTGATCACAGATCAGCAAATGAATATTGACCGGGCTGTATTTGACATCTTGGTTAATGTTGGATTTATTAACAACTCCAAAATCCTTGATGGGCTAGGGTTGCTGGAATAATTAAATAAGTAATCCAGTGCTCATTAAAAATACTGTGATGAAATCATAGATTCAAATTCCATTCCTCACAAATTAATTTTAAAAGGTAAAATTCTATCACAGGAAGATAGACAAAACTAATCACCCATTTTTCTCCCTTTTCTAAGGACTTAAAGTTCTAATTGTGGTTAAAGGCTAAAATAATTGACAGGTGAATGAAAGATTACTGATCTTGCTAAAGAGCATGTTAAACTTTGTACTTACCTTCACATTCCATGAATAACTACACTTCAACCCAGGGGGTAAATTAAACTTAAGTCTAATTGGTTAAACTTAAACCTCCAGTAGATTCTCTTCTGATTTCACAAGTCCTCAGTGTCCACAAAGGAAAAAGCACTGATTCAGCCATTTTCAATATAATGAAAGGTCTATTTGAAAAAACATTTTAGCAACCTCTGAAAATTTCTATCAATTCTTTTTTCCTCCTGAGACAATGTCCAGAACCTCATCTCATTCCACATTCAAGAAGGGACCAAAACATTTTATTTTGTAGCTCTATATAGACCCAGTCTGGACTTACAGAGATATTCAAAGATTTATAGGCAGGGTGTTTCCCTAGATAAGATTTTCCATTTCAGAATCCCCTTTGACTAAACAATTGAGTGGGCCTGAGTCTCAGGAGCTAATCAAGGTTATCTTTAATTATAATTACATTTTTCTCAGTCAGATGGACTGAGGATTTGTTAGTCAAGGATTCCATCAGTTAAGAAGATAAACGTTATATGAGGAAAAATTATTTTCTTTCTCCAGGATAGTGACCTAGGACCAGAAAGCATTTTGAGATGTTTTAAAAATCTAAGATTTATGGGGACCAAGGAAGTCTATACAAGATGCCATTCAGAAGGCTCTGGATCTGACTCAATCTTCCCAACCAATCTCTAACCCTGCCTCCCAAGTAAGGAGATCATTTCTGCAGGAACTTTCCAACTTACTGTAGGACAGGTGGCAGATTTTCAAATATCTGTCCAGGCTGACGGCAGTCATGGTGATAAGGCTTCCACAGCCAAAGAAAAAACCGGCCCATCCATACCAGCGGCAGCCAACCCAGCCAAACACCCAGCGATGAGAGAAGCAAGAAATGATCGTGAAAGGCTTTCCAACAACTAGAAAAGAAAAACACAGTTTACCATTGAAAACATTAGTGTTGTCAAAACAATTTTTTACTCTTGACACCACACTATTTCTCTTTGTAGGATTATTTATTTAGATGAGAGAAAACTTCTGGAACAAAATCTCTAAGGGGTATTAATAGACAGAGCTATGAACCTGAGTTCAAATTCTGATTCTTATTTACTACTTTGGCACATGGATAGAGAGTCAACCTTAGAATGAAGAGAACCTAGATTCAAATTCCATAAACTAGAGTAGTGACTTTAGAAAAATCATTAAATCTATTAAGGCAACTTCCTAAGAGTGTAAGTTACAAAAAGGTACTAATCTGCCTTGGTAGAGGGAGCTTCCTCATCACAAGTTCCCCATATCCATGAAATCACAACTCTAACCCCTAATCCTGATCATTTTATAGGATGATTAGGAGATAAACTTTTCTAGGTCCCTGCTTCCAGGCAATTAGCATATTCTCATACCCACTTTTAAAAGGAGCAATTTAAGATGAGAGATTAAATTAGGAAGTCAGAGGAGGTCAGAGGAGAGGTTGGAACCCAGGGTTCCTGGCTTCTGTTACAATACTTTATTTTCTCAATTATGTCCGTTATAAAAGTTAAACTTGTATGAAAGTCCGGATAACTAGGCTGATGGAGGTGCAATGGTGGCCTAGGCCAGTAGTTTACATCAATGGTCTAAGGAATTCATGCCAAAAATACTTTAATGATATCTTAAACAATAAATAGTTTCAGAATGCTAAAAAAATTAAATTACTCTGGGAGTTCATGATATATATTGATGTTAAAGGGATTTGCCCAACAAAAGCAATGGGAAACAATCACTGTCAAAACAGCTGTTCCATGCCCAAAGACCCTAAGAGTGCACACCTGTTCTGTTGTGAGCAAGGGCCATGGTTAACACATAGGCACAATATCAAGTTGCCTTTGGTGATCTCCAGACCTACTGTGGACTTAATCCTACCTGGCCCTGTCCTTGGAATTGTCCCCAGTCCCAGGCAATGATTTAGATCCACTGGATTAGACAAGATTCCCCTAACAAATTAGGATGACCAGTGTCTTACAGATGTTTGAATCCAGTCATTAGGTCAATCTATCAGTCTAATTAGCTAAAGGAGCTTCTTTAGACAATCAGATTATATAAAATCATTTTATTCTATTCTCTGACCTATCAAAATTCCCTTTTCACAGAGAACTTGGTCTACCTGTTCTGGCTAAGTTGATTAATGGCTCCTTTTGTACTCAAGGATCTCATTTGAAATTATGTCTCTGATATTTACTCCCTGTGATGCACTGAGAAAATTGTTCTCCAAAGACTCTAATCAGTCAATTGGCATAAAAGCATTATATCAAACAGTTACTATATGCCAGAAACTATATTAAGCACTGGAAATACAAAGAAAGAAAAAAGAAAGTTTCCTTATCTGTAAAATAAGGGTATTGGACTAGATGGAAGTAATCAGTTGCTACAGTAAGCAAATCACTGGGTCTTAGCATCAGGAAGATTTGAAGGGGGACCATCAGTGGGGGTTGGGTTTGAACCCTGACTTTTCCACTTGGTATCCATATATTTTACTGTACCATGCTGATAGTTCTGTGAAATAAAGAAAAGCAACTTCAGAAAGTTCTGGGCTTGAGCGGCAACCATCCCTGGACCTTGGAGGCTCTAGTTATTTATTTATCAAAGGTACATCATTTTTTCTGGCTCTCAAGAAAGCATCTTTCAGCTTAGATTCATTCATTTCCAGTTCAATCACTGTATTAAATTTATTGACCTACTCCTTCCCTGAAGGTAATATGGAGAAAAGGAAGGTAGGAAAAAGGATTTTATATAATCTGTTTGTCTAAAGAAGCTGCTTTAGCTAATTAGACTGTTGATTGATCCTAATGACTGAATTCAAATCCTAAATCTATTATTTACTAGTTGTTCAACTTGGGCAAATAACACATCTTCACTGAACCTCAGTTATCTCATTTATAATATGGGCATAACAATATTTTTGCTGCCTGTCTGACAAGATAATTGCAGAGCAAAAGTCTGCATAAATGCGAGTTACTGATATTCAAGAAATGTCCTAGAATGTAGATTGGGAAACTCCCTAATTTTGCAGATGAAGAAACTGAGGTTTAGAGAGGTGACAGAGTAATTATTACTTGTTAGCTCCCTCCCCAAACTAATTATGCTATTTTCTGTGTGCTAAATGCATTACTATAGATTCAACATCCACAGGGCAAAAATAGACTTGCAAGTTGTTTGTTTGTTTTCAGTCATGGATATGAATTCCTACCAATTCATCTGAATGCTCCTCATTAACTCCCTATTGTGCTCAATACCATAGACTTGCAGGATGCCCAGTTGGAGGTTAGGAGTGCAGCTTGTGGCTTCATCAAAACTGCATTCTAGTAAGCAAGCTAATATAAAATGTTGTCAATCATTCAATAAACATATATTAGATGCCTGCCATGTGCCAGGCTCTGAAAATGCAAAAGCAAAAGTAAAACAGTTCCTTCCCTCAAGAAGCTTACCATTTATTGGACAAAAAAAATGCTCAAGAGGAACTAATTACAAAATTCATAAATGCAAAGTAAACATTAGGTATGTTCTCCTGTAGAAATTGAAATTTGAAAAAAAAAAAAGCTATGACTTTTAAGATGTGGTCACAGGGAAGGAGTATATTGGGAAGGAAGAACAGAAAGGACAATCT
Organism: Macrotis lagotis; assembly: GCF_037893015.1. NCBI lineage: Eukaryota > Metazoa > Chordata > Mammalia > Peramelemorphia > Peramelidae > Macrotis > Macrotis lagotis. The sequence goes on along the minus strand of NC_133662.1, from coordinate 27,986,902 downwards.
CCCTTAGCACCAAGATTAATGTCTATGAGAACAGGATGGAAATTTAACTCTTCCATTGCCTAGTAGTTTTCATTAGCTGATTAATAAATTTTTGCTGAACTGATTTGAATTGACAAAGGAAACCAAACAGCTATTAAACTCAATCATGACACAAGAATTGCTTGTTGAGTTAAAGGAATAAATGAATGAATTTCCCATCTGAGCAAACTAAGACTAGACCCATGGCGAGTGGAGAAGCAATCTGAAAGGATGATTCTCTCATTGTTCTGACACTCTCCTTAGCCAACATTCCTCTCTATACTGTCCTAAACTTGAGCATATTAAGGGAATACATGGAATGATCTGATACATCAAGGACATATCATTTCACCAGTGTGGATGATCCCTTTAGTAGTGACTTTAGAAAAATCATTAAATCTATTAAGGCAACTTCCTAAGAGTGTAAATTACAAAAAGGTACTAATCTGCCTTGGTAGATATCAGTAGATGAATGAACTGAGACAGGATAATTATAATTCATTTGGAAGAACAAAGTATCTAAAACCTCATAGAGAAATATGTGGGGGGGGAGTAGAAATCAAGGGAAAATAGCATTTTCAGACCTTAAATTATATTACAAAGCAGTAATAATAAAAATAATTGATGTTGGTTTAAAAATAGAGAAGTAGAAAATGAAAGAGACAAAGTATATGAAAAACAATAAAAAATGAGTAATTCAATGTTCAAGTATTTAAATATATAAATTATTTGGGAAAGAATTCTTTAATTGACAAGAACAAATAGGGAAATTGGAAGGGAGTTAAGCCAAAATTAAGTTAGACAAACATCTTTTAATATATTTCATCATAGATTAAAGCTAATATATGGTTTGAATAATAAATCTCACACTATAAAAAAATTATAAGAGAATGAGATTAGGTATTATTTACAACTATGACTAGAGAGAAATTGTCTAAAATCAAGGACTAGAAATGATCATAAATAATTAAAAAAAGATAATTTTTATTACTTGAAACTGAAAAGTCATTTATAAACAAAATCCATGTAAGTGGGATACATTGTTGAATGGGGGGAAAAATCTTTGATTCATTTATTGCCAAGAAGAATCTGACAGCAAAAATATAGAGGCAATGAATATAAATATTTAAGGCAAAGAACCATTTTTCAATGAAGACATGTACAAAGTTTATGAACATACTATTTACAAAAAAGGATTGAAAACTATTAAGGAGCATATAGAAGATTTCTCTAAACCTCTAATAAAAAGAACAAAAAAGACAACAGCCCTGAATAACTAACAGACTGGAGGGAAATGACTATAGATATCAGTGTCAGAGGAATTGTAAAATTGGTGCATTTTTAATATATGCTAAAAAAATTACTGAGAGAGAGGGAGAGGTATAGATCTATGTTATATGTATATTTACATATACTTATAATCATACAGACATATGCAAACCCCCAAAGGTCAAAAAGTGACACATACATATTACAATTTCAAAGGTGTAGCACTTTTTGTGTTAGCATTAACAAAAAAGCAAAAACAAAGAAAATGTCCACCAATTTGGGAATGTCTAAACAAATTTTGGTATTTGAATATCATGAAATACTATTGTGCTATAAAAAAATGATGAATTTGATAAGTTTGAGGAACAAACATCACAAATTGATACACAATAAAGTGAGCAGAAGCAGGAAAACAATATACTAGTGACTTATAGCAATGAAAATACAAAGAATAAAAACACAAAACTAAACATGCTTTAAGTAAAAATAGCCACTTTAGCCCTAGAGAACAGATGATCAACCCCCACCCCATTCATTGTAGATGTTGGGATTTGTAGGTGTATAGAAGACCAAAAATATTTCCAGGCTAAATAGATGTGCTAGTCAGTTTTGTTGAACTGCTATTTTTCCTTTCTTTTTAAATCTTCATAACAAGAAATGAATCACTGGGAGAACAGCAGTATATATTTGGAAAGGAAAATGATATAAATATTTGGTCAGTCTTTTTCAGTCAAGTTTGGTTCTTCATGATCCATTTGGGTTTTTTTTAGGAAAGATGCTGGAATGGTGTGCCATTTTAAAGATGAGAAGACTGAGGCAAACAGGATTGAATGACTTGCTCAGGGTGACACTAGTAAGGCTAGCTGATTTGAATCAAGGCCAGATTTGAATCAAGAAGTTGAATCTTCCTTATATCCCTGTGCTACTTTGCTGCCTATATGTATCTAAATATATGTGTGTGTGTGTGTGTGTGTATATATATATATATGTAAATATATGCATATACATGCATATTAACTATTAGTAGGTAATCTTTGATAATTAACTTCATTATCCTGAGAATAACCTGGTATGGTCCAAGGACCACAAACACTCAAACCATTACCAGGATCATCACTGAAGCAGATTGCTCAAATTTTCCCACACTTTGCCCTTTCCTGGCACAGCTTAATAATCCAGAACCGCTTACAGATCATGGCAAGGCATTAAAGTAAGACTTCATCAAAAGAACTAATGAAATGCCAATAAGGATTGAGTCTCTCAAATCTCTTCACAGGTCCATAGTGTTGTTCCTGGTAATGGGGATACATTCTCTTGGGATCTGACTATCTAAAAGGGTTGAGAAAAGGGACTGAGTATAGTTACCAATTTATAAAAGTGAGCTGAGAAAAAAATGTGAGAGGTAGTGGACTTGAGAATGAGTCTAAAAATTCTGTCATTGGGAAGAGAAAGATTTTTTGGTGAGTCATTGCCAGGCTAATGAAGCAGACTGCTTGTCCATATCTGGAGCAGTTCTCCTAGGTGAAGTCATTTTTCAATGAATCAGATCAACTAGGGACAATTTTTTTAGTTAGGCTTCATCTAATTCCTATGAGACCATAATTATTTACTATGAAGGATAGCTGATAAGGCAGGTTTTAGTCATGGATTGTAATCTCCTCACTGAATGCAACAGAAAAAGTTTCAAATCTTATTTTCTGCATCTCCCCTCCCCATGTCTTCTTTTATATTGCCTACTACTTGGGCAAGTAGGTGGTACAGTGGATAGAGCATCAGTCTTGCAGTCAGGAAGACATGAATTCAAATCCAGCCTTGGACACATGACATTTACTAGCTGAGTGACCTCAGGGCAATTTCCAGTTGTCCTGATTCATATGATCTTCAGGAACGAAGGACAAACAATAACAAAAACAATATCCTGTTCAATCTGTAGATATCTACCCCCATTAGACTGTGAACTGCTTGATGACAGGGATGATATTTGCCTTCTATTGTATCCTTAGGGCTTATCATATAGTAAGGAATTTAAAAAAAAATTTGTCAAGTAACATTTAGGTGATATACAGGATTGTGTACCTAGTACTGGAGAGGATTTCAGAAATTACTTAGTCCAATCTTCTCATTTTACAGATGAGGAAACTGAGATCCAGAGAGAGATGAACTCGCTTGTCAAGGTCATATATTTCGTAAATAGTGGAGGTGGGATTTGAATCCAAATACCCTAACTCCAAATTAACTTACTACATTGCCTCTTAATTAAGGTTGAAATTGAAAGCAGCCATTCACACTACAATACCGCCACCCTGTGATCATTAGAGGTGATAACAAGTCTGCCCAGGAATAGTTTCACAGCCACAATTCAGTTTTTCTTTCTTTTCTGCGCCTATGTAATTCCCAGAAGGACTAATGTGATTTGAATCCACCCACTGAGTGAAGCCTATACAAAGAATTCTAGGCAGCCAAATTCTCAGTAAGAGTTCAACTAATCTACTGCTGAGCAATGAATAGACTCACTGGGGACTACTTTGATCCTATTCTTAAGAGAATGGCAGTCAATGCAGCACTTACAAGGAAGAAAACCTGATACCATAAAGCATGATTAAAGGGTGATTTTAGGCAGGGAAACAGTGATTAAAATTTTTCCAGTATGTTAGATGTTCATGTCTCCTCTTCAAACAGTAATCAGAAATGAATATGATTTCCATAACTGAAATGACTTGATGGTAAAAGAGACTTGCTCAGGGATAAACAGGTCAGTGAATGAAGCAAGATTCAAACCCAAATCTTAACTCCAAATTCCAGAATGCTAATAATCACAGAATGTCAGAGCTAAATGGACTGACCCTTGGATACCATTAAATCCTACTCTTTCATTTTCTAAGGGAGAAAAATGAAACCATGTAAAGTGGAGGTGGGGGAGCAGGACATAAGTAGGCATGTGATAGGTGCCAAATGAATGTTAAAGATAGGAAGTGTTCCAAGTTCAATGGAAGGGATAATCAGATTAATCATTTCTGCTTGTTTTATATGCCTTAGCATATTGCTGAGTATGCAATAGGAGCTTAGTTTATGGGATTTGACATTTGAACCCATTTTTCCTTGAGTTATGTAGTAGAAAGCATGATTAATTTGGATTCACAAGAGTGCAAATGATAATTCTCCTGCTTATTGTACAATCTACATGACCTTGGATAAATTATTTTATTCTAAAACTTCTATTTAAGGATGAAGCTCAGCTTATATATCCTCTCCTTTCTTAATTGGTTGCATTATTCTGGGATTTACTGAACTCTCATCATTCCCCCTTGTTGGGTACCTTGCCTCCACCTCCTCCTCCTCCTCATTAGATTGCTAGCTCTTCTAGGGTAGAAAATCCATTTTTTCATGTAGACTTTAATTCTCTCATCTATAAATTGAGGGGATTATATTAGAAGACCTATAAAGTCTCTAAATCAATAGTATCAGAATGGTTCTTACTCTGCTGAATTTATTTTTCTTGCTATATATTGCCAGTTCATAATTTCTTCTCTCCTTCAAGGATGTTCAGAGCATTCATTTTAAACTTGTTCCAAAATTTAATCAATACAAAATTATTGGGGGAAAAGAGGAAAAGAAGGTATCACATAGTGACATTTTTTTCCTTGACCCCGAAGTCCACCAGAAATAACCCTGTAGACCCAGGGCTACTTCCTTATATTTCCTAACCAGTAAGTTTTCATTGACTTCAAGGGAGGAATTCTTTGTAGAGAATGAACTAGAGTAAAGGAATAAAGTCATTGGTCATATTGGAATGGGAAAGTTAAAAAGCACCAAGAAGAAATTATATTATTGTTGTATTACCTGAAATCCCTAGGTCACAGACTGCTAAATTAACTGTCATTATTTCAGCCGGTCTTAGCTTCTTCTTCCGTTTTGAGGACATATAAATCACATAGCCATTTCCCAAGGTGGACAAGACACCTAAAGGAAAAATACGAAGTTGAAGCATTGAATAACCAAGACAACTGATTGACTGACAAGACAAATTAATGACAAACCACCAAAAAGTCAAACCAATCTATGAAAACATTCTTCATTTCAGTTCCAACCATTTCTTATAAATAATGTCATTTATGTAAATGAGCACCCAATTTTTGACATCCATCTGAGAACATTTTACAATTAGTTGGCACTACCTATACAGAATCATCTACAAGTCTTCTTATATAACCAATTGGAATTTTAAAGGCCCTAAACTCTATTTACTTCACTTTCATTGGAAAAGAATTGTTGAACTTCTTGGTCTATTCATATTGGGTCACTGGACCCAGATGATTCTGGAGAAGAAAGTTTTTTAGCCTAGCACTCCCCCATACACACACACAAATCCAATTCATGTGCTTGTCATGGCATAACCTCCCTTGATATCAAAGTCTTCTTTGATAAAGAAGGACAAACATCATCATCATCATCATCATCATCATATGGTAGGGGTTTTCTCCTTGCCTCAAGATGTCTTTCTTGATTCTGCAGTCATGTATCCATGGAATTCTGACACAGTCACCCCCCCCAAAAAAAAACATTATTTCTTTGCTCTCACTCATTTCTCAACCATCTACAATTTGATTTCTGATCTAATCTTTAAGATGAAACTGTTTAATTGCCTCATCTAAAGTCCTTTACTCAAACTTCATATGCCTTGGCTTCACTGCAATCTTTAACTCTCCTGACCATCCTTTCTTCATGGATATTTACTATCCTTTCTGGATTTTCATGATTTTTTTCTTATTTTTTTCTTAGTTTTCTTATTATTTTTTCTTAGTTTTTTTCTCTTAGTTTTCTTCTTATTTATTTGATTATCCCTTAATCTCCTTTGCTAGATAATCATCTGTATCCTGCCACCTTCTTGGATGTGTGTCACAAGGCTCTATCACAAGGCCCTCCTCTTTTTTTTCCTCTCTACATCAGGGACCTCTTTAACTTAAGTTTAATTATCATCAGTGTTCTGATTTCTCTAAGATCTATCTAATCAGAAGGAAAAAAATGTGCTGATTTCATTTTGGAAGAAAGAATTTTCTGTTTGGGATTTTCTGGATTGGTTGGTGTATTAGTTAATTTGACTCCACAGCAATTTTTACTCTCTTTTTACCTTTTGTTAAAAGAGATGATTCTCTAAATGAAATCCAAGAGGGACATATTGGGAAGTTAAGTTGAAATAAAAACAAAAAAGGTAAAAATAACTTTTTAATAGAACAGGAATGTCCTTTTATCTTCATGTAGTTCAATATGCCAGTCAGAGCTTTACTTTCCTTTTCAGTTGTCAAGTCTTATCCATTCTACTTTGACAATATTGTTCATGCCCATCCACTTCTTGTCAATCATATAGCCAAAATTCCAGTCCATTTTTTTGCCTAAAACAATGGTTCCAAATTGAATGATTTCTTTTGTTCTGCAACAGGCTAATCTGCCCTGAACTGAAAAAAAAATCATAATCCCTCAATGAAATATTTTCATGAATCATTACTACTCTCCCTAGAATCAGAATGGTCAAATGACCTATCATGCCAAGTCAAATCCTACTTATGACACATTAAATATTTTCCTTCACTCAAATAAACATTTATTGTTGTAGTTGTTTTCCACTCATTCAGTCATGTCTGACTCTTCATGACCTCTTGAACCATAGAGTCTATGGTTCAATACTTGCAGTAGTTTGCCATTTCTTTCTCCATTAGATTAAGGAAAACAGAGGATAAATGACTTGACCAAGGTCACACATCTAGTGTCTGAAGTCATATTTAAATTCAGGTTTTATTGACTTCAAGTCCAGTTCTCTATTCTTGAACCACTCAGCTGTCTCCTAAATATTTAAGTACCTATAATACATACATATATACATATATACATATATACATATATACATATATACATATATACATATATACATATATACATATATACATATATACATATATATATATAAAATCAGGCACTGTGCTAAGCTCTGTAAATACAATAAGGGGCAAAAGAAAGCTTTTAAGTCAAGGAGTTCACAATCCAATGAGGAGAGAAAATAAGCAAATAAATATGTAAAAGCTAGCTATATGCAAAATAAATAGGAAATAATTAAAAGAGGGAGGCACTAGAATTAAGAGAGGTCAGAGCAGGCTTCCTGAAGAAACCTGTTTTGAAAAAACAGCAAAATACAGTAACTATGTCACTGAACTTAAATTCTAACTCAGAAGCTTACTAGTTGTATAAACCTGGATAAATAACTTCCCCTTTCAGTGCCTCAGTTTCCTCCTTGAAGAATTTGATCATTTCTAATGTCCTTTCCAGATCTAAATCTCTGATTTTCTTAGCCATTTTGCTTCTTAGTAGATTCTAAGACTAGAATAATAATACTTACCTAAGGAAATATCATTCTAGTCCATTTTTGTTTTATAAAAATCATTAATTATTGGTTTTCTGAGTATTGACAATAGAGATTTTGTGACCCAGCAGCATATTTGAAATATCAAACTAGCTTCCTCTCTTGCTCTGGGGCATCTTCACAAATATCAGCTGAATTGAGTCAAAGAAATGCAAAGTCATTTTTTATATTAGTTTAAGGAAAATAAGACCAGGAAAGTATCTTGTCTAAAGAAAAAGAAAGGAGACTTTTCCGAGATTAATATAATCTGAGTGTTTATCATCATCCCTGCTCTCTTTCATAAATATGCATAATTAAAAATCGATTATATCCATCATTAATAAAACTACTGGTCATTTGAGAGGGAGAGAAAAAATGAATTTTGCTTTATTTTCCCTTGTTTATTTTGTGATAAGTTCCCTTCAGTGCCTTCAGAATCACCTTATTTGGGGCAGCTAGGTGGTGATAGAGCACCTGGAGTCAGGAGTATCTAAATTCAAATCTGGCCTCAGCCACTTAATAATTACCTAGTTGTGTGGCCTGAGGCAAGCCACTTAATCCCATAGCCTTGCAAAAACCCAAAAACAAAAACAAAACAAAACAGAATCACCTTATTTCTACTACTACTTAATCTAGCCTCCTTATTGAATTTTCTTCCATTTTTCGAAATAGGTATCTAAAAATATAGTCTTATTTTTACTCTTATGGGCCTTTTATCTTACCATAGGTTTGGTCTTATCATTCTCTATAGCAATTAAATCACAGGTTCACACACACACACACACACACACACACACACACACACACACACAGAGAGTTTCTTCATCTGCAAAAATTAGTCTAGATGACCTCATTATCAAAATGGGGGAATTATACTGCCTTCCAACTAGCTCTGAATCCCATGATTAGAACATCCCCAAGCTGAATTTTAGCTCTCAGTCTATGATGCTAAGACTTTGACATCTATAGAGTGCCTTACATATTTCAAAGTAATTTAAATGTATTATCTCACTTAACTATCATAACAGGCCTGTGGCTGAGATAGGAAAGGCAGAAATTATGGGTGAAGGAGTTTAGTCTCAGAGAAGGTTAATAATTGTCAGCCTTTTTGAATATTGGACATTCTTAGGCATCTCAAGGACCCTTTGGACTGGATAGTTAACTAGATGACTCCTAGGCACACATGCTGTAGGGATAATGGAACCAATAGTCAATAATTTCTTGGCCTCCTGCTATTTATATTTTACCATAGACTTTTCCCCCTGACATCCACTGAACCATGGATGCCAACATTTAATTTGTGCCTTAAAATCTTGTGAGTCATACATATGGAAGTTTACTGGACATCTGCCAATACAAAATATCTTACACTATATTATCTTGAATCTGGTATCATATTGATGGTAATATTCCCTCCAAAAATACAAATTACAACTCATCCATATCTGCCTTCACTTTATGACTCTCATCCACATCCTCCCATAAATTCACCACTGGAGAGTTTTGGATAATTGGATCATCATCATTTGGATCATAGACAGTTGGAAGATTTCCAGTGACTTATTCATATAATTTGATTAATAAATTTTGTTAAATTAATTTTTCACAAGTAAGCTTTGATAATGAATAATGTCTTTGTATTTATAAAGACACATATATGTAGAGATCAGGAGGCCCTCAAGAGATTATCTAGTCCAACTTTTTTATTTTACAGATAAAGAAACTAAGTCCTGAAGAGGTTAAATGACCTCCCCAATATATACAGTGATAAAATTTTCTGGTTCCAAATATAACTTTCTTTGTATTTTGCCATATTAATTCACTACTCCTTGAGCCAGATGAAATCTTATAATATTGACATTAAGAAACTGATAGACAGAGCATGTTCTGATCTATACTAAGATAGTTTTCTCATCATTCTCTATAGCAATTAAATCTCGGGCCCCATTTAAAACACACACACACACACACACACACACACATACACACACACACACACAAATATCAGTGGAGTCCATTATCCCACCATAAAATATCATTAATTGCATACTCTTCATTTCCATAATTCCTTGAACATGATATGTTGCTGCCTGCCCAAGCCCTCCAAATGCCCACTTGCAAATGATTTGATGTATTGTTTAACTATCTGTTTATAATCACCCAGTTACCAAATCAACTTTTTTGCAAAGTCCAGATTCTTGCAAATTGCCTCCTCACCACCACCACCCCCCACAATTATCATTTGATCAAGTAAAACTACCATTGGGCCTTTATTTTAAAGAGATCAAAGGAAAAAGAAAATAACATTCGTATGAAAATAATTATAGAAGGTTTTTTTTTAGATTTTTCAAGGCAATGGGGTTAAGTGGCTTGCCCAAGGCCACATGGCTAGGTAATTATTAAGTGTCTGAGGTCGGATTTGAACCCAGGTACTCCTGACTCCAAGGTCGGTGCTCTATCCACTGTGCCACCTAGCCGCCCCTATAAGTTTTTTTGTAGTGGCAAAGAACTGAAAGCTATGGATGTGCCCATCAACTGAAGAATGGCCAAATAAATTATTGGATATTAATGCAGTGTATCACTGTGGTACCAGATGAAACTATGAAAGGAATATTTACATAGAGAATCTTAGAAGTACTTGTATGAATTGATTAAAGAGTTGACTAAGAAAAAGTAGATTAATTCATGCAACTATATATATATATATATATATATATATATATATATATATATATATATATATATATATCTGACTTGGAAGGATTTAAGAATTCTGACCAATTCAATAACCAACCCAGATTTCAGAGAATTAACAATTAAGCATTTGTCCCAGTCAGTCATATCCTCATTTTTCTCTAGGTCTCACTCTTAATTCCCCAGTCTTGCTTTATCAGATCCTCAATCAGGTATCTTACCAGGGCTACCTTGTCCATTTTCAGCTTCCTTTTATTTGTTGTCCTCCCCTATTAGAATATAAGCTCCTTGAAGGTAGATAGCCTCTTTCTGCTTTATGTGTGTATGTGTGTGTGTGTATTTGCATTCTCAGTGCTTAGCACAGTATATGCTACATAATGAATGCTTAGTTAATAGCCAATGATTTTTTGACTCTAAAGTTGCTTCCAAATCTATTAGTCTATAAATGTTGATGTTTGTCCTTCATTCTTGAAGAATACCATAACATCAGGGAGTGATGCCATGACAAGCATATGAATTGTATTTGAGTGAGGGAGAGATAGACATGTATGAGGATGACAGGAGATGGCCCTGGATGTGAGGAAATCAAGGTTAAGAGACTTGCCCAGACAGAAAGGAAAATGATCAATGTTGGAGGGAATGTGGGACACTAATGCATTGCTAGTGGAGTTGTGAACTGATCCAACTTTTCTAGAAAGCAATTTGGAATTATGCTCAAAGGGTTATAAAACTATGCATACCCTTTGATCCAGCAATGCAGCTATTGTGTCTATACCCTAAAAAGATCATGAAAAAGGGGGAAAGACCCACATGTACAAAAATATTCATAGAAGCTCTGTAGTGGAAAAGGATTAGAAATTGAATAGATGTCCATCAATTGAGAAATGGCTGAACAAATTGTGGCATATGTATGTGATGGAACACTTTTGTTCTAGATAATTTTTTTAAATTTTTTTTGCAAGGCAAAGGGGTTGTGATTTGCCCAAGATCACACAGCTAGGCAATTATCAAGTGTCTCAGGCCGGATTTGAACCCAGGTCCTCCTGACTCCAGGACCAGTGATCTATCCACTGTGCCACCTAGCTGCCCCCAACACTATTCTTCTATAAGAAATCATGAGGGACAGAATTTCAGAAAAGCCTGGAAAGATTTGCATAAATTGATACTGAATGAGACAAGCAGAACCAGAAGAATATTTTACACACTAACAACCACATGATCAGTCTGGATGGACATACTCACTATAATGCCTTTCTAGTTCATATTAGACTTAAATGTTAGTTTTCTTTGTCTTCTCTTTCAGACTTCAGACTTCATACACACACACACACACACACACACACACACACACACACACACACAAACACACACACACACCACTTTCATCCAAAATTAAAATAATACAACAAAATGGAGTCTCTGTAAACTTTATAGAGATAAAGTATGAGTAGAAAGAGTATTTTGATTTGTCTCCTTAGACTTCTTATGGTTCATTTATCATTTTCTATCCCTCATTTTCACAAAAGAATCATGAAGTTTTACCAATTATGGTTAAATAGAAACCAGCCACTAAGTCAGCTTCCCAGGAGAGTTTGGATGCAAAAGGGTCTCCATCCCGTAGATAGTGTGGAATGTAGTCATCTTGAGGTGGAACACTGTGGTTTAGTGCCATGCTTCTCTTCTACCAACAGTATCTGAAAATCAAATCAAGACAGTTTTCAGCAAATTAGTATAAACCAATTTGAAACAACAGTCTAATATTGTCTAAATTCTTGAAAACATTCATCTTAAGACAAAAATTCCAGATATTTTCATTAATTATAAAATCTAATAGAGAACTTAGAGGGTGCAGTGACATCTGGTAACTATTTTTTAATAGACTATCAAATTAATAACTGACCATTTCATAATTCCACTCAACATAGAAGAAATAATAACATAAATATAGGAAGCATGATGTAGCGGAAAGAATAATGACCTAGGGATCAAGATGCATGACTTATAATCATAGGAGGGAAGGAAAGCTTCAAGGAAATCTAGTCCAAACACCTTATTTAACAACAGGAGGATCAGAAGGAGGAAGAAGAAGAAAGAAGGAAGAGGAGGAGAAGAAGGAAGAAGAAGGGAAGAAAGAAAGAAAGAAAGAAAGAAAGAAAGAAAGAAAGAAAGAAAGAAAGAAAGAAAGAAAGAAAGAAAGAAAGAAAGAGAAGAGGAGGGAGAGAAGGAAAAGGGAAGGAAGAAAAGAAGGAAGGAAGGAAGGAAGGAAGGAAGGAAGGAAGGAAGGAAGGAAGGAAGGAAGGAAGGAAGGAAGGAAGGAAGGAAGGGAGGGAGGGAGGGAGGGAGGGAGGGAGGGAGGAAGGAAGAGAGGGAGGGAGGAAGAAACAAAGAATGAAAGACATGATTTGCCCAATGTCACAAAAGCAGAAAGTCAGAGACAAGTTTTAAACCCAGAACCTGACTCCAAATGCAGCTTTTTTTTTCCAATGAACCACGTATCACCTCATATTCTACTCTGATTTTCTTTATTTCTAGGCAGAATCATAGCTTTCTTTAATATGTTCATTCTTGTCTACAAGTACATTACTGAGATAATGGGGAGATAACTGAAAACCCAAGTGTTCTGAGCACCTTTTTAGGATTTATTTTTCTCTATGGGTCTTAGCTTTATCACTCTACTTGGGATTTTAAAGTCCTTGTTCACTTGATAGGCTATGATGCTCTTGTCTTAGATGGTAACACTGAATAATGTAGAGACACTAAGGATACTCCATTGCCATCAGTTTGCCATTGTATTCCAAAATCATTACATCCTTCCAACTGACTTGCAGCTATTCCTCAATTAGAGTATCAGCTCCTTATGAGCAATGAATAACTTGTTTATTTACATGCTCCATGTATAGCACAGTGCTTGGGTACATAACAAATTCTTAATAAATGCTTTTATTTTTCATTCATTACAAATTATTTGTTTGCTTATGTTTCTCTTAAAAATGCCACACTACTAAATAGTGATATGTTTTTCTAGAAGACCAAAAAGGATCCTAGCTAGAGCTTCTTGAATCTCTCTGTGAAAATTGATGTAAATGTAAGTTGTTTTTATAATTATTACTGTTATAATAATTTCTATTTAAAATGGTGACAATTAGATTAAAATGTGCTAAATACAATCATTCAATCAATAAAGGTTGACTTTTGCTTATCCTTCAAAAAACTGAAAAAAAGAAGCCCAAGTTCTTTGGCTGCTTTGGGAAATGATTTAGCGCCAACTCGTTCAGCTTATTCAATAACCCAAACACAATTAATTCCAGTTTGCAAATTATCAAGGGACCCATCTTTTTACTTACCTCCTGCCTCAGATTGCCCACTTTAAACCACTTCTCATTCAAACAAAGAGGCATGAAACTTAAACTAATCTTTTCTCCTTTTGTTTGCAAACCTTAAAAATAGTACGGAGGGGGATGAAGATTAAGGTAGTAATTAAAAAGGAAAGATGAGAAAAGGAGTTTTAAAGAAATACTGTGTGTGTGTGTGTGTGTGTGTGTGTGTGTGTGTGTGTGTGTGCGCGCGCGCGCGCATTTGTGTGCACGCCTGTGTGTGTCTTGCCCAGCATCATAGATCTGTTAAGGGTCTAAGATGGAATTTGAACCCAGGTCTCCAACTCCAACATACTACCTACTATATCATATTGTTTTAACAAAATGGCTAATTATTTTAAGGAGAGGAGAGGAAAGGGAAGGGAAGGAGAGAAGGGAAGAAGGGAGAGAGAAGCAGAGGAGAGGGAGAAAAGAGTATGAGAAAAGGAGAAGGAAAAAGAGTAGTGGGAATGTGAAGGAATGGAAGAATGATCTCCTGAGCCTCTATGACTGAGGTTCAGTGAATTGAAGAAGGGAAAAGGAGGTGAGAAATAAGAAAAAAAATAATAAAAGAGAAAGAAGAGAACTGGAAATAATAGAATAAGGAGGGAAAAGATAAGAGAAAAGAAGGAATGAAGACAAAAATGAGATTGAAAGATGAACAAGCAGGTAGTCTATCTGCTAGGACTGATAGGTTTGTGGATGACTGAAAAACAAATGATGTATGTTTAAATCCTGGAATTCCCTTTGATCCTCCTTTTAACTGAAGTTGCATTCTCTCTGCAGTGCAGTAAATCAGGAAAGACAATTAAGTTGCTGTTGTTCCTAACCAAGGCCAACTTTGGTTGCTGCAAAATTAATGGGATGGCTGCATTCTGAATCCCCTTAATTGCAGGTTCAGTCAACTTGCCCTAAATAATCCTGGTTCTAAATAAGCCCGAGAATGATGACTGAGAGAAGGAGGAGGTGGACTCAGAGTTTGAACAAAAACCACTGTAATACCACAGAGGACAGTATACAAGGAGAGGGGATTTTTATATCTGAATCAGAGAAGAAAGAAGGAAAAGGATGTTACTCTATATCAGTATGAGTTGAGATTATTCAAAAATATTCCCCATACCAGACTACCATAGAAATTTTCTCCCTTCTTACCTAGCCTGAAATTCCCAATATTCAAATTACTAAAGATCAGGCATCAAAAATAAGAACATTGTTTGCAAAAGGTCCCTGTTAAAATACAGCTATGCTCTCTAAAAGTGCTATAACCCTCTTTTGTTAGTCCATATTTCATTTGTCTCATTCACCCTTGCTGCTTTGGTAGGCACAGGAAGTCTAGTGTGGAAGATATAGGATACAAGGTAGGAAACTTGATGTGGAACTAAGAGTCTAAGTTCAAAGTGAACAACATCAATATTGGGCCTGGGTAGAATGCCCTAGTAGGGTCATTTAATCATAAGTAGTCTAGAAATAGTATCTGGGATTCATTTCAGAAAGTACAGGCAAAGAAACAATGCAGCTGAAGAAAGAAAAGGGACACAGAAAAGAAAGTATGGAAAAGAGAGTCAAAAGAAGATTCAGAAATGAAAGTAAAAGGAGAGCACCAAAGACATGCTACTGTAATTTCAGTTATGTTAGAGATCAACTCTAATGGTCAAGATGGGAAAAGGAACGCTGAGGGGTAGGAGTCTTTTCCAAGATAGGAATGTTTAATTCAAAAAGAAACCCATCAAGATTTACCTTCATACTTGCTTATTAATTGAAAGGAATGATTTGTTAAAAAAAAAATGAATGATGAAAGGAATTAGAAGAGGAGGAGAAAGAAAGAGAGATTTCCTGCAGAGCAAGGTCATGGAATATCAGAATTGTAAGGGATCTTAGAATAAATCTAATACATCTTATCACTGAACAGAAATTCTCTCTAATATCCCCAACAAATGATAAAACATAAAACTTTAAATGTATGTGAATTATGAATTGTACTTGAAGACCTCCAGACTCAGGCATTCCATATTTTAATAGCCCTTTTTGCTAAGAAGTTTTCCCTTTTAACAGATCAAAAGTCAATCTTTCAGCAACATGTACATATTTTTCCTAGTCCTGGATCTAAACAAAACAAATTTAATCCCCCTTTCTCCTGATAACTTTTCAAATGCATGAAGATATATATTAAAAGATCTTTCCTGCCTCAACCCCAAGTCCATTGCTCATCAACTCTAGATCTAGGATCTTTGAACCTATGATCCTGTGGTATTTAATTGAATCAATCAATTCTTTGATTAACAAACATGAATAAAATACTTGCTCTGTGCCAGACACTGTACTGGGTACTAGAAATAAAGAGACAAAGTGAAAGTCTCTGCCACAGTGTATTCTTTTTCTTCTCCAGTTCCAATAAAGAAGCTTTGACTAAGTGCTAATTTTACTGAATTGACTAGTAAGATAGAAGAGAATAGCATAACCCCCATCACAAGGGACTACCAATTTAGACAAGGAAAGTAAAAATACACATAAGAAAAAACTACAATTTCATAGAAACCAATAGCAATTAATAGAGAACTAGAACATTGTAGCAAGAAAAAAATGAACTCATTGTCAGGAGACCTGACTTTCTCCCCCACTATTCATATCATATAATCTTGAACACATCCCTTCAACCTTTTGAACCTCAATTCTCTCTACATAAAATGAAGAGGTTGCTTAGAAAAGAAATCAGATGTAGTTGGGGTGGGGGGAAGCATTAGAGATGAACCAAAGGATATTGCTCTGAATATAAGTTCTGCCATTGACTATCTGTCTGACTTTGAATAAGTTATATAACCCCTTTGGTCTTGAGTTTCCTCATTTCCAAAAGAAATTCAGAATTAGAGACCTCCAAATGACTAGATCATCTCTAAAATTCTTTCCAACTCCAATATTCTATGATTCTGAGCACAGATTCTGCACAGATGAGCTAGAGATATGTGTCCTAATTGAGGAGGAGTGGGAAGATGCCAAGTAGGCAATGGGAAGCCCCACTTTGAATCTTAAAGTAGTAATTTGTCTTCCAGATTTCTTTTGGAATTTGATTGTAAAGGGAAACACTGTAGAAAACGAAAGCCATAAAACATTTCAGGACACAAAATCTGATGCATTGATAATAAAGAACTCTGTTGGTATCATGGTTGCTCTGTAACATACAGGGAGGGGAGAGAAGTAGAGTTGGAGAAACATTAGACGTTTGAATTTCCTTGATTTAGATTTTTAGAAGCTTTCACTAGATGGGGCTGTCCAAGTCTCTGTGAAATAAATAACATGTGATCTATAATTCTGACAGCAGATGGAACCATTGAGTTTTGTAGAAAATCATTTAGCAATTGGTAATGGTTAGGCAATAAGATAATTATTTCATCCAAAAGAGACAATTTAAACTTGTTAAATAGAAAGAATGACTCAGAGATTGCTAAAAATAGAAGTTTTACTGTGAGCACTTACTGTGAGTTGTGGATGCAACTCCACAATTTATACATGTGTGACTTAAAATCTCTAAACCTCAGTTTTTTCACCTATAAAAGTTACAATATCTGCTACACAAGGTCTTTGTGAGTATTATATGAAAGCATATCTATATAAAGCACTTTGGATCTTTGAATTTGCATTCCTTCTCCATATCAAGGAAGGATCAAACTCCTTAACCCAGCAATCAAGGCTGTCTATAATCTGACATTACCCTATCTGGTGATAACTGGTATTTCTATCCTCATCCATTAATGCTATTGAAATTTTGAAATTAAAATGTAAGCTCCTTGAGGGCAGGAACTATTTTTGCCTTTCTCAATATCCATAGTGTTTGGAATGGAGTAAGTTCTTGTTAATTAATCATTTGATTGATTTGTAAAGAAGAAGCAAACCAGACAATAATGTCAAAAAATATTAGACATTTATCAAGAAAGCAGTTTGCAGGGTGGCTAGGTGGTACAGTGGATAGAGCACTGGTCCTGGAGTCAGGAGTACCTGAGTTCAAATCCAGCCTCAGACACTTAATAATTACCTAGCTGTGTGTCCTTGGGCAAGCCACTTAACCCCATTGCCTTGCAAAAACCAGAGAGAGAGAGAGAGAGAGAGAGAGAGAGAGAGAGAGAGAGAGAGAGCGAGCAGTTTGCCTTCTCAAGAGAAAGTATTTGAAACACTCCTGGAAAGAATGAAGAGAGACAAGAAAAAGGACCAGAATATATTAGTACCATGGACACCTAAAAAACAAGGTGACATTTAGCCTTCAGGACTTCAGACAGGAAGGATGTATTCCATTCAGCACGGGACTTGGATGGGACACCCTCAAAACCACAGAAAGAGAAATAGGGGGATCAGTGACTGTGTAAAAGGATCCCAAAAGACCCCACAACCAAATTATTCTAGGTTCTTTCTACTTTTCCTTAGTCGGTAGAGGCAACCCATAGTATTCTATATGACAAGGCAGTTTTGCAATGCAGAAGCGATCCAAGTGTGCTGTGAAGGGCACTAACTCACTTAGGAACATATGATGTCACATATTTCCATATGATGTCACAAATAAGTAATTGCAACTACAAGTTTCCAGCAAGGAAGATTCATTCCATATATGATGGGGGGATGAGGATTCTGGAGAAGGAGCAAAATTGAGATTAATATGTAGGGGAAAAGGAATGTCCATAGAACAGAGATAGACTATTGCAAGAGAGACTTGACCCAAAGAACCAGAGGATTGTTTTTTGTTGTTGCTACTTTTTCTGGGCTGCACATTTGTCAATGTGTCATTGTGGCTAAAGAGATAGTCTTTAAGCTAAGGATATTTAGGTTCAAATAAGACCTCGAAACCTAGGGCCTTTGACCTAAGACAAGTCATTTTATTTTCATAGGCAATTGTCAAAGATTAGGTTGCAAAGCTATTGACCAGCATTGGCAGAGGGAGTATCACTTCCTAAGATTTCCCAATAGCAATGAAATCACAGGTCCAGTCCCTATCCCACTCTCACATTTTTCTACTCCTAATAGTCTAGGTTTCATGGGCAGCTATGTGGCACAGTAGCCAGAGTGCAGAAGCCAGGTAGACTCCTCCTCCTGAGTTCAAATCTAACCTCAGACACTTAAAATCAGTGTGTTCCTGAGCTAGTCACTTAGTCACTTAACCCTATTTACATCAGTATCTTCATCTGGAGAAGGAAATGGCAAATCACTCCAGAAAACCCTCAAATGGTCACAATGTGTTGGACAACTGAAAAAGATTGTATAGCATATTTCAAACAAACTGAAATTATCATTTTCCCCTACACCCCATAAATACTCTTTATGCTTTCTCACCTTCATTTTTTGTTTACCCAGTTCTTTATGCCTTGAAATCCCTCCTCTTTTCTCCTCTCTCCAGCTTATTCAATTTCTATCCAATATATTGTTTTTATGAAGCACCTACTATGTGCAAGCATATTTCTAGATCCTGGGGTCAAAGAGACAAAAGCTCAGAGCTACCCCTCTTAATGACTTTGCTAGAAAAATCTATTATTTTTACTATCTATGGCTAAGGCTGCCTCTGACCTGCTTCCCATATACTCAGCCTGTTCAAACATTATGGCTGAGAGCCAAATCATAAATTCAGGACCCCAGTTCTACAAGTCTTTTATAAGCCCTTTTAGAAAATCACCAAATGCTCCCATTTTTTTCCATAGGTCCTTACAAATATTGATTAAAATCATCCAGCCAACTGCTCTAGGGGGAAATGATGTTGCTACAGATAAAGTTGTTTTTGAAAAGCTTCTTTTGAATTATAGTGTTGTATTGAAGAATGTTTTTCTTTCCCTTGTGGAAAGGATAAATTCTGTGTGATGTCAACATAAACTTGGAGGAAGAACAACTTATGGAGACACCAATCACAAGCTAGACTTATGCATTTAATACTGCTGCCCTAGCTAAACTACAAACCAATTCCCATATCATAGAATTTATACTTAATCTCACTGTCTTTCTTACTATTTATAAAAATGTTATTATTCATGAATAAAGCACTATATGACTATATGTAGAGGGTAGAAGAAATTTAAAGAATCTGGAATTAATATGGCATTATATGTCACCTGGGAATTCTTGCTTTACATTGTAACCAAGTTAAAATTATCCCTTTGGTGCCATCCTTCTCTCCTTCCCTCTCTCCTTTCTTTCTCCTTTTCTTCCTTTGAATAAATATCAGTGAAGTATCCTGTTATAGATACAATACTCTCCCAGGTGCTATGAGAGATATCAAGTTTAAATGATGTGTGGTACCAGTCCCCATTAAATCATATCATATCTTACAGAATAACTATAATCTTTAACAAAATATTGAGGCAAAGAGGTTCTAAGTACTAGTGAGGTTTGAAGAGGGTTGTAGTAGTTGTTCAGCTATTTCAGTCAAATCTGACTCTTTGTGACCCCATTTGAGATTTTCATAGTAAAGATACTGAAATGGTTTGCCAATTCTTTCAGCTCATTTTTATAGATAAGTAATAAACAGGATTAAGTGACCTGCCTAGGGCCATACAATTCAGAATGTGTGAAGACAGTTTTGAACTCATGGAAAATCTAAGCCAGTGCTCTATCTACTGCATCAGTTAATTGAAAGATAATTATTTATTAGTAGGATCAGTTAAGTTTTCATAGATATGTTCCTTAAATTGAGCTTTAAAGCAGAGGATTTTAACCACTGAAGCTAAGGCAGGGAGATAGTCTATAAGTAGGAAACCAAGCATAGGAATATGTGAAAAAGGATAAGATGTATGAAGAACAGTGAGAACTATAATTTTGTGGAAGTCTAGAGAATGTATTGTGGATGGTATGAGTAAACACTGGAAAGATAGAGTGGCACCATATTTTAGAAGATCTTGAATGCCAGACTGAATATCTTGAACCTTGTATTCAACTGTAATAGGGAGTCTACAAATTTTGTTGAGTCACATGATTAGTTTCAATAAAAAAGAAAATTAATCTGACAGCAATGTGAAAGACGGATTGTTTCAGAGACATAAAGACTCCCAGTCAGATTAAGAGGTTATTGCAACAGCACAAGTGAAAGATGATGAAGACTTGTCCTCCACTGCTGGCATTGTTAAGAAAGAGAAAACAGAAAAGTAAGAGATTATAGAGGTGGAATCATAGTATGTGACTAGATATGAGAAATAAAAGAAAATGACAACTCTGAAAGATCTGGAAACTGATTAATACATTGACCAACCACAATTTCAAAAGACACATGATTAAAATATGCTATCTACTTCTAGATAGAGAATTAATGCACTAGAATGAAAATCAAAGAATATTTTCTTTTCCTTTTTGTCATTTCTTTCTTTTTTTTTTTTAGAAGGGCAGGTATGGAGCAACTAGGTGACACAGTGGATAGAGCACCGGCCCTGGAGTCAGGAGTACCTGAGTTCAAATCCAGCCTCAGACTCTTAATAATTACCTAGCTGTATGGCCTTGCACAAGCCACTTAACCCCATTTGCCTTGCAAAAAAAAAAGGGGGGGGAGGGTAGAGGGGACATGGCAATTATGAGAAATTTTTTCTTATTACTATAGATTATTTGTGCAGGTTTTGTTTTTCTTACCTTCTCAATGGATGGGGAAGGGGAAAGTGAAGGGAGATAATGAAGAATTGAAAGTAATAAAGTTAATTTATTTTAAAGGGAGAAGGAAGAAATAGAGAAGACAAGGTTTCAAGATAGGCAACTGAGAGAAGGTTGATGCTATTCACACTGAATTAAATCAGAAGAGGCAGCAGAAAAGAATATCCTTACATGCTAAACTATTAGAGGAAGCGTGAGATATGTTTCACAAATGTAGGTAAATCATGTATTTGAAACTGGAAGAGACTTTAAAGGTCATTGAATGCAATGTCCCCAGTTTCCAAGAACAAGAAAAACAGGTCCAGAAAAGAGAAGTGATTTGCCCAGGATCATACTATACTACTCTTCCTGCATTAGATGACTTTTCAAGATATCCTATGAGTTTGTGATTTCAACTATAGTATGTTTCAAGAATAATTTCCATGAGAACAGCACTGAGCCCCAATAATATCTGTTTCATGTCCAGAGTGAGGGACACAATAGTTCCTTTGTTTTCTGTCCTAATCAAACCATATTTTAGAAAGGAAATTGACATATTTGATAGAAACCAGCATGGTAAAGAGTCTGTAGGATATAACATATTAGCAATGGTTGAAAGAATTAAGCATAAATAGCCTAGAAAAGAGGAAACTCGGGAAGATATGATATATATGACAATTTATTCAAGTATTTGAAAGACTGTCAGGTGAATGAGGAATGAGAGTTCTTTTGTTCCTCTTGTTCCTCACATGTGGTTATTCTAACACTCTATCTCTCTTCTCTGTATATTTGCACTGACAGTCCCCTATATCTGAAATGTACTTTTTCCTTACCTCTACCTCTTAGAATTCTTTTCTTCTTTTAAGCTTAGCTCAAGCATCATCTTCTAAGTCTTTCCTGATTACTGCCACCGTTTGTATTTATTTTGCATGTGCATAATTATAAGATGCATAGATGATAGATAGATAGATGATAGATAGATAGATAAATAGATAGATAGATAGATAGATAGATAGATAGATAGATAGATAGATAGATAGATAGTCAGACAGACAGATAGATAGATAGATAGATAGATAGATAGATAGATAGATAGATAAAATGTAAGGTTCTCAAGAACCAAGGAATGGTTTCATTTTTATACTGCATGTCTGGAGCTTAATCAATATTTACCAGTTGATTGATTGCTTGTTCTTAAGAGTGCTAAACTAGAAGTCATTGAGAGGAAACTGTAGAGAAGTTCTTATTTGTTATAAGGGGCAACTTCCTAGCTATTAGGAAAACCCCAAAAAAGGAAGGAATACCCTAAGAAGTTGGTGTGTTCCTCCTCACTAGAGATCTCCAAGTGGTCTAAATGATATTCATTGGGAATATAATAGAAGGTATGTTCAGATATGAGTTGTAGTAGATTGTCTTTGAGGTCCCTTCTCAACTCTGAGATAATATGAATTCCAGTGCCCCTAAATTCAGCATTCTAATTAAAGTCTGCCAATCTATAAAAAAAAATTACTAAAAATCTCAGCATTCTTTTTTATCAGAGTAAACTACAAACCTAAGTCTAATGAAAAGAGTAATTTTGGCATTTCTCCTGGCTCTAAAATCAAGGCAACAAAAAAAATTAACTAAAAATTCACTTTTGAGTTATGAGAATTAATCTAAAAACATGATTTTCTAAAATTGATGAATAAAATAAAATTAACAAAATTTCATGAACAGCCAGAGCCAATTTCTTTAACAAAATTGAATGCTCCTCTAAATTAAATATTTAGTAAATGCAGAAAAGAAACAGTCTCACTCCCAAAAGGAATTACAATGGTAGAATAAAGTAAGGGAAATGTTCTAGATTCTGTCCCAATTTTAATGCAGTCTTACAAAGTTTTCAAATAATTCTTGGGATGAAGTTACTTCATTTACAAAATAATGGGATTGAACAGATGATCTTCAATGTCTCTTCCAGTTCTGACAATCTATGTCTTTAAAATCTTACTGCCTAGCAAAAAGCTATTTTCTAAGGAGGGTGGGACATGGGAAAGATTAGTGTGGATGGAGGAACAAAGGCTGAGGAAAGTAAGGGACATGGGAAGCCATTCAGAGAAAGCAAGATCAGTTTTGGGAACCACTGAGAACATGAAAGCAAAAATAGCTCATCATGGACAATATTGTAAAAAGTAAGGAGAGAAGATCCAACAAGGTATGTAGATATTATAATTCATATTCATTTCCATCCCCACCCCCATCCACAATAAAAATAAATTTTATATCTAGATCTAGGCCTGGTTACTTCTGCAGAAGATGAGGTATCTCTTTTCTTCTCTCCCTTGAAGTTTAGAGTTTATTCTTCCCCTTTTCCAGTAATCTTTTATGTATTATCATCTCCCATTAGAATATAAGATTTTTTGAAACCAGGGACTGTCTTACTCATTTGTACTTGTTTCTTTGGGGTTATAGCTGCTGAAACATAGTACAAACTTAATAAATACATTATCTAGCTAAATAGCTAGATATTTTTGTTTGGAGAAGCTGAATTCAAATCTTGTCTTTGTCTTTTACTACCCATGAGACTCAAGAAATACTATATAGCTCCTTTTTTTGTAGAATAAGAGAACTTGCTTCCCTCATTACATGACTGCCCTATAAATCTATAATATTATGGTTTTCCCCATTAAACTTGATTTTATTAAACTTGACCCAATATTTTAGTCTCTCAGATTTTTCAGGATCCTGTCATCAAATCAATGTGCTAGATTTTTTCCCAAAGTAAATGAGAAATGTCTATTTCCCTAAACAATTTGAGAATGAATCTTAGATTGGGGAAAACTTGTCTCTGGAATCAAAGGGAGAAAGGACATATGGTACCCTAATTGATATCTTGGGAACTTTCAGGGGGTTGTCTCTGAAGAGTTAAGAGCTTCACTGAGGTGAAAAAAGAAACTGTGAAGGAAAAACAGACTTACTAAATACCTTCTATGTGGCAGGTACTATGGTAGGTGCTGGGAATATAAAAACATATAGAAAGTGGATAGAAGGTAACCTAAAAAGGAAACCACTAGCAGTTAGGGAGACTAGGAAAGTGACTAGATCTTGAGCTGAATCTTAAAATAAGGTAAATATTTAGTCAAATCTCAAACCAATTCAAAGAATTATGGATACACAAATAAGAAGGAAGATCATGACAGACATGGGAGACAGTCAGTTGGTCAGTAAATACTTAAGTCAGTCAATAAATATTTGTTAATTTGCCTCCTACTTGCCAGTCACTGCATTAAACATTGGGGATACAAAAAAAGGCAAGGCAAGCATTGCCCTCAAGAAGCTTCCAGTCTAACAGGGGAGACAACATGCTAACAACAATTCATGAATAGGATATATATATATATATATATATATATATATTTATGCATATATATATACACATATATATGGAGAGAGAGCTAGATATAGCTAGAGCTAGAGCTAGAGAAAGAGATAGAGACAGAGACAGAGATGATAGAGATAGAGATAGAGATAGAGATAGAGATAGAGATAGAGATAGAGATAGAGATAGATAGAGATGAGATAGAGATAGAGATAGAGATAGAGATAGAGATAGATAGAGATAGAGATAGATAGAGATAGAGATAGAGATAGAGAAATGGATATAGATATAGATATAATGACAATATCAATAGAGGGGAAAACACCAGCATTAAGGGGGGACTGATAAAGGCTTCTTGCAGAAGATGAGATTTTACCTGTGTTATGAAGGATTCCAGGGAAACTACAAGGCAGAGATGAGGAGGAAGAGAGTTCCAGGCATGGGAGACAGCCAGTGAAAATACTCCAATGGAGTGTCCAGGTTGAACAGAAGCACTGAGTTCACTGTCACTGAATTGAAGAGTGGTGATTGGTGTGGGAGAGATAGGGGGTGGAGAAGGGTAAAGTGACAGACAATGCAAAAACATGGAGAGAGGAGGTAGAGAATCATGTGTGAACAACAGACCACTATGTCTTAATCTTAGAGACAGTAATGCATAATAGGGTTGGAAAGGTGGGAAGGAGAGAACTTTCAAATATCTTTAAATGAAAGGAGAATTTATGTTTGATTCCAGAGGTAATACAAAGACACTGGAGTTTAGGATAGGATTATAAGGAGGGAACATCATGGAGTCAGTGTCACAGAAAATGCTAATATATGAGTAATGTATATTTGTGTGTGTGTGTGTGTGTGTGTGTGTGTGTGTGTGTGTGCGCACGCACGCATGTGTAATAGGTTTCGCTTACAGTAGTTTTATTTGATAGGAAAAATTTTTAAGTCCTTTTCTAGAACTATTGGACAAAGAAGTATTTGTGAAGGTGAGCCAATTAAGAAAGTGAAAATATTTCCTACTTATCATTATTTAATTTACTATGCAAGATGTTTTTGGCTCTCTCTATCTTTTTTTATTTGAAAACAATCAGTTAAGTGACTTGCCTAGGGTCACAGAGGATTTAAAGTCAGACCCTCCTGACCCCAGGACTCATGCCCTATCTATTGTAGCACCTAGGTGTTCTTAATCTTTAAAAAAAAAAATACTTTTTAATTGATACCTTTGACTTTTTCTCTGTCATTTCTAGAAAATACTCCCTGCTACCACCACTACCTGTCCCCAAAACCATTAAACCCTCTCTTTGAGCAAAGAAAAAAAATTAAACAATAACATAAAACAATGACCACATCTGATAAACTATATAACATGCTGCCCTGGTAGCCCCCAATTCTCTGTGTTGAAAACTGTGCTTCTTAATCTATTCTTCATTTTTTTAATTCTTCATTCTATCTTTCTTCTAAATTTTCTAAAAAATTTAAATGGTTTTGATCATTATAAATATATATATATAAACATGTATAATATGTGTGTGAATGTATGTGTGTTAATTATACATACATTCATACAAAGATATGTATGTATATATATATATATATATATACACTTTCATATATATATATATGCATGTTGTTGTGGGGGTCTGATCACTTTATACAAATCTTTTCATGTTTCTCGGAATTCTTCATATTTCCTCAGAATTACAGCACAATAATTCGCCATGGCATTCCTATGTCTCAAACTGTTCAGCCATTTCTCAGTCAATGAGTACTCATTTTATTTCCAGTTCTTTGCTACCACAAAGAGTATACATTCTTTAATCATCCATCTTGCAACTCCAGCACTCTTTTCACTTTACCAGAGGCATCAAACACCAGACCCCAGATCAACTCCAACCTACAATTCTCCTGAGTGAAGCCTAGATCAGATTAAAAAATAATTGATAATTAACAAAAATAATTAAAAAAATAAAATATAATGTCAATATGTGGTTTTCTAAGTCAATATGAACTCACAGGGATCCCTATACTCTGTTTAATGACCCCTGCTTCGATTTGAAACTGTTACCACTGCATTAGAGTATTACATTATTTTCCATGGACAGAACTTTCTTTCACATATTATAAATAATGTATTTGTGAGCTTGGAATTAGTAGCATCACACTAAGCCATCCAGTTAAACTATTTCTCCAGATTTTCTGGGTAGACCAATGTGTTACCTCCTAACACTGATCCTAGTCCTTTGTACCAAAGGTACCTCTGCCAAAAGAATTACAGAAACCAATGAAGTGAGAAAATTCCTATATTTGACATCATAACCTGAATTCAGGTCCCTACTTAGCTACCTATATGCAAATTATTTCTTCTCTTTATCTTATACTAAATTAAAATCCATAGGGATCCTATGATCCTTGGAGTTCATGAAGCAGCAATCAAAAAATAAATTAAATGGACACACTTTAAAAATTAACTAAGCACTATTTGAAAAATTATTTTTAGTTATGAAATATTCTGAACCAGGACTCTGAAGAGGTTGAATAACCTTTATCTCTCATGTTATGCCAATGAAAAAATAAATGTCACTATGCATGAAGAGTACCCATCCACATCAAATGCTAGCAACAAGAAATAGATGACTTGAACTATAAATTGAAATGCATAAACAGTTGTCAGATTGGTCAATGACATTGGATACAATAAGGGTAGCATCATTTTCCTCCAAAAGAGAAAGACAACTTCAAATTAAATTTGCCAAGCTTTCCTAAATCATTCATAGGGAGAGCAGAGTCATCACTGAGAAAAACATTTAAAGCCAATATGTGACTGTAGATGATGCTTGAAGAAAATTGGGAGAGCAGAATATGACAAACCTGAAATCAGAGCTTTGATATCCTTAGGCTGTAATTTTTAAGTTAAGGGATATGCAGCTCAATGTTCTTTCCCATTATTTAATCACACAGGAACTTCCAAAGAAAGATTTTTAAATTAAATCTAAGTCAATATGACTTATTTTTCCAAATAAAAGGAAAAATCTGCTATTTTAGTTGCCAGCCTTCAAGAAAAGGATTTACTTAGCCTTTCCATTGTATCCAAGTATGACATGACAGCTGGACAATAGAATCATAGATTTAAGAAGCATCTTTGAGTTTATCCAATACAAACCTTTCATTTCATTTTTGAGGAGGAGATCAGAAAAAGGAAATGATTTGGTCAAAACTCTGCTATTACTTTAGGCCCATCCATCTAAGACTTCCATCTACCACTACTACTAATTTTACTACTACCTCTATCACTAACACTGCCACTATACCATCACTACTACTGCAGATAGTATTAATAATAATCATTGTTAATCATAAATAATAAATAATTACATCCATGCACATATATTTTTGTGTATGAAGATATTCAAGACTACCAAGTGCCAAAGACACTTTGGTTCAAGTCTCACCTCTGACTAATGCTATCTGACTGAGGGCATCACTTCACCTCTCAGTGCTCTAAGCTGCTCATTATATTCATAAGTGGTAGAAAAAAAGTACTAGCAAGTATGTATTAGTAAAGGGATTACTGGAAGCATTGAATACCATTAAAATTATATGTCCCATCTCTATCTCTATTCACTCAAATAAAAATGGTGGGCAGGATTTGGACCTAGTTCCTTGAACTCCAGGATCAAGTACTTTTTTCCCATTTCCCACACTTTCCTTCTTAAATGATATAGATAAATGCAAGCAAGCCAACAATACTGGATATTTCTATGAATATCACAAAAGTTTCCTTGTTTCACTTTTTTCAAATTTGTATTAGCAGTTTTCATAGGTGATTAGATGATGCTCTGGATAAGAATGATCAACATGAAATACTTTGAAGATTTTGGAGTCATTGAGCTTCCTTACTTAGCTACCTATATGCCTATAAGGAATAATAACAACCTTTCTCTTCAAAGATAAAACAAGTCACTGAACCAAGAACAAACTGCATGCAAAAAAATGACAAATATACTTTGGCAGGAAAATTTAAATCCTTCAGCAATGACATTTATGACATTTTTATGGCCTGGTGACTTTTTATGGCTAAGTGACTTGCCTTACACTCATTTTGAAAGGAAAAAAAAGTCATTGCTGCCTTAAAGATGATAGTTTAGAAGCACACTCACCCCAAATCTAGCATTCAGGAAACAAGAAACATACCTAATTCTTTGGTCAGTTAAACACTGATATTTTGAATGCCAATCCACAAAATATCTGCATATTATTATATATTTAAAGCTAGAAAGGACTTTATAAGGCATCAAATAAAATTCCCTCATTTACAGATGAACAGAGAAGTTAAGTACTATGTCCAGGATCACACAGATAGTAAGTGATAGAGATAGAATATGAACCCAGAACTCTTGATTTTAAAGTTAATGTTCTTCTTACTCTTAAATCTTCTTACAAGAACACAAAGTTAAATATTATGTAAGAAAGTAATTTCCAGGCCCTTAGATATGTTTCTAGTTATATCCAAATTGTTAGCCATCCATTCAAAATAATCCTTCCAAAGTTTTAAACCCAACCATTCTGCTCATCTTACTTATCCCACCCATTCCCCAGTTTAAACTTACCAGTATAAGGAATTTTCAAAATTGAAGTTTCTTTCTCTGAGTTTCTGACTGTATTTGTTCAATAAGATTCCTCAGTCTGCTTTATTGGGTCTTCATTTCACAGATCAATATTTGAAGTTGTCAGAGTATCAGCTGATCTTAGACTTTATCACACCAAAGATTTTCATTTTCTCATCTTTCTCCCTTCTCTGGCAGACTTATGAACAATCAATCACATCCAGAGGGGGAAAAAATCTAATCTCAATGAATTATGGAAAGAGATGCAATTTTTGGAAACTGAACTAATCAGTTTCATACAATCATAGACACACACACACACACACACACACACACACACACACACACACAGACACACACAGAAACAATCAACTGTTCATTTCATCCATCAGAAAATATGTGTAATCCTGTCTATTTAGGGAAAAAAGAAAAAGAAAACAATTAATTTGCTTCTTTTGACTCAAAGCACAGTTTTTTAATCCATGAATTTTAAATAATTGAGAATTAAAACATAAGAGTATTTGTAGATTTTTTTTTTATTTCTTGGTACTTCTTTAAAGTTCTAAGATATTCTGTTCAACTAGTTGACAAAAAGGCTTTTTGAAGACTCATTGTCTTTTTTTTTTAAGTTTTTGCAAGGCAAACAGGGTTAAGTGGCTTGCACAAGGCCACATGGCTAGGTAATTACTAAGTGTCTGAGACCGGATTTGAACCCAGGTACTCCTGACTCCAGGGCCCGTGCTTTATCTGCTACACCACCTAGCCACCCCCGAAGACTCATTGTCAATGTTGAAAAAGACAAATCCACAAATATTTTTTCTGAAATAAAATATCCATTTGTGTCTTGCACCCAACTATAATTATTTCTCAGAATCCATTATGAATTACCACTTCTCTCCTCACAATGTATATCACTGCACAATTTTCAAAGGTAAAGTTAGCAACACTAATAAAGAGAAAAATAGAAACTGAAGTGGATTTCATACCTTTCCTTATGAAGAGATTTTTTTTCTTTTTTCTCTTTAGTTGAGAAAACAAATCAGGCCTTCTGGAAAAGAGGTAGTATAGCATATGTCTTCTAATCTGGACCCAAATCCCTATATAAGTTTCCATAATTCTAAATTCCCAAAGGTCTTAAAGAAATAATAGTAAGATGTTTAAATTGAATCCTTTTCTATCAACATCTATTAAAGATGAGGCAAAAGATGAGACAATAAAGAAACTGAAATGGTAGAATATCTACTTCTTTAACTCACTCAGAAGTAAAAATATAACTTCTGTAAATTCTCCATTGAACACAAATTTAGTCATCTATAATAGAAAGGTTAGGAGACATAAGTTCTGGGTTCCAATATAGCTGCCATCACTTACTAGATATGTAAACTCAGCAAGTCAATCTACCTCTCTGAGCATCAAAGTTCTCATCTGTAAAATAGAAAGAGCAATGAAGACAGTATTGATAGAGTGCTAAGCTTAAATTCAGATAGACCTGAGTTTGTATCCTTTCTCTGTTATTACAGTAGAATGAAAACTATTTGAGGGTAGTGATCTAACTTTTCTATTAATAGCACCTAGTGTACATTACCTGACATATAGGGGAAGCTTGATGGGTATTTATTGATCAACTAATTGGTAGCTATCTGACCTGGACAAATCACTTGATATCTATGAACCTCAAGTGTCTCTCTAAGATTTATTAACTAATTCATAATTTGTTATCTACTTTGGTAGAAAGAATTCTCACATCCTGAATTCCCAACAATATTTCCACTGAAATTTAGTTCTTTTGTACATTTAAAATACTAGAAACTTCACAGGATTGTTGAGAGGCACCAATATGAGTATAGATCCTTTATAAATTTTAAAATCTTATACAAAAATGAAGTTCCTATTTGATCAGTCAAATTCATTTCAAAAGTTCTGACTCTTGATCCTGAGACCATCTTATAATTTTTAAATCACCGCAGGATTGGATCCAATAAGAAGAGAAACCAAGAAATCCCTTGATTCAACAGGTTAGACCAAAGAAATTCTCTCTCTCTCTCTCTCTCTCTCTCTCTCTCTCTCTCTCTCTCTCTCTCTCTCTCTCTCACACACACACACACACACACACACACACTCCCCTATATGATATATTGTCTGTCTCAATAGAAATTAAGTTAAGGCATCCTGGACTCTTAGGTTTTATCTTTATCACACCAAAGATTTTTATTTTCTCATCTTGAGAAAAATAATAATTCTGCGGATTTCGAAAATCATCTCATACCCTTGCTGAATTGTTGTCCCACCATCTTTCCAAAGTTCAAGTTTAACAGTCTCTGGTTGACAGTAAGCTCTGAGTCTGTGATTGGATTTGATGAACATTTTTGTTGCTTTCTGCAAAAAAAAAAAAAGAAGAAAAAAGCATTAGTAAACCCCAATTCATTTATTTAGCACCCACTACATGAAGAGTAGTCTGTGGCCAGTCACCAGGTGGCACTAGAAGCTTCTATACTAGCTCACTCAAAGCTGATATATATACATTAATTCCTCTCCTGCTTCATTTCTCCGTGAATTTTTATGCTTCTTGATTTTACATTTACATCTAAGTTTATGAATTAATTCCCATAATATTATTGTGGGTCAGTCCCTATCCCAGTTTTGTTTCTACTTCTTATCATAACAATCTGTTTTCATGAATTGAACTAAATGTCTATTAAGATTACTTCCAGCAACTCAAATTCTGTGATTCTATAACTGACATTCAATAATAGTCCTAATGAATTCATTCATTCAATATTTAGAGTAAGGAATTTACTAGAAAAAAACTGAAAGCAAATTATAACCACATTATTCTGTGACATTAAAAAAGTGACACTGTCACTTTGGTAAAGTCTGACTTTCCAATTTACCTACCCTCTCTTTTGTGTCTTATTTACTCTTTAACCTTGTAATGAAGAAAGTTGTACCCTAGAGAAAGAAGTCTTTCTACAGAAGGGTCATCCATTATTCTTGGTCTCAGAAATCAAGGATGGGATAAAGAGTAAAAATGTCAGCTTGCCATAATCACTTTACAATTTTTTAAGTACCTACTAATGAAAAATGTATAATAGTGAAATCAAGAAGAAAAGAGTTTTGAAAAAGTAAGAGATAGTCAAGCCCTATATCTGAACCTTTTTTAAAAAAATCCAAATTATTTTTAAAAAGCACCAGATGTCTCCCAAGAAGTTGAAAGGGAATATGGAATTTCCCAAATATAACAAAATATTTGGAGTTTTCTTGGCAGAGGTGCAAGGTCCAATTTAGAGGGCTTTTTGGCAAAGCAGATGCCCATCTACTGGGGAATGTCTAAACAAATTGCAATTCATAAAAGTTAATAGATTATTGTTGTGCCATAGGAAATGACAAATATGAAGAATTTTTAAAAAATTGGAAGATATAAGATAGGGGAGGCTAGGTGGCACAGTGGATAGAGCACCAACCCTGGAGTCAGGAGTAACTGAGTTCAAATCCAACCTCAGACACTTAATAATTACCTAGCTGTATAACCTTGGGCAAGTCACTTAACCCCATTTGCCTTACAAAACCCTAAAAAAAAAAAAAAAACGATATAAGATAATAGAAAGAGAACTGCTCTGGAAAACTTTATCTCAATTTTTGCCCCTAATGTTAACTCTCTGATCTTGAACAAGTTATTCAATCTGCCCTCAACTTCAATTACTACAACTATAAAATGTGAGGGTCAGACTACATGACCTCTTCCAGTTCTAAATCCATGGTCTATGTTACAGAGTAAAGTAAGCAGAAGAGCAGCTAGGTGACACAGTGGATAGAGTGCTGGGTCTGTAGTCAGGAAGACTCATCTTCTGTAGTTCAGCTCTGGCCTTAGATACTTCCTAGCGGTTGTGACCCTGGACAAGTTACCTAATCTTTTTTGCCTTGGTTTCCTCATCTGTATAATGAGTTAAAGAAGGACCTTTGCCAAAAAAACCCTCCAAATTGGACCTTAGCACCTCTACCAAGAAAACTCCAAATTGGATCACAAATAGTCAGACATGACCAAAATGACTGAACAACCACTAAATAAGCAGAAACAAGAAAATATACACAAAGACTACAATGGTGCAAAGAATTCTGGAATTGGAATGGTGTTTAATTTAAATGTCCAAATTTAGCCCAGGAGAAGAAAATGTATCTCCTTCTCTCCATTGCAGAGGCAGTAGATTATGAATGGAATAGTTCATATATTATCAGTAGCAATGTATTGACTGGAGTTGCTGAACTACTTTTTCTCTTCTATTGTTTTAATCTTTGTTACAGAGGTCAGTTACTATTCCTGACTTTGTAGTGGGGGGGGGAGAGAAATATTCTGAAATAAATGAAGCACAATAACAAAAGCATCAAAAATATTTTTAAACACTCTAGTTCCACCAGGATCCAACTTCTGATAGATACCCCATCTTGGGAAGCACTACCTTCTGGCCTTTATAATGCTATATTTTCAATGTTCCTTAGTACCTAAGATTCAAGAGGTGCAGAGGAAGGCTATGTATCCATTAAGCCTTTGGAAGTTCTTTCAATGGCTTTGTTAATTTTAACTTCACCAAACAATAATAATAATAATAATAATAATAACTTTTAAATAATGTTTACTATGTACAAGACATTGCATTAAGTCATTGTACCATGTATCATTGTCTCATTTGACTCTGGCAACAATCCTGGGAAATAGGTGTTATTATTATTATCTCCATTTTATGATGAAGAAGCTGAGGCAGAAAGCTGTTAAGTGTTTTACCCAGGATTACATAATTAGTTAAGTGCCTGAGATCAAATTTGAACTCAGATCTTCCTGACTTCTGTTTGAATCTCCTAAACAAATTGGGAGCATCCTCAACTTTGGGAAGCTCATAATCTATTCCAAAGTTCGATATTCTATTGAACTATCCTTCATTTCCTAACCCAAAGAATTATTTAATTCAGATCATAAATTCTTAGATTTAGAGCAGGAAGAGGCCTCACAAGCTGTCCTGTCCAATCCATCATTTTACAAATGAAGCAAATACAGCACAAAGGCTTTAAGTGTCTTGCTAAAGGTTGAATGGATATTAGGCGGCTCAATCTAGACCTGAATCCCAGTATTCTTCTCTCTTCAAATTCTACACAATAGTTCAAATGTCAAATTCCACAAATCAAGCTCCTACTCTGTGCTTAGTACTCACTATACTAAACCATTTGGCAGATACAAATATAGCATCAATTATCATTATTATGAACTTGGCTATACCTTCTATCACTAATTTGACCTTACCTCATGCCACCCTGTGGTCCTCCTCACTTTGGAGGAAGTTCCAACTCTGGACATGGAATAGTTGGTCTTTGGGATTCCAGGGTTCCATAACTCTTATCTCTTTGGGCAGCATGGAGGGACATGGAGTCGGAAGATCTGAATTTGAATTCCATCTCTTATATTTAGATTGAAGGCTTTGTTATGTTTTGTTTTGACTTAAGCAAATTGATTTAAGTAAATAGATCTGTATATTATTTTGGAAGCTTTGTGAAGGGTAACCTGAAGAAGAGGAGACAAGAATCAAGGAGACCAGTCAGAAGACTCTTATAATAGTCAAGGCAAGATGGAAGCAGGTTCAAAACTAAGTAAATAATTAGAGAACATTAGTTTAAATATGATGAACATGTTTGGTTTCTCAATTAAAGCTATATCCTGAAGTTAGTGAAGAGGGAGAACAGTTTGGGCCAGATTCAGGGGAGGCATCAGTAGGGAATCAAGACTGGATAAGTAACCATTACAATTTTTAAGCAAGACATTTTGACAGTTTGCAATGACACAGTGAGACACTTCAACTCTATATCCTTAAATGATTTTTTCCCTTTCATAAGTATTGTGGTGACATACAGGACTAGGATAGGGCCTAGAACTGAGACTTCATTGGCATAACAAAATCTCCAGCAAGAGATCCAGTAGATCAGTATCCTTTCTAAAATGTAGAGTTTTCTCAAAGGGTGAAAAAAGACTGTGACTTTCCCAGGATCACACACAATGTGTCAGTGACAAATCTTGAACTCATGTCTACTACACCATGCTTCCCCTTTTGTGAGCACACATATTGACAAATTTTATTGCCTCTGCTTTTTTTCCAAATTCATTTCAAAGATCATACATTTTCAAATCTTATATCCTGCAAACATAAATCTGTGGTGCTCTGAACAACTATGTCTTAGTCCTTTAGCTCAAAACTTACTGTTCTATGATTTCACTAACACACTATCATTGGTAAACCCCAAATCAATGAGGTTTGTTTTTCTGTTTCTGTTTTTGTTTGTTTTTTTATTATTGTTTCCCTGGGTTAAAAAAGTATGCATAACAAACATAAGACCATCAGGAGAAAAGTGGAAGAGAAAAAAGGATGCCTGTGGCTATCAGATCTGTGACTTTAATTTGTTCTCTCATTCTCCAAATGGATCATAAAACAATGAACTTAGGGATGATCAGGTGATAAGTAACTTAAAACAGAAGGGAAATAAAGAAATAAAGATGTTTCTGTTGTTTATTTTTCAGTCATGTCTGATTCTTTGTGACCCCCAAGTAGGGTTTTCTTGGCAAAAAAAAAATGTTTCTCCAGCTTATTTTAGAAATGAGCAGGTTTAAATGACTTGTCCAAGGTCACACAACTAGTACGTATATGAAACAAGATTTAAACTTATGAAGGGGAATTTTCCTTATGAGTGTGGCTTAAATCAGTTGGAGTAGTATAATAGAGATATAGATTTAGAGTGATAAGGAAAATGAAGTGATTTTCACAAGATCAGACAACATCCATTCATCAGCATCTAAGTCTGAGAGGGAAGAAGGAAGGAAGGAAGGGAGGGAGGGAGGGAGGGAGGGAAAACAACAATTTTATTGCATGACTATTGTGTTAAATACTTTACAAATCTAATCTCATTTAATCCTCATAATAAATCTGGGAGTCCATCCTCTTAAGTAAGAAGTAAAATAATTCACCTGGATACTAGCACCCACGGTAAAGAAAGCCTCAGTAGCCCAAGTTATGGTTATGGTTCTGCCCAGAACCACTTAGACCCAAAAAATAATGTCTCTAAAGGGATGTCTATTTC
This sequence comes from Macrotis lagotis, assembly GCF_037893015.1. Taxonomy (NCBI): domain Eukaryota; kingdom Metazoa; phylum Chordata; class Mammalia; order Peramelemorphia; family Peramelidae; genus Macrotis; species Macrotis lagotis. The sequence goes on along the minus strand of NC_133662.1, from coordinate 27,950,533 downwards.
TAGCCCAATATACTTGTTCTCTGTCACTTGTAAATGTGCTCATGGATTACTGTGGGTTAATATTTATTATTACTCAGTCAAGTGACTTCTTGATATTCAGTCAAGCAACACAAACAGGCTCATGTCAAAGATGCTCAAGGAAGAAAATGTCAGTAGCAGTACATTTGCAGCTGATTTTCCACTTGGAAAAGCTTCATACCCAAATGAAGCAGTATGAAAGATAATCTAATGAGGAGAATCCAAAGTAACTGAAGTGTTACTAGACCTTTACACTGGTTAGAAAGCAATCCCCTGGAAAATGAGAAAATTTGGCAAGTCATGGTTGACTGAATAACAAATCATGTGGAAGCAGAGAAATTGAAAAAAAACTATGTTGGCATCCTCTTTGAAGAATTTCAGAAGTATTTTCACACTAGCTGACTCCCTGAGAATTTAAAAGGAATGAGGTGAGAGGATACTTTCATGAATAATAGGTTTCTGTAAAAGCACAGATGAGTAATGAGCCTGGAGCAGCAAGACTTAGTTCCTTTGGAAGAGAGGATGGTTCTTTTGGTAATGTGTGATGGTCAAGGTGCTTCATTTCCTGCCCCAAAAGAGTATCAAGAGAAAATATTTTAAGCCTCCCCGCCAAAATAGGGGGAAGGGGAGTTTTGAGAAATTTTTTCACCTCAATCTAGCCAGATTAGGTAATAAACTGTAAGATTAATGGAGGTGAATATCAAGGACACAGAGAGTCAATGGAGTACAGTGGAAAGGGTATTAGATTTAGAGACAGAGGACTCAGATTCAAATCCCACCTTTGTCACTCTATATCATTCAGGCAATAAGCATTTTTTAAATACCTGCTATTTGAAGTGTATAGAGAACTGCCATAAAGTCCAAAGTCAAGATTTAGACTGAAAGAATTTAAAAAAACAAAATGATCATAAAAACCATTATAGTATATGATTATGATAGAATACTACTGTGCTATAAGAAATAATGACCTCAATTTTGTAAAAATGTGAAAAGGCAAAAAAATAAATTTAAAAATAAATGTAAAAAACATGAAAAGGTATGCATGAAACAATGAAGAACAAGATGAGCAGAATCAGGAAAACATTGTATATAGCAACATGAATATTATTTTAAGAATGACTTTGAACAGATTAGTTATTTTGATTATTATTAATGCCCATTAACTATAAATGCTATATGAGGAAAGATGATATCTTTATCCAGGGGAATTCTCCATGAGACCACATTCCTTTGAACTTTTCATCATGGCTCCATGAAAGCTACCTAACCTCAAACCCAGGATATAAAACAGACCCTCAGAAATCCTCAACTTTTCTATATATGACTAGTAAGATACAGCAGAAAGAGCTAGAAAGAGAAATCCCATTCAAAGTAACTTCAGACAATATAAGATACCTGGGATTCCACCTGCCAAGGCAGACTCAGAAACTTTTTGAAAACAATTACAAAACACTTCTTACGCAAATAAAATCAGATTTAAATAACTGGGCAAACATCAGCTGTTCATGGACAGGTCGAGCTAATATAATAAAAATGACAATTCTACCAAAACTAAAAGACCTGTTTAGTGCCCTACCAATCAAAATTCCAAAAAAATTGTTTTAATGAGTTGAAAAAGTTGTAAATAAATTCACATGGAGAAATAAAAACGCAAAAATTTCCAGGGATTCAATGAAAAAAGTACAAAAGAAGGTGGCTTTGCCCTATCAAAACTAAAATTATATTAAAGTATCAGTCATCAAAACTGTCTGGTATTGACTAACAGAGTAGAGGACCAATCAAATAGACTAGGTGCAATAGCAGGAAATGATTATAGTAATCTGCTGCTTGATAAACCCAAAGAGTCCAGCTATTGGGATAAAAACTCTGTCTTCAATAAAACCTGCTGGGAAAATTGGAAGTTAAAATGGAAGAAACTTAGATTAGATCACCAACTCACACCCTATACTGAGATAAGATCCAAATGGATACAGGATTTAGACATAAAAAACAATATTATAAGCAAACTAGAAGATCAAGGAGTAGTTTACCTGTCAGATCTATGGAAAGGGAAGCAGTTTATGACTAAGGAAGAGTTGGAGAACATCACCAAAAAGTTGCAGGTTATAAAATAAACCCCCATAAATCCTCAACTTTCCTATATATGACTAGCAAGAAACAGCAGGAAGAGCTAGAAAGAGAAATTCCATTCAAAGTAACCTCAGACAGTGTAAAATACTTGGGAGTCTATTTGCCAAGACAGACTCAGAATCTTTTTGAAAACAATTATAAACACTTCTCACACAAATTAAATTAGATTTAAATAACTGGGCAAATATCAACTGCTCATGGATAGGTAGAGCTAATATAATAAAAATGACAATTCTACCAAAACTAAACTATCTGTTTAGTGCCCTACCAATAAAAATTCCAAAAAATTACTTTAATGAGCTAGAAAAAATTGTAAGTAAATTCATATGGAGAAATAAAAAGTCAAGAATTGCCAGAAGCTTAATGAAAAAAAGAGCAAATGAAGGTGGCTTAGCACTACCCGATCTAAAATTATATTAAAAAGCATCAGTCATCAGAACTGTTTGGTATTGGCTAAGAAATAGAGTGGTGGACCAGTGAAATAGACTAGGTGTAAAAGCAGGAGAGGATTATAGTAATCTGCTGTTTGATAAACCCAAAGAATCAGGCCACCGGGATAAAAACTCCTTCTTTGATAAAAACTGCTGGGATAATTGGAAGTTAGTATGGAAGAAACTTAGATTAGACCAACACCTCACACCCTTTACCAAGATAAGATCCAAATGGTTACAGGACATAGACATAAAAAACAATACTATAAGCAAATTAGAAGATCAAGGACTAGTCTACCTGTCAGATCTATGGAAAGGGGAACAGTTTATGACTAAGGAAGGGTTGGAGAACATCACTAAAAACCAATTAGATGATTTCAATTACATTAAATTAAAAAGGTTTTGCACAGATAAAACCAATGTAATCAAGATCAAAAGAAAAGTAGTAAATTGGGAAACAATCTTTACAACTAATGATTCTGACAAAGGACTCATTTCTAAAATATATAGAGAACTGAGCCATATTTTTAAAACAAAAAGTCATTCCCCAATTGACAAATGGTCAAAGGATATGCAAAGGCAATTTACAGATGAGGAGATGAAAGTAATCCATAGCCATATGAAAAAATGCTCTAAATCATTAATTATTAGAGAAATGCAAATTAAAGCTTCACTGAGGTACCACCTCACACCTCTCAGATTGACCAGTATGACCAGGAAGGATAATGATCATTGTTGGAAGGGATGTGGGAAATTTGGGACACTATTACACTGTTGGTGGAGCTGTGAACTCATCCAACCCTTCTGGAGAGCTATTTGGAACTATGCCCAAAGGGCAACAAAAATGTGCATACCCTTTGACCCAGCAATACCACTACTGGGTCTGTACCCTGAAGAGATGAGGAAAAAGGGTAAAAACATTACTTGTACAAAAATATTTATAGCAGCCCTGTTTGTGGTGGCAAAGAATTGGAAATCAAGTAAATGTCCTTCAATTGGGGAATGGTTTAGCAAACTGTGGTATATGTATGTCATGGAACACTATTGTTCTATTAGAAACCAGGAGGGATGGGATTTCAGGGAAACCTGGAGGGATTTGCATGAACTGATGCTGAGCGAGATGAGCAGAACCAGAAAAACACTGTACACCCTAACAGCAACATGGGAGTGATGTTCAACCTTGAAGGACTCATTCCATCAGTGCAACAATTGGGAACAATTTTTGGTTGTCTGCAAAGGAGAGTACCATCTGTATCCAGATAAGGAGCTGTGGAGTTTGAACAAAGTACAAGGACTATTCCCTTTAATTCAGAAAAAAAAAAAAAACAGATGTCTTATGGTTTGATCTGGTTACCTCTGAGAATTCTGTCCTCTTTAAGGATATGATTTCTCTCTCATCACACCCAATTTGGATCGAGGTACAACATGGAAACAAAGTAAAGACTGACGGAGTGCTAACTGTGGAGTGGGGGTGGGGAAGGGAAGCAAGATTGGGGGAAAACTGTAAAACTCAAATAATATCTTTAATAAAAATTTAAAAAAAAAGAAATGTATCTCTTTTAGAGAGTATAGACAGAAAGCATGATCATAAGTTGATTCAATAGGATGATTCAAAAAATTAAGACATTTTTAAAAAGGGATTATACTGAGAAGAAGGAAGGGGAGGGAAAATGTGATAAATTACATTATATGAAGAGGCATTGTTTTTATTCCATGATACAAAAAATAACATGTAATAAAGGACTATGAAAAGACAGGCTAAAAATTATTTGGAGACTAATAATCTAATTTTGAATAATGATCAAGCAACATATCATTGAAATGGTAATTTCATCCAAGACATTGACAATAATGAGAAAACATTTTAAAACTTGTGAGATGCACCAAAGCAGTTATTAGGGTAAATTTTATGTCTCTAAATGTTTCAAGAATAAAAAGAGAAGGGGCGGCTAGGTGGCATAGTGGGTAAAGCACCGGCCCTGGAGTCAGGAGTACCTGGGTTCAAATCCAGTCTCAGACACTTAATAATTACCTATCTGTGTAGCCTTGAGCAAGGCACTTAACCCTGTTTGCCTTGCAAAAACCTAAAAAAAAAAAAAAAAGAAAGAATAAAAAGAGAAAGGAGAGGTCAATGAATTGGGCATACAACTAAAAAAGCTACAGAAAGAATAAATTAAAAATCTCCAATTAAATACCAAATTAGATTTTCTGAAAACTAAAGGAGAGATTAATAAAATGGAAAATAAGGAAACTATAGAACTAATAAATAAAAATGAGTTAGTTTTATGAAAAGAAACCATAAAATAGATAAATATTTGGTTAATTTTATTTTTTTAAAAAGAAAACAAAACTAAAACTTTCAAAAATGAAAATGATGAATTCACCACCAATGAGGAGGAAATTAAAGTTTTAATTCAATTACTTTACTCAGCTGTACTTCAATAAATTTAGTCACCTAAGGGAAATGAATAAATATTTACCAAAACATTAATTGCCCAGATTAACAGAAGAAGAAACTGAATACTTATATAAAGCTTATAAGCAAAAGAAATTGAACAAGTAATCAGTGAATTTCCTAAGAAAAATTTCCAGGGTCAGATAGATTAGCAAATAAATTCTACCAAACATTTAAAGAGCAATTAATTCCAATTCTATATAGAGTATTTGAAAAAGAATTGATAGAATTCTGTCAAATTTATTCTATAATGCCAATATGGTACTGATACCTGAACCAATGAGTCAAAAGAGAGAATGAAAATTATGGAACAATTTCCTTAATCAATATTGTTGTAAAAATTTTAAATAATTTTTCAACAAAACTGTTAGCAAGTAATAGGATAATAGGATAATATGCTATGTTCACATAGGATTTATACCTACTGGATTGATTCAATATTCAGAAAACTATCAACATATTTCACCAAATCAATAAAAAAAATAATATGATTACTACAATAGATGCTGAAAAAGTTTTTGAAAAAATACAGCACTCAAAAATACTACTATTGGGTCTATATCATGAAGAGATCATGAAAAAGGGCAAAAATCCCACATCTACAAAAATATTGATAGCAGTTCTTTTTGTAATATCAAAGAATTGGAAATTGAGGGGATGTCCCTCAACTGGGGAACAGTTGAACAAACTATGATATATGCCTGTGATAGAACACTATTTTTCTATAAGAAAGCAGGAGAGATGGGATTTCAGAAAAGCCTGGAAATCCTTGCATGAATTAATGCTGAGTGAGATGAGCAGAACCATAAGAATAACATATGCACTAAAAACAACATGGGAGATGATCAACCATGAGGAACTTTTTCATTCCATCAGTGCAAAAATCAGAGATAATTTTAGGGGATTTGTGATGGAGATCACCATCTGCATCCAGAGAAGGAACTGTGGAGTTTAAACAAAGATCAAAACTTACTCTTTTCAATTTTTAAATGTTATCTTTTGTATTATATAATTTTGCTATCTCTAATATTTTCTTTCTTGCTTTTGGATATGATTCTTCTCCCACAACATATTCAGTTTTGATCTATGCTTTATCATGGATGCAAATATAAAGTTTATATTAGATTGCCTTTGTTGGGGAGAGGGAGGTGGAAAAGGAAGGGAGGGAGAAAAATTGTGAAACTCAAAACCTTGCCAAAAGAATGATTGGCAGAAACCCAAATTATGTAATTGGAAAATAAATAAAATATTCATATAATCAAAAATATAGCACTAATTCCTTTGGAAAACACTAGAGAGCATAAGAATAAATGAAATTTTTCTTAAAATGACAATCAGTGTCTATTTAAAAACCATGAGCAGCCATTTTATGTAATGGGGATAAACTGAAGCATTCCCAATAAAATCAGGGGTGAAGCAAAGATGTCTGTTATCACCACTATTTTTCGATATTGTATTAGAAAATTTAGCTTTAGCAATAAAGAAGAAAATAAAATTGAAGGAATTAGAATAGGTAATGAAGAAACAAAACTCACTCTTTGCAGATGATATGAGGGTATACTTAGAGAATCCTAGATTATCTAAAAAACTACTTGAAACAATTAGCAACTTTAGCAAAGTTGCAGGACAAAATAAGCCCACAAAAATCACCACCATTTCTATATAATACCAATAAAACACAATAAAAAGAAAAGTTCCATTTAAAATAACTGTAGACAACATAAAATATGTGGTAGTCTATCTGCCAAAACAAACTCAGAAACTATATGGAATCAATTACAAAACACTTTTCACACAAATAAAATCTGAACTAAATGTCAAATGCTCATAGGTAGACCAAGCTAATATAACAAAAATGACAATTCTACCTAAAATAATTGCTTATCAGTGACCATTCCAATAAAACTACCAAAAAATTACTTTATTTAGCTAGGAAAAACAGTAACAAAAATCATATGGAATATTAAAAGGTCAAGAATATCAAGATAGGGCGGCTAGGTGGTGTAGTGGATAAAGCACCGGCCTTGGAGTCAGGAGTACCTGGGTTCAAATCCAGTCCCAGACACTTAATAATTACCTAGTTGTGTGGCCTTGGGCAAGCCACTTAACCCCATTTGCCTTGCAAAAAAGCTAAAAAAAAAACCTGAAATAAAAAAAGAATATCAAGGTAATTAATGAAAAAAAACACAAAGGAAAATGACCTAGCCATACCAGATCCAAAATTATATTATAAAGCAGTAGTCATCAAAACTGGTACTGGCTAAGAAATAAAGTGGTAGTTTAGTGAAATAGATTGACTACAAAAGAAACAGTAGTAAATGACCATTGTAATTTATTGTTTGATAAACCTAGACTTCGGTTTCTGAGATAAGAATTTATTATTTAACATAAAGTGCTGGGAAAACTGGAAAAAATGGCAGAAACTACTCTTAGACCACTACATGCCATATCCTATACCATGATAAAGTTGAATTAGTTACAGGATTTAGAATAAAAGGTGACATCATAAGCTAGTTAGGAGAATAAAGAATAATTTGTCAGATCTTTGAGTGATTTATGATGAAAGAAGAGAAAGAAAACATAAAATAGAAAATGATTTTGATTACATTAAATTAAAACTTTTGCACAAACAAAACCAGTTTACCCAAGATTAAAAGGAAAATAATGTTAGGAAACAATTTTTATAATTAATGTTTCTGAGAAAGAACTTATTTCTAAAATACATAGAGATTGTTCAGGGGTCAAAGGATATGAACAGACAGTTCTCAAAGATGAAGAAACTAAAGCTATCCCATAGTCATAAGAAAAAATGTTCTAAATTGTTATTGATTAGAGATATGCAAATTAAAACAGCTCTGAGATACCACTTCACATCTATCGGAGTGGCAATATTACAAAAAAGAAAAAAATGGTCAGTGTTGGAGGGAATATGGGAAAACAGGAACACCAATGCATTGCTGTTAGAGTTGTGAACTGATCCAATCTTTCCAGAGAGCAATTTGAAACTACATCTAAAGGGTTATAAAACTGTGCATATCCTTTGATCCAACAATACCACTATTAGATCTATTACAAGAAAGAATTTTAAAAAACACATGGACAAAAATATTTAGAGAAACGCTTTTTATAGTGACCAAGCATTGGAAATTGAGGGAGTGTCCATCAGTTGGAGAATGGCTAAACAAATTGGGGTATATGAATGTGATGGAATATTATTGTTCTGTAAGCAGCCTTGAGGGGTGGGGCTTTAGAAAAGCATGGAAAGACTTGAATGAACTAATACTGAGTGAAATGTGCAGAACAGGAAGAACATTATACACATTAATAGCAACACTGTGATGATCAATTACAATAGACTTACCCTTCTCAGCAGTACAATAATCAGGCAACTCTAAAGGACTTCTAATGGAAAATACATCCACATCATACTTCTTTTTTCCTTTTTGTTCTGATTTTTCTTTCACAACACGGTTAATATGGAACTATGTTTAACATAGATATACATGTATAATATATTAGATTGCTTTCTGTCAGTGGGAAGGGGGAGGGAAGGAAGGAGGAGAGGAAAAATGTGAAACTCAAAAGTTTACAAAAAACTAATGTTGAAAGTTATCTTTAATGGAGTGGAAAAATAGATAAATTCATTTTTTGAAAAATTAGTTTACAAGCTTAAGAAATCTAGGCATCTAAGCAATGCTCTATAAAATTATTATTGTCATATGCCAGTCATATTTTTAAATCTTCTACAATTTTCTTTACACTTTGGAATAATTTGTGTAAACATTTCCAGATTTAAAATTAGAAGACATTATTCTAAATCCCAGGTCTACCACTACTAGCTTTGTGACTTTTTTAGGCCTCAGTTTCCTCGTGTGTACAGTGGGGAATGTAATACAACTTGGATCATATGTCTTGATGACAGCTTGTTTTAAGAAAAATGTCTTGCAAACCATGAAGTACTATATAGGGAGTTTCAATATAGTGAACAATGTTAATAATTTTTTTCTTCTTTTTCCTATTTTTCTTTTTTCAAAATTCTTTGTAACCTGGCATAGCTTTCCAAGGCAGGGTAGAGGAGAAATTTGAGAGAAATGTAGAGAACACAAGAATAAAACATAATAAAATTCATTTTAAAAAATAAAAAGTGTAATTTAAATTTATTTTATTCCAATAATAATTCATTTATCTGAAAGTCATTTATCCAATAATTTTAATCATTTGGAATTATTTGAAACCACAAAGGAAATCAAGAGAGTACTCTGAGAAACCAAAATTTGTCACACATGAAAAAACTATTCAATTCAGTTTATGCATTCAACTTTGAAAAGAGATCTTCAATACCTCATTCAAATACTTGTCCTTTTTATCTCCTACAGTTGGAATGTGGTAACAAATGATGGTTAATTCCAAATGTTGATTGGTGAGGCATTAGTTGATTGAGCTTTTACTGTAATTGTGCTTTCCTGATCAATAAAATTTGCAGTGAAAAACTTAGAAGATATTGAAACTAATGGACCCTTGGTCACTGATAGCTCCTAGAGGTCACTAACCTTGTGAACATAAATCTAATGGAAATGAAATTCTTGGAAATTACTATTACTCATGCTCATTAGCACTCTACATGGAAAGATCAATGTAAAGCTCATCTTCAGTTAGGGAGATAATAAGCCTGAGGGGAATGTTATCTCAGAATTCTAAGGACTTCGGGATCCTTTCACCCTTGGGAGGCTATTGAAAGATTCTAGAAGTAACTAAAGGTATGTAAAGTTCAATGATGAATCAGTATTTTTTTGAGGATATATTTGAGGAGGAATCACTAGCTTGATCATTAACCTAAGTTTGATGTCCAGCTCTCAAATTCCCTTTTCCTTATTCTTCATTTTTTGTTTTTCTTTTTTCCAAGTGACTTGACAAAACATCAAGGAATGTAAGTCATAAAAGTTACAGTGTTTTAGGTAGTTTAAGACTATCTTGAAGAAGAATAGACTTAAAGTCTAAGACCTTTTGTTTCAATTCTAACTCTTCAGTTAGCCCACAACATGCCTGTGGATTTCATTGCTCTAAGTCTCAATTTCCTATCTGCAAAATGGATGTAATATCAGCTGTTTCATAGGCATCTTGTGAGGAAAGCATTTAGTTAATTTAAAAATGTTACACAAATGTAAGCAATGATGATCATGATGACAAAGCAAGACCTTCTAGGCAAACCTTGGACTATCAAGAAAATCTATGGAGAGGTAAGAGGAAGCAAATGGTAGTATTGGTGAAAATGGAAACAATTTCTAGGATATTGTTTTTTTACTTGGATTAATATTGCGTGGCCAAAAAAAAAAATAATGCATGTGTTTCAATTCATTCCCCATTAGGGAATGAGTAGGAAAGGGAAAGGGAAAGGGAAAGGAACTAGTATTTCTAATTATCTGTGGTGTGCCAGACACTATGCTAAATACTTACAAATACTATCTTATTTGACTTTTTACCAAGAAGTCAAGTTAAAGCTTTGACAAGAAAGAGTAGTAGGGGGGAGGCTAGGTGGTGCAGTGGATAAAGCACCTGCTCTGGAGTCAGGAGTACCTGGATTCAAATCCAGTCTCAGACAATAATTACCTAGCTTTGTGGCCTTGGGCAAGCCACTTAACTCCATTTGCCTTGCAAAAGCCTAAAAAACAAAACAAACAAAAAAAAAGAGTAGTAGAATCAGCAGCACTAAAAGCAATCTGAATGGCAACAAATACTTAAGAGCTAACATTAAAATAGCAGCTCTGTGCTTTTGTTTGTATTGTTTTGTTTTATTCTCACAATAGCCATTGGATCTAGGGACTATTATTATCTTAATTTAGCATATGAGGAAACTGAAAGAGGAAGACTAAGCAGTTTGTCCAAATCACCCAATCAATAGCCAATAAAAATGTATTAAGCACCCACCATGTGACCAAGTACCATGCTAAACCTTGGGAATATGAATTATCAATTAATTCATGAAATGATTATTTGATTTATTGAAATCAAAAAAGGGAAGGGGAGGGAATAAACAGTAAAGGCTTTCCAACCATGAATTCATTGGGTGACTGAGTAAATTATAATATCAGTTCTGGTGCTTTCATAGGCACAAGCATGTCTGGTTTGTTGGATAATCTCTGAGAAATGTCAACAAATGGGAAGTAACTCTTCAATCATGATTTAATAAGGCACAGAGATTACAGAACCAAACTAAGCAGAA